>NC_083314.1:163750585-164096419 GCF_963455315.2 Globicephala melas | reverse complement strand
GATGTCCCCAAAAGTACCACCCAGCCCAGCCTATCACTGCCTGCCCCGATCCTGCTTTATTTTTCTGTAAAGCACTTATCTGCCCTGACATTATTTAGATATGCCTTTGTTTAGTGTTTGTCCCCTCCCCATCCCATACAGCAGAAGCTCCATGAGGCAGAGACTTGGCCTGTTCTGGTCCCAGCCCTGTCCCCAGGCCACAGGACAGTGCCTGGTGCATAGTAAATCCTCAGTAAATGAAGAGGCTGGGGCCGAGATCCCTGAGTTCAAGCCCCTTCACTCCCTCCTGCTGTGACCTTGAAAAGAATCTTTGATATCTCTGAGCCCAAATGTATCTCCTGTGTAAAACAGGAGACCTAATAATCATGCCAAACCCAGAAGGGTGTGTGACACGACGGTGGATCAGTGCCAGCTCGGGCTGGGTCTTGAGGAGTGAGTAAGAGCCTGCTAGGCCATCAGGGAGGAAAAATCATGCAGGCAGAGGAAAAGGCAGGTGCAAAAGCAGGGGCAGGTCCCTGCCTGGTGTGTACATGGCTGACGTCCGTGCCTCTGTGTGGCTGGCGCAGAGCCAAGGGGACCCGGGGACACTGTGGAGCCTGGGAAGGGTTTCCAGCAGGAGGGACCCAGTTGGTTTCGTGCAGCTGAGGATCACGCTGGGGCAGAGTGGAGGGTTGGTTGAGTTTGAGGTCCAAGAGGCTGTCAGTGTGTGGAAGTGTGGCATGAGGGGGGCTTGGCCAGAGGACCAGTGAAGCCGAATGCGGCCTCTGCACCCCGACAACGAATGAAATCTAGGAGACAGAGTTTTGGGTGAAGTAGAAAAGAATAGCTTTATTGCTTTGCCAGGCAAAGGGGGCCACAGCAGGCTAATGCCCTCAAAACTGTGTGTCCCAACGTGGAGAGGGTAGTGAGAAGTTTTATAGTAATGGTTCAAAGAGGACGTGATCAGCTCGTGGACATTCTTCTGATTGGTTGGTGGTGAGGCAATTGGAAGTCAGCATCATCAACCTTCTGGTTCCAGCTGGTCTGAGGTCTACGGGCTCGTGGGCAGCATACCATCGTTAACCATTATTTCTTCCACCTAGTGGGGGTTTCAGTATCTGAAAAACAGCTCAAAGATACTGTTGTGTGTATCCCTTGGTGGGGAACCAGGACCCTGCCCCAAGGCTGACTATTGTTTCTCTTGACTGTTTGTTTCTCCCTTGTCTCCACATCCCTTCCCTTCCCTGATTAACAACCCCTTGAATCTGCCCGTTGGAACTCAGGGAAGGTCATGGAGGCTGAATGAAGCCTATTTCCTGTAATCGAAGAAAATGGGGGACACAGAAAGGCTTTTGTGCCCTGGAGCTCCACAGGGCCCTACTCGGTATCACCAGGGAGGGGCCTGGGGATCAGGACAGGCCCCAGGTCAGCTCAGAAGCAGCAGCCAGGCCAGAGAGATTGATGTGGAAATGTCTAAGCGACAGAACAGGCTTCTTCCAACTCCCAACCAACTTTGGGATCTCCCCAGCAGGCAGAGCAGCACTGATGTTTGGGCTTGAAAAGCTGGAATAAAGGAAAGGTCAGCAGGGCATTACCATGAGGCAGGGAGGAAAGGATGTGAGGAAGGAATGTTCGGTCAACCAGAACCAGCTCAAGGAAACCTGACAGGACTGGAGAGAAGTCTCCTCCCACCAGAAGGTCAAAGGGGAAACACATTTGTTTCCACTACACACGTGTTTTCAGGAGACCATGTGACTGTTTTTGCACTGGAAAGCCATGAATGGAAAATTCCACCTGCTGAGACAGCCGCTTCCTCCTCCAGGCACTAAACAATGGAGGAAGCTTCTGTCCTGAGTTTACTGGTGCCTGAAATTCAACCACTGGAGCCTTATTCCTATGGCTTTAGGCTTTGCCTTTTGTCAAAATGCAAACAACTTCACAGAAGTATTCAACACAGGCTTATTTTCATTAACTCAATAAATACTTTTTGACTTCCTGCTCTAAACCACGCAGTCCCTAGAGGCTGGGAATAGAAAGATTAAGGCTTGTCCACGTCCAAGCCTTCAAGGATCTGGCAAGTTCTGTGAGTAGATGCTGAGCAGACCCTGTGGGGCTCCTGGGCACAAAAGCCTTTCTGTGCCCACCATTTCTTGATTATAGGATATAGGCTTCATTCAGCCTCTATGACCTTCCCTGAGTTCCAACGAGCGGTTTCAAACAGCTGCAAACTAGGGAAGGGATGTAACTAGGGAAGAGATGTAACTAGGGAAGGGATGTAACTAGGGAAGGGATGTAACTAGGGAAGGGAAGGGATGTGGAGACAAGGGAGGAACTGTCAAAAGAAACAACAGTGCAGCCTTGGGGCAGGGTCCTGGTTCCCCCTCAAGGGATATACAGAAAAATATTTTTGAGCTGTTTTGCAGAAACTGAAACTCCCACCTGGTGGGAGAAGTTAACGGTATGCTGCCCACAAGCACCCAACGTAGACCCCAGACCTGTTGGAACCAAAAGGTTGATGATGCTGACTCCCACTTACCTCACCACCAACCAATCAGAAGAATGTCCACGAGCTGATCACGCCCTCTTTGAACCATTACTATAAAACTCCTCACTACCCTCTCCACGTTGGGACACAGTTTTGAGGGCATTCGCCTGCTGTGGCTCCCTTTGCCTGGCAAAGCAATAAAGCTGTTCTTTTCTACTTCACCCAAAACTCTGTCTCTGAGATTCAATTCAGCACCGGTGCACAGAGGCCAAGTGTTCAGCATCACTCCCACCAGGCAGGTTTGTATCCTGCCTCTATCTCGTACTAGCTGTGTGATCTCAGGCAAAGGACCCAACCTTTCTGAGCATTTTTCCCCATATGTGAACTAGACTTACCCATAACAACATACAGAGCCTATGCTATTGAGCGTAGCATAGTGGATTTCTTTCCCCCTTTACTCTCAACTAGACCCTATGAAGAGTGATTTTTTTCCATCTCTGCCCTTCCACTGAGGCCCTCTAGAAAGCCCCACCCATGGCTAGTCAAAGCAATGAACTGAATCCAGGCTGAACTAAAACTAACTGGAGAGTGGTAAGTGTTTCCATGGCAATGAGCGCGTAGCAGGTTGTCCTGGGAACTTGCATGGATGCCCTTGGAGACATGAGAGGCTCACTCCCAGTGTGGCCCAGGGGACAAAAGTGACCTCCTCAGTTTGAGCTAAAGCAGGGATGGGGGCAGAGGGGACAGACAAGTCAAGAAAGGACAGATGGGGGGATTAGTTGAATGCCGTGTTCAGAGTCCGAGCTGGACAGGCCTTCCTTCCCGGCTCAAACTCCATTGTAAGATGGGAAAAATGAGGCTCCGTAGGGGGAAGGGACTCACGCCAGCCATCCTCCCATCGGGGCAGAGTGGCAGCAGCCTCTGGCCGTCCTTCCTGTCTACTGCACCGTCCTAAGAGTGGGGCTACGCCCCAGCTGATGATAGTAAGGTCCCATCTTCTGAGCACTTCCTAGGCAGCCAGCTCTGCCCCAGACATTTTGTGAGCAGTCACTCATGTGGTCCTCTACTAACTCCAGGAAAACAGTAATATTATCACCAGGTGAAGGGTGGTGACAACTGGATGTCTGAGGCTGGAGGTGAGTGACCAGTGGACATGGAGTCCTCTGGCCAGAAAGGGGTGTTGGAGACGAAACTCATGACCCACCACGTGGACTAACAGGCAGAGGCCAGGAGCTCAGGTGCTTCTCAGACCTCATGTCATCCACCCTCACGCCAGTCTCCAAAGGTGGGGAGTGTTGTCTCCACTGTGAGGAGACTGAGGCTCATGACACTTAGGGGACTTACCTGAGGTTCATGATGCTTAGATGACGTACCTGAGGATACACAGCTGATGACCACTTCTGAACCTCACAGGTGCTTACCTCAGGTCCGGCTCTCTTCCAAGTATGATTTGCATGTGTTAACTCAGTCCTCACAACCACCTAATGAGAGAAGGGCCATCGTGATCCCCATTTTACAGATGCGCAAACACCAGCACAAAAAGGTTAAGCAACTTGCCCAAGGTCACAGAGCTTTCCAATGGCAAAGCCAGCAATCAACCAACCCCAGGCCATCTGACATCAGAGCCCATGCTGTAAGTCCAGGGCAGCAGCTGCCTTATAAGCTGGTAGATGATGGAGCAGGACCCAGACCTGGTCAGCCCAACTCCAGAGCTCATGCTCTCTCCACCACCAAAGACTGGGGCTGAGGAGAGAAGCCCAGGCCCAGGCACCAGCCAGAGCCAGTCGGGCTGTGGTCGGCACCCTGTACAGACTCAGCACAGACCTCAGAGGAAGGCTGGAGGCAGGGAGGCCCCAAGGGGAGGGCCTTCCCAGAGCTGGCACCCCCAGGGTAGGAACCAAGTTGTTACTGACCAGGTTCTTTGTCTCCTTAGTCAGTAGAAATTGATGGGGCCAGACAAGAAATTCAGACAAGGCTCTATTGGGACGCCTGCTGCAGCAGTGGGGAGGCAGAACAAGTAACAGTTTCCCTTGCTCGCTCCCTGAGGTGGGGCGAGCTAGTTCCTGTACGGGGTGAGGGTAGTGGTGGGTCCAGGGGTCAGGCTGGAGGGGTGGCCCCCGCTTGCCACAACTAGAGAAAGCCCTCGCACAGAAACGAAGACCCAACACAGCAAAAATAAATTAATTAATTAATAAACTCCTACCCCCAACATCTAAAAAAAAAAAAAAAAAGACTTGATGGCCCAGAAGAGAAGATTTTTACATGAAAAAGCAGCTTTTCTTTAAGGTTAGTGTGAGCACAGCAGCATCTGGTAGTGAGGGAGGTGGGAGACGTATAAGAAATTCTGCTGGGCCCCAATAAACCTAAACAGCTTGGGGTGCAAACAACACACTCACAAGAGATGCGCAGGTGTCCCCTGGGCCCCAAAGGCCTTAGAAGCTACCAGAGCCTCCCCTCCCTGTCCAGCTGAGGCCTAGATCCCCTCCAGTGGTGAGATAATCATTAAACACTACCACAGAGGGCGCTCATTCTATTAGTCTAAAATAATAGTTGAAAGGTTCTGCGACTTTGATTATTTCTCTTCAGCAAAAAAGGGGGGATGGGGCGAGGGAAGACCCACAGAATGTAGAGGCACCATCCCAGGCTGGCAACCCACCCGCTGCGTGATGGGTGTCATATCTCTGGGACTCAGGTTCACTATCTTTAAAATGAACTTCAAAGGGTTGGTGAAAAGCTTAAGGGGGGAAGCACATGTATGGTGCGTAGCACAAGGTAGGTGCTCAATAAATGTTAGTTCTCTTCCCCCAACGCAAGGGGACTGCGTGGGTCTTTGTGCTGTGTCCAGGAAATGGTAAAAAATGGTGACTACTGCAGGGTTGTTTGAACAGTGGTGTGGGGTGCACAGATGCATGTGTATACGTGCATTTGTGTGTATTATGTGTACCGTGGTGTGTGTGTGCAATGTGTATGTTGTGGACACACATGTCATGTTTGAGATCTGTGGGTGAAGCTAAGAGGAATGAGGTGACGTGGCGGATGGTGACATGGGGAAGTTTGGGGCCTGCTCAGAAAAGCCTGGGGCTTGTGCAACCCTAGGGAATTGTCAGCACAATCTCTTCGTGATTGCTTTAATATGAACTAAGACCTTTCCTGACCTTGGAGTAAAGCTGACATACAGGAAGATGTCTCAATACTATCGTCTACCTCCTGGTCTCACTGGGGAATGCATAGCAGTGAGCCATGGAGTAGGCACAAGGCATCTTCCCAGAGTGTCATTTTTATTCCAAGACCAGGGGAAATGCCCATTATTTGATATTAAAGCACTACAGATAAATTATAAAGGATAAAATATGCATAGAGGGACTTCCCTGGTGACGCAGTGGTTAAGAATCCACCTGCCAATGCAGGGAACACGGGTTCGAGCCCTGGCCCGGGAAGATCCCACATGCCGCAGAGCAACTAAGCCCATGAGCCACAAGTACTGAGCCTGCACTCTAGAGCCTGTGAACCACAACTACTGAAGCCCACGTACCACAACTACTGAGCCTGAGCTCTAGATCCTGCAAGCCATAACTACTGAAGCCCACATGCCCATAGCCCGTGCTCTGCAACAAGAGAAGCCACCGCAATGACAAGCCCGCACATCGCAACGAAGATTAGCCCCCGCACAACGCAACTAGAGAAAGCCCACACGCAGCAACAAAGACCCAACACAGCCAAAATTAAAAATAAGTAAATAAATATGCATAGATTTGAAATATGCATAGATTTGAAATATTAAATTGAGGAGTTCAAAGAACAAGTATGCTGGTGGCTTCAGCCTCTGCTTCCAGACACCCTGAGGACACAGGAGCTCTCCCTCAATAAGAGGAGAGCCCCAGTAGACTCATTTTGGAATCCCTGCATTTCAGGAGATGGAACATCAGTGAAGAAGACTGAGAAGAGCTGTGATTTGCTCTCACGGGGGTTTTAAAAACTGTCTCTGCAGAGGGACTGGAAATGAGAAAAACTAGAGGCTTGAGAGGAAGCTGTTGCAATAATACAGATGGGGCATGAGTAGGGCCTGGGAGCAGGATGGGGCAGAGGGAACAGAGAAGAGGGTTTACTGGAAAAATATGCCATAAAAATAACTCCTGGACTTGAGGATGGAGGAATGTGGGGACAGGAGAGGTAGGAGTTTGATCTGACTGGGGTGTTTAGCCCCGTGTGCCCAGCTATGTGTTGGGTAACCAAGCAAGAATGAATATTCTTCAGAGAGTAAAGGATAGAAGTGAGGACAAGGCCCCAGTTGTTGTAAACCTCCAATCTTTTATTCAACTAGGGCAAATTGTATTGATGAAATAGAAGAGGGGGGAACTCTCCCCAATTCATTCTATGAGGACAGTATTACCCTGATACCAAAACCAGTCAGAGATATCATACATAAGGAAAACTACAGAACTTTTATGAAAATAGGTGCAAAAATCCTCAGCAGAACACTAACAAACTGGATATAAATAAGATTATTCACCATGACCAAGTGGGACTTATCCCAAGAATGCAAAGTTGGTTTAACATATGAAAATCAACATGATACAGCATATTAATATAATAAAGGACAATCATCTCAATAGATGCATGAAAAGCATTTGGTAAAATCCAACATCTTCTTATGATAAAAACACTCAACAACAACAACAATAAAAAAAGAATTTCTTCACTCAAAGTTCATCTACAAAAACCCCACAGCTAACATTAGACATAACAGTGAAAGACTGAAAGCTTTTCCTTGAGATCAGGAGCAGGACTAGGATATCAGCTCTCACTACTTCTATTCAACATTGCACTAGAGGTCTTAGCCATGGCAATAAGGCAAGAAAAGAAATAAAAGGCATCTAAATAATAAAAGAAAAATTAACACTAATTGCAGAGGGCATGATATCACAGATGGAAAATTCTAAGGAATCCACACAGACACACACAAAAAACTATTAATTTAATGAACAAGCTCAGCAAAGTTGAAGTAAACAAGATCAATATACAAAAATCAAGTGTATTTTTACACACTAACAATGAACAATCTGAAATGAAATTAAGAAAATAATTCCATTAACAATAGCATCAAACAGAATAAAATACTTCGGAATAAATTTAACAAAATAAGTGCAAAACACTCTGAAGCCTACAAAACATTGTTGAAATAAATTAAAGATCTAAATAAATGGAAAAATCTAAGTAAATGGAAAGTTTGTAGACTGGAAGACTAAATATTGCTAAAATAGAGATCCTCCCCAAATTGATCTACAGATTCAATGCAATCCTTACCAAAATTCAGCTGTCTTTTTTTTTTTTTTCAGAACTTAGCAAGTTTATCCTAAAATTCATATGGAAATGCAAGGGATACAGACTGGCCAAAATAGTCTTGAAAAAGCAAATAAAGTTGGAGGGCTTTTACTTCCTGATTTCAAAGTTTACTACAAAGCTACAGTAACTAAAATAGTGTGGTATTGGCATGAGGAAAAATATATAGATCAATTAAATAGAATTTAGAGTCCAGATACAGCACTATCTTTATGGTGACTGGATTTTCAAAAAGGATAAGATAATTCAGTGGGGAAAGAGTAGTCTTTTCAACAAATGATGCTGAGACAATTGGCTATTCATATGCAAAAGAATGAAATTAGACCCCTATCTCACTCTCTATATAAAAATTAACTCAAAATAGATGATAAGTTTAAATGTAAGGGCTAAAATTAGAAGTAAATATAGTCAGAAATCACCATGACCTTAAATTAGGCAATAGTTTCTTAGATGTGACACCAAAAGCATAGTGGTGAAAGAAAAAGTAGATAAATTGGACATCATCAAAATTAAAAACTTTTGTGCTTCAAAGGACTTCATCAACAAAGTGAAAATACAAACTATAGAATCAGGAAAACATTGTGCAAATCATATATCTGATAAACAACTTATATCTAAAATATATAAAGGAGTCTTACAATATCACAAGAAAAAGCCAAACAATTTATACATGGGCTAAAGATTTGAATAGACATTTCTCCAAAGAAGATATACAGATGACCAATAAGGTCATGAAAAGATGATTAACATCCTTAGTCACCAGAGAAAAGAATATCAAAACCACAGTGAGATACCATCTAGCCATTAGGATGGCTACAAGCAAAAAAGTAGACAAGAGCAATTGTAGGTGAGAATATGGAGGAATAGGAACCCTCATATACTGTTGGCGGGAATATAAAATGGTGTAGCCCCTGGGAAAAAGTTTGGCAGCTCCTCAAAAACTTAAGCATAGAGTTACTGTACAACTCAGAGATTCTGCTCCTAGGAATATACCCACGAGAAATGAAAACTTACCTTTCACTCAGAAGACAGAATCCACAGGGCAAGCTCAGCTGCAGGGAGGAAAAGGAGCTGGGGGGCCAAGATGGGGCTGATTATTCCTGGGTTGGACTCAGGATGCCAGGAAAAAGACTTTTCATGGGTTTGGGACTTTTATGTCCCTGAAGGGCCTTCTTAGGGTTCTTTTGTCCTGTGTGTGTGTGTGTGTGTGTGTACGTGTGTGTCTACCTTCTTGTGCATGTGAGTACCTAAATGAATATGTACATAATAACTTGTCCTGTGTGATATCTCTCATAGCTAAACAACTTACATCTCATAGTTCAGTAACTCAGGAGGGAAAATCTAGGACAAATATTCATCTGGCATTTTCTCCCAGTTCATAAGTGTGTGCATCCTGAATTCCAGGTCTCCCCACAGCCCTGTGGCCTCAGTTACTTGAGGAAGATCTACCTGGGCAGATGGGTGTGAGGGGCTCTGCCTTGGCGGGTGCTGAGGGGAAAACCTACAAGGATTACATAAACCCAGGGAGCTGGAAAGCCCACAGCTCAGTGCATCCATCCTTCTGGCTTTGAAGACAAGGTCCCTGCTGATAATTCCTGTCCAGCCCATCAGGACTGCAGGGAAGCTCCCCTCACCCCTCAGTCCCCAGCTACTCTGTCCCCCAATCTTTCTGGGCCTGCGAGGCCTGGGAAGCTCCAGCCTGAAGATGTGGCGCTGGCCAACTCTGATGGGTAGTCAGAGCCTTGGCTTCAGACATCTGGGTTGGAGTCTGGGCTGCACTCACCACTGTGGGATTTGGGGGACGTTGTTTCACCTGCTGCACCTCATTTGATATCAATGCCGACCCCAGGGAGTACCCAGGGTGTCTGCACATGGTCAGTCCCCCATCATCCCCTCTCCCATCTCTCTAACGTCATGCCTATTGTTTATACATGTGACAGTCATTTGATCATGGTTGACATTGGCATTTCTTCCCGACTGACGTATTGACATGAACTTTTGTCTTTAGCTTACTGTTACAATGATTATTATAATCACCACTAGTCAACGAACTCATGTCTGTAATCTCCACTACTATAATTGCTCTTAGACAGATATAAATAATCCCTACTCTCAGGAACATTACCAGAAGTAGGCAGATGCCGTCTGTTACCTCTGTGCTCTGGGAATCTGTCCTTCAGATCTTTGTCGGCTTGGACAAGCCCTTCCACAGCTCTCCATGAACAAGCCCCTTCGTCCTCCTGCCTCCACAGTCAGCAGGGTGGGCTCTGCAGTCCCTCTTGAAGACCACCTCACTCTGCAGATGTGCAGGGACTGGTCCTGCTTTGCTGCTGGCAGCTGTGTATTGAGAACCTACCCTGGGCCGGACGTGATACTAAGTGTCTTGCCAGCCTTAGCCTCAAGATAATTCTCATTTCCATTTAACAGATGTGAGAATTGGGGTTAGAACCGTAGAACTGTTGAATGATTTGACCAAAATCCTGCAAATACTGATAAGCCAGCCATTGACCTCAGGTCTTTCAGATTCTAGAACCCACCTTTTCCACCAGTGTATAGGGTCTCCCTTTCCTTTTCCTCATCCTCTCCCAGCTTTGTGCCCAAACCCATCACATGCCAAGTCCCCTTTGGACAGGCATCTTGAGATCTGAGGTTCCACCTTATAGGGAGGGGGTCTGGGACCCCCTGAATCTACAGCCCAGTTCGAGAACTACCTCCTGGGAGACGACACATTGTTTTCCCCTTCACTCCTTCTAGCAGCTCAGATGTGGAACTAGCTCTGCCCTCAGCATCACCTTGCTGCAGACGTGGGAGTGATGACAACGCTGTTCCTAAGGTTACCGTCACACAGTTCTTCCAAGGAGCTTCTTCTGGACATCATGTGATTCTCACAGCATCCTAGGAAGTGGAGCATTTTACCCCCTTGAATGGGGGAACTGAGGCCCATAGATTTTGGGGGCCTGAGATGCCCCTTAGGAATCATCAACCACTTCATTTTGTAGATAAAGAAACTGAAGCCCAGAGAAGGGAATAGACTTGCCCAATGTCCACAGCAAATGAGGGGCAGAGCCACACCAGACCCCAGTGCCCCTAATTTCCAGACCAGTACAACCTGTGAGTCATCCAGGGTGTTGGTTGGTGTGTCTTTTTTTTTTTTTTTTTTGGTTTTGGTTTGTTTTTAGTTTCAGCATGATTCCCAGCCTGCCTGCTCTTCTGAGAAGTTGGGGATGGTTGGGGACAGATCTGTTTGGATTCAGACATAAGATTCCAAGATCTGCCACTGACTCACTGTGCTCACTCGCTTGGGCAGCCTCTCCTCTGCCTCTACACACCTCAGTTTTCTTATGTGTACAGCAATCTTTCACAGGACCAGGTAGCTGATTTCGACTCCCCCAGACATTCTGGATGTGTTCAGAGTGTCCCATTCTCTCAGGAGTCTCAAAACTGGACATGGTCTCCATGACCTCTGGCTTGGGAGCAGCTGCTTCACTTCCCCAGCAATGATTTTATCTCCTCCTGCTGGAAACTCGGCTCCAGGTACTTGGGCTGAATAAGTTGATTTCTAGAAATTACCGTTTCATGGGGCTGCTCACATCAGAAGCAGGTAGTTGTTCTGAGGGATTCTGCACGAGCCCCAGAGTCCATCTGGACAAATCCAGCCCTCCAAAGCAACATCTGCTGGCTGGTGGCATTGAATTATGTCACACTATAATAGCATCTCCCTGGGCTCCTGTAACCTTTATTTAACTGAAGTTGGAATCTCCCACCAAGAGACCCACTTCCCTGTCTGGGGACTTTTCCTGGCAGGAGGCGTCCTGGGAGCCAACTGCGACGGTGTTATAGAGGGCAGAACAGGTATCGATGGCAGAGGGAGGTGCCTCAGGTCCTGGCAGGGGGGTCAGGAGTAGGTCCCCAGATAGGAGAGGAGGAGGCAGGGGTTCAGAGGGCCACACAGATGGGATAATTCAGTTCACAGGGTCTGTCACCCAGCGTAGGTGCCCTGGAGATTCATGTCATCATTAACCCATTTACTTTCTCACTCCCTCACTCAGCAAACACTTCTTGGCCGGTGATGGGCTGGGTAATGTGCCAGGTGAAGGGGACACAGGGGTGATGAAGAGCTTGCCTTTACCCTCGAGGGGCTCACAGTCTGGAACAGGAGACAGAGGGTCTGCCTCAAGAAGTGCAAGAAGAGACACCAGGAGCAGGTGGAGGGAGCCGGAACTGCCTCAGGGGCAGGTGGGGCGGGCATGGGCCTTAGGGTGGGGCCCCCAAAGCGGACCCTGAGACAAGGGCTCTGGTGCCGGTAGTTCATCTGGGGGCTGAGCCCAGGGAGCACGAGTGAGGACATGGAGAGACTGAGCAGGGCAGGGAGGAGAGCCAGTGAAGCCTGGGCTCATGAGTGGGTTACAGCGGTGGGCACTGGGGCTCAGTCCTGCTGGGGACGCTCTGAGGACCGCGTGGAGGACGCCTCAGCACCACCCTGCTGGGGGATGGGCGTTTACCCACTGACTCTCGAGGCATAACTGCCCCCTACACTCCCAGGGAACAGCGTGTGGATGGGTAGGAGGACATGGATTCGGCGGGGGCTGGGAGATTTGAAGCGAAGGATTTATTTCAGGATCATGTGTAGGGAGAGTCGAGCAGCTGATATTCAGGGAAGCCTGGGCTAACGGAGCTGGACGAGCTGAGGCAATGGGAGAGAGAGGGGAGGTGCTGCTGTGGACAGGCCCCCACAGAGGCAGAAGGAGATGGATCCAGGGGGCGGGAAGGAATTGGCCTCCTGCAGGGGAGGAGCAGTTCTGCTTCTGAAATGACTGAGAATGTATAGAAACACTCACTGAGAGAGAGAAGGCGTGCGTGTCTCAGGGCTCTACTTTCCCGCAGGGGGAAGGAGTCAGGTCAATTGCTGGGCAGGGGGTTTCAAGAGGGTGGTGGTCTAAAACAGCATTTGAGGACTAGAGTAGTGGGTACAGACTACAGGAAGGTCAGAGGAAGGACGGATGATGCTGGTGCCAGCTGAGGTTGGCAGTGTCACAGTCATTACCAAACCAGCCCCTCCACATCTCAGGACCAGAATGGCAAAGGAGAATGGTCACCTTGGTCCTTTGCTAGGCTTGGCAAGACAGGGGTGGCACAAAGAGAGCGTCAGCCAATGGCGTGTGCTCCCTGGTCTTCCACGTTCCTAATGCTGAGGGTTGGTCTTCGTTCATCCACTCTCTCTACTCTGGAGCCCGTGGTGGTCTCATCCATCCTGCAGTTTTAAATACTGTCTCTGCACTGACAGCTCACAAGTGTGTAACTTCAGCCCAGCCCGCCTCCGTTCCTCCAGGGCCTGCCCATGCCCACTCTCGGCTCTCTGACTGACATCACAGCGCCCGCATGGCCCGAAGGAAACCACACCGTTTCTCCCCAAGTCTGCTCTCAGTTCGCGCCCCCCATCTCAGTTGCTCAGGCCAAAACCTTGGTGTCACTTTCTGTCCTCCTTCTGTCACACCCCATGTGGGACACCCCACACCCAGTCTTCTAGCAGAGCAGACCAACTCTACCTCCAAAATCCATCCAGAATCTGACTGCTTCTCCCCACCGTCGCTAGGTACAGGCGGCCCACGCCTCCGTCATCCCTCACCTGGAGGACGGCTGCAGCCCATAGTGCATGCGTCATGTGCTCACATCGCATGTGCCAGGCAAAGTCACATGACGCCCCCAAGCCACCCAGCTGTGAGATGGGGAAGGCTAGGAAATGTTCTCTATTCGGCAAAGCTACGTGCTCACTGCACACCACGTTTTCTAGGGAAGAAGGAGAGGATGAATAATGGGGGTGACGAGGGTGTCACCAAGGAATCCACTTAGGTAGGAGGATGAGAGATGTCAGGAGGTGGCATTTAAACTAAAATCGAAAGGATAAGAAGTAACTAGCCGTGGAAACAGCCTTCTGTGTAAAGGCCCTGAGGCAGGCAAGAGCTGGGCTTGTGTGAGGCACAGACCAAGGGCCTCTGTGGCTTGAGGGTAGATGGCCCTGAAATAACTCCCATCCACAGGCTCTGCTTGCAATGTGACGAGACACTCCTGCCATGGGGCAGTGGGGTCTCCGTGCCCTCCCCTTGAATCTGGGCGGGCTGGTGACTTCTGCGGAAGTGACGCTACGTCACTCCTAAGGCTGCATTGTAAAGGTGATACACCCTCCACCTCGCTCTCTGGGGCTGCCCGATCATGGATCACACCTCCACAGTTTGAGGAATCCAGAGCCACCCAGAGAAAGGCTACCTGGAGAGGACGGAGGCCCCGGCTGCAGCCCGAACTCACAGCTGACTGACAGTGCCACCGATTTTCCAGCCACGTGAGTGAGCCACTAGAAAACGATCTGTAGTCCCAGGTGAACCACGGCCCCAGTACAACAGGGAGCACAAGATAAGCCATCCCCACCGAGCTTTGACACCTTTTGGGGTGTTGTTTGTTAAGCTATGCCTTTTGGAGGGGAGGTTGTTACATAGCACGAGATAAGGAAGGAAACCCCTTCCTGGCTGTGGGGCCTTGGACCAGACACAGTCCGCCTGAGCCCTGTTTTCCCACTGCCAGGATGGAGAAACAGCAGTCGTCCTGGTGGAGGTATGACCAGGTGAGACCATCATGGGAAGCGTACAGCCCAGGGCCTGCACGTCGTAGGTGCTCAGGAAAAGCTGCGGAGGCTCATGTCGGACAGTTCTGTGCTTGTGTTTCTCCAGCTGCTCCCTGAGCCCCTGCGGGGCTCGGACCTTAGAGCCAGCACAAGCATTTCCTGGATGGACTCAGGAAGGAGGAGTTGGGGTGTGTATCAGGTGACCCAGAGATTTTCCCTGAGGGCAGAGGATGAGCAGAAAGGTACCCTCAGACCCCCCCCCATCCCTCACACCACAAAGCAGGGAGGTGCCTCACACCCACCGGCCAGCTAACAGGATTTGTCCCCTCATATTTGGAAGACAATCCCAAAGCCCCTCACGTGCGAGGGAAGGGCAGAGCCATCCTCTGCCTACTCCTGCCTCTTCACACGGCTGACAGCCCTGGTCACCGGTCTGTGCAGAACAGCCCCCTCAGGGTCCCCTGCCTGCATGGCCCACAGGAGCCCCTGTGCTCTGCGAGCCCCACACCTACAGGTGCCTCCTGTTTCTGCTGGGCGGAAGGATCTGAGACATCGTGTTTTTCCAAAATCCCTTGGACATTCTAGTGTCATAAAAAAAAAACCCAGCTCATTTCAGTGTTCACCATGTCCTGTTATGGAGGTCTGTGCATACCCGCTCTCTGCCTCTGTCTCTCTCTGTCTTCATCTCTCTCTCTCTCTGTATGGCTCTCTCTCTCTCTGTGTCACTCCCCCTTTCCCCTCATCAACAATATGTTAGGACAATCTGTGTGTGTTCTCCGGGTGAGCAGGGTTAGTGCTCAGGCCTGTGTGCACACTGACCCTGTGTGTTCTCCGGGTTAGTGGTCAGGCCTGTCTGCACGCTGAGCGTGTGTGTTCTCCAGGTGAGCTGGGTCAGTGGTCAGGCCTGTCTGCACGCTGACCCTGTGTGTTCTCCAGGTTAGTGGTCAGGCCTGTGTGCACACTGAGCGTGTGTGTTCTCCAGGTGAGCAGGGTTAGTGGTCAGACCTGTCTACACGCTGACTGTGTGTGTTCTCCGGGTTAGTGGTCAGACCTGACTGAACACTGAGCGTGTGTGTTTCCAGGTGAGCTGGGTCAGTGCTCAGGCCTGTGTGCACGCTGAGCGTGTGTGTTTCCAGGTGAGCTGGGTTAGTGGTCAGGCCTGTGTGCACGCTGAGCGTGTGTGTTTCCGGGTGAGCTGGGTCAGTGGTCAGGCCTGTGTGCACGCTGAGCGTGTGTGTTTCCGGGTGAGCTGGGTCAGTGGTCAGGCCTGTGTGCACGCTGAGCGTGTGTGTTTCCGGGTGAGCTGGCCTCGTGGGGCGGCAGGGCCAGCACGCCCCTCAACGTGACCCATTAACTAATTATCCTGCTGCAGAATATCGGGCTCACGGGCTGTGACCTGGGCGGCAGGCTGCTCCCTGGCCCTGGAGACTGAGCCCAGGCCCCTGATGTCTCATGTTCTATAGCTGGAACTGGGGGTGGGAGGGACCCGGAGGTGCCAGCAGGACAGGATCTGTTGGGAACTGGGACCTGGGTCTTTTCCTGCTGGCAGGGCCAGGGAGAGACCCCATGCACCCTCAAGTCAGCCCTTCTCTCCTTTCGCCCTTCCCCTGCTCATCACTTTCTTCCTGGATCCCTCGGACCCAGGACAGGACACCGTGGCTGCCTCTTCCAAAGCTGCCTGCCAGTGCCTGGACCAGAACGAGCAGTGAACACACAAAAAGAACGATGCCTACAGTCTCCAAGTCCCTGCCCTCCGGGTTCTTTGCAGGCCGTGGACACCCTGGATGGATCCTGAGGGGGAGGGGCAAGGACCAGGTTAGTTCCTAAGAAAGGTGTCCCCAAAAAGTCTCAGCTGACCTGGCTGCCAGCCAGGTCGCTGCCTGGGCCCCGCCTGCAACACGTCTTCCTCACCCTTGCACCCTGGCCCTGCCTGCCCGGGTTCCGGGAACAGGACTGCTGCTGTCTCCCCAGCTCCAGTGCCCCACCTTCACTTCCCTCGGGACTCTGCTTCCCACCACCAGGGCCTCCCAACACAGCTTGTGCAGGGAGCAGAGGGTCATGGTGGGAGGGTGATGACAAAGACGGGGTCCCCTTCACTCTCCAGCTCCTCCCCGACCTGCCACATCCTCCCCTTCCCCTTCATATTCGTCGCTCCCCGGCATCATGGGACAGTCTCTTCCTTCGTTTGTCAGCCTCTAGACCGGAAGCGCCATGAGGTGAGGCAGGGTTTGGATCATTTTTCTGTTCACTTCGGTACTTGTGAACAGTGCCTTGAACAGAGCCTGGCACATAGTAGGTCCACAATAAACATTTTTGTGACGAATGAATGAGTAAAAGTAAAGATGTCCCAGTCAGGTATGGGGCGCCGGGGGCGGGGTCGGGGGAAGAGTAGCAAGTCCCTCACTGTGGTTACAGGGATGGTTTGAGGAGGCATCCTGGAGCCGGGGACCCACCCAGGCAGCGCCACAGAGGAGGTGGGCTTGGATAAACACTCACTGGTCCACTCGCCCATCCCCTCTGTTCATCAGACCTTCCCTGAGCACCTCCTGTGCACCAGGCCCTGGGATGGAAGTCAGCGCTTGGCCCAGCAGAGCCTGTCCCTCCCAAGAAGCTCCTCCCCAGGGGAGGGAGACAGGCCTGCCCCCCGGCACCTGGGATCAGGGAGACACATGCCAAGGCAACACAGGCAGTGACTCCCACTGAGCCCCAGTGGGTTATAACTGACGTTTCATTTCATGATTACTGGGGGTGGGGTTATTGTTTCCATCTGACAGGTGGGGGAACTGAGGCTCAGGCCCCTTGATGCCAAACTCCACAACCCCCCTCCAAAATCTGTTCCTGTTTGGGTTCCCGATTCACCATCGCTTACTGACAGCAGTGCTGGGCCCTGGAGTCACAGAAATGGATGGCATGGGTGTGGCCATGATGAGCTCCCAGTCAGGGGAGGAGATAAACCTGCCTTTCCCAGCACAGCCCAGATGAGACAGGGAGATGTGACCTCACAGACACAGAAGACAGTGGGGCTCAGAGGACCAGCCTGGGGACCCTGGATGCGGGCCCCTTTCTGTGTTTACCACCTCAGTAGAAGCTCGGTTATAACGGCAGGAAGGAAGGAAGGAAAGAAGGAAGGGAGGGAGGGAGGGAGGGACAAATGAATGAGCGGAGAGATTGATAAATTCTGACTTGGGCCAGGGGAAGAGACCACAAGAAAGCTAGGAACCTTAATGACTGTGCCCTTGCCCTCTCTGGGCCTCAGTTTCCCCTTCCGTAGAACAAGTGAGTTGGTCCTGAAGGACCATGGTCACTCGCCCTTCTGAGCCTCCTCCACTTGAGGCAAGAGGAGGAGCTGAGAGACGCCGGCTGCTTCCTGCCCTGACTGCAGCCGTCAGCCTGGGCGCCATCCAGGATCTGAGGAGGGTCATGACACTGCACCCTGGAATGAAGCTGCTGGGACAGCTCTGATGAGGATGCATGATGTGAGCAGCAGGGCCCCCGGGGAGGCCAGGCTGACACATGCTCAGCTCAGCTGTAATCCCGCGCTCCAGACAGACACGTGAACGACTGTGACGAGGGCAATTATAAAAGCTGGTGTTGGGCTTCCCTGGTGGTGCAGTGGTTGAGAGTCCGCCTGCCGATGCAGGGGACACGGGTTTGTGCCCCGGTCTGGGAAGATCCCACATGCCACGGAGCGGCTGGGCCCGTGAGCCATGGCCGCTGGGCCTGTGTGTCCGGAGCCTGTGCTTCGCAGCGGGAGAGGCCACAGCGGTGAGAGGCCCGCGTAACGCAAAAAAAAAAAAAAAAAAAAAAAGCTGGTGTTATAGAGCACTCATTTAATCCTAGCAACAGCCCAGATAAGTAAGTCTTTTAGGACTATTTTGTCAGAGACAAAATCCAAAGTGCTCAAACTGAAGAGGGGGTTCAGTGTCCCACAGAACTGGGACGAGCAGAGACAGACCGGCCTCAGGCATGGCTGGATCCAGCGGCTCAAATAAAAGCACTGGATCTCTTGTTTCTTAACGTCTTTATTGTGCTTCTCTCTGTCTGTGATGGGAGTTGGAATGGACCTTCCTTTCTCTTTACTGCTAGAATTCTTCACAGGGAGGGGAAGGAAGGGGAGGGAGGAGTCGAAACCCTCAGCAGCTCCAAGCTTGCAACACCCAATCTGGGACTCCATAGACAAGAAAGAGCTTGCCTCTCCCAGCAGCCAGATGTCGAATCCTGGCAAGGATTCTGATTGGCCTGATTTGGGTCACAGGCCCATTCCTTAGAGCAGTCACTGTTTCCAGAGGCCGGGATACTAGAATTGGTCTGGCTGGGCCTTTAGCCGTCTCTAAGTGTAGGAGGTGGGGTGGGAGCTGTGATTAGTAACCCTGTCTGAATCTCATGGCCTGGGGAGTGCAAGAGGCTTGGTTTCCTAAAGGAATGGGGGCTAAACAGAGAGGAGAGGGAACAACAAGGTAACAAAACAGCACGCGTCAATTACAGTGGACAGTATTAATCCTGCTTTACAAAGGAGGAAACTCAGTCTTAAAGGATCGAAGTAACCCTAGTAGGCTAGTAGGTGGCAGAACAGGAACCCAAAAGGCCCTTCACTGCTAACCACTAAGCTAGTGTTTCCCGTGGACCCCACCTCTGTCACATCTCCAGCTCCCTGCAAACCTGAGTTCCAAGAGGTTTAAACTCATAATTCCAGGCAGAACGGAACAATTCTCAGAGCTCAGGCACTCAGGCCCCTGGAAGGCCCTGAGGCTTCAGATCTAATCTTCATGATGAATTTGATCTGAAGTTCCCTTTCCCCCTCTGACAGAGCATGCTCGCTGCCCTTGGCAATTCCTTGATGACTAAGCAGTGCTGAGAGGAGGCGCGTCAAAGAGAATAGACACCAGGTCAGCGTTGCCGGGGGCACTGTTAGCAGGGAGATACGGGGAGCATTAAGGCAGCTGAAGTGTGAGCTCTCTGGTGTTCAAGCACATTCTCCAGCAAGGCACACAGCTCACAGCACTTAGACACAACTGGGGCCTCCCCAACGCCCCCTTCCCGCCCCAACCTGCCGGTTTCATTTAAGGGATGTTCCACAGCACATCACAGTTGAAGCTCAGTCCAAACCCCTTCATTTTACAGATGAGAAAACACAGCTCTGGAACACCCAGACACTCATTCAAAGTCAGAGAGTGAGTTAAGGGTGAAGTAAGAACCACCCAGGAGGGATTTCCCTGGTGGCGCAGTGGTTAAGAATCCGCCTGCCAATGTAGGGGACTCGGGTTCGAGCCCTGGTCCAGGAAGATCCCACATGCCACAGAGCAACTGAGCCCGTGCACCAAAACTACTGAGCCCACATGCCACAACTACTGAAGCCCGTGCGCCTAGAGCCTGAGGTCCGCAGCAAGAGAAGCCACCGCAACGAGAAGCCTGCACACCGCAACGAAGAGTAGCCCCTGCTCGCCGCAACTAGAGAAAGCCTGCACACAGCAACAAAGACCCAATGCAGCCAAAAATAAATTAATTAATTAAAAGAAAAAAAAAGAACCGCCCAGGAAGTGCACATTGCGTGCCAGGCACTACGATAGTCACTTTGATACTTGACTTAATCCAATCATCAATTGTGATGATTCCCATTTTATTCATGGGGAAACTGAGTCTCCAAAAGGTTACCTGCCTCTCTCAGCATCACACACCTATGAAGTAACAGAGCTGATTCTGAACGGATTTGTTTGGTATAAAAGTCAAGTCCTGACCCACTGTGCTGGTCCTTTGTCCAGTCACCTCTCTGCTCTCCCCTTGGTGACCATCATCTGTGTGATGCTGGACCCCTGCAAGTGGCATTTCCCAGTATCCCTGGACCACTGGTCCCAGAGAGCTTCAGACAATGAGAGGTGCTAAGCCTGGGAGGTTGGTGGTGAGAGACCCTGTTCATCTCTACTTCTGTCATGTCAGCAGCAGCAGCTGCAGTGGCCCCGTCTCCAGCAGAGGCACCAGCAGAGGCAGTCCTTCTCCCACGGTTCCTCCAGCCCTGGCGGCAGCTGATCTCCACTTCCTAAGCCCTGGGTTCCCTTCTCTTCCCTTTTTGTGCCTTCACCCTGTCAACCCTTCCACGACCAGTGTCCATAAGAGCCATCTCCTCTGTGCAATTACTAGTGGAGCTTCTGTTTTCCTAAATGAACCTTGGGTTTGCCTGAGATGCAACGTCAACTGAAGGCAAGACTTGAGCAGACCAAGTGGCCGCTGCACTTGACCATAAGTGTTGGTGCCAATGACAAGAAGTATGGGGTGTGATGGCTACCTCTAACTGTTTGGGAAAGAAAACGACAAGCTCAGGACTTTAAATTCTCAGATCAAAGTATCCTCAGAGAACCAGAGATTTAGGAAGGCCCAAAAGAAACGTCTTATCTCTTGTAACCACAGGCAAGACACAGCTGAAAATCAGGCCCCAAATTTAATCCACAGCACATTGCAATCCAGTCCTGCGGATGGTGGAATTACAGTAGAAGTTGAACTTACTCATAGCCTTGGCAAATCCCATATGTGAAATCAATAAGGCATTGAATGAAAAAGAGAGGGATCCTGAGAACAGTAAGGAAAACTCAGATGAAACTGAGAACCCTGAACCCCCAAGTCTCCCCAAGCCTCCTTTGCTATTTATGGCAGACGCTGCTCTCGTTTAGGAAAGTAATGTCCCCTTGTTTGGAGACCCTGTAACCCTAAAAGATGTTGAGGTGGGGGCTCTTATCATACCCTTTACATTTTCCATTTGATTTGCCTGTGTGTCCTGTGCAGAAGGCAGATAGATCTTGGAGAATGGCCATGAGCTGCTATAAACTTACTCCAAATGCATCTGCTATTCCAGATGTGGTATCGCTCCTGAAGGAGAAAATCCCCTAGCTCCTGGTGCCCTCCACAGCCAGTGTTCTGGCAACTACCAAAAGGAGTTTGCTTTAGTTCAGCAGGGACAGCGGGAGACCCTGTCTTGCCTCAGGGCTGCACCAACTCTCCTGCTAGGACTGATCTAGACAAGAGGGACTCAATGACTCAGCATTTCATGAAATATCATGCTGACTCACCAGACTGATGACATTATGTGTAACAGACCTGCTGGGCAGGAAGTGGACAGCACCCTAGAAGCTTTAATAAGACATATGCGAGGCAGATGGTGGGAGTATACACCATTCAGTTCAGGGGTCTGACACCTAGGTGAAGTTTCTGAGGTCCAATATTGTGGGCCATGTTTGGGTGTTGCCTCTATAGGGACAGACAACTTGCTTCTTGTACTGCCTTCCACCAAGGAAGACACACAGCACTTGGTGGACTTATCTGGCTTTGGAAGCAACATCTCCCACCTGTAGTGTGTGCTGCTCCAAACATTTTTACTGATTTTGAGTAGGGTCCAGGGCAAAAAAGACTCTGCAGAAAGTCTAGGCTGCTGTGTGGCTAAGGCCTCACCATCAAACCTCTGATGATTCCCCAAATTGCCTGTGACAGATGGAGTAGCTACGGAACCTGCTGCAAGTCCCAGCAGCCCAGAGCCCCAGGGTACTGGAGTAGATCTTTGCATCCTTCCAAAAATATCCTACACAGAGCATCAGGTGACCATAAGACATTTTAATCCCATGGTGAGGCAGGTGTTATCTGATCCACTGAGCCATAAAGTTGGACATGCATGACAGTAAGTCGTCACCAAATAGCAATGGTGTGTTCAAGTTCATACTCCAGTAGACCTTGAAAGCATAAGTAGGTTGCCTGTGCAAGCAGTTCATACTCTCCCAGCACCTGCTCCTTCACTGCCCCCGTTCCCTTCACCCACGCCAGTGACCCTACGTGAGGCTCCCGATGACCAGTCAAATGACGGAGAGCCGCTAAGTCCTGATTGCTAGATGCTTCCACCTGATACTCTGCACATTTGTGGACGTGGATTTCTGCAGCATTTCAGCCCCACTCAGGAGTATCCCTGAAAAACTGCAAGGAAGGAAACTCCTCCCAATGGCCAGAATTTGGAGCAGCCTGAGCAGACAGAGGGCCGGAGGTGATGATCTCCAGTGGTTCACAGGCCACATCTAGAGATTGGGGGGATGATGGAGATCACAGAAAGAACAGGATTGGAAACTGGAGGAAGTACAGATATATCAGACACATCTCAGCCCTTGCCCCGAGGGGGGCCCCGGGCTCAGCTGAGAACACAAGGCATGGTGATCTGTCCAGGCAATGCTCTAGGAGGGACAATGCATCAGTGAACACAGCTGACCTAGCCCCACCCTCCGGGAGCTACACACGGTAAATGTCAAGCAGTAGCTATACCTACTTTTTGTGCATGATATCATGTAATCCTCCATGTGATACCTCCAAGGAGGAACTATGATGATGCTATATTACAGATGAGAAACTGAGGCTCAGGGGGCTAAGTGGGTGGTCCCAGGAGCAGGTAGGATTTGCACTCATTTCCACCTGACTCCTATCCCGTGTCCTTCGCTCCTGTGACATATGTGGGAAATGACATTTCCTGGGGCTGTGGGTATCACCTTTCCATGCACACCTGATGGATGAACTTGACCCTTTTGACCCATTGCCTCTCA
Organism: Globicephala melas; assembly: GCF_963455315.2. Classification (NCBI taxonomy): domain Eukaryota; kingdom Metazoa; phylum Chordata; class Mammalia; order Artiodactyla; family Delphinidae; genus Globicephala; species Globicephala melas. Next base: position 164,073,435 of record NC_083314.1, on the reverse strand, counting down.
ATTCCTATGGAATCAGTGCCTATGGGCTTTGTGATGCACCCTTCTCTCACCCTCGCAGCAGCTCTGCCGGGGGGTGTCATTATCTCCATTTTCAGCAGAGGAAACCAAGGCTCAGAGGATGCCTGAGCAGAGACAGCAGCCAAGGGGGCAGAGACAGAGACAGAGCTGCAAGGATTGGACTCTCCTCCATGCAGGTCACCCTCTGGACAGGATGCCCCTGAGTCCCTTACATTCCACAGGCCTGGACTAGACTCTCAGGTCCCTGGCACCACCTACAAGCCCTGCAGTACTATGCTCCCACCTGTCACCTTCTCCCCTGCCCACCTGCCCACCTGCCCCAGTCACTGGGCTCTTTGCTCCTCCTCAAATACACCACACCTGCCCCTCGCTCTCCCTTCGGCCTGCAGTGCCCCCCACCCTGCCCCAGCATCTCCACTGTCTCAGTTTCTCACTTTATTCGGGTCTCTACTCAAATATGCATCCCCCGAGAGCCTGCCCTGAACACTGTCTCAAATACAGCCCTCCCTCCAAGGGCTCTCTGAACCCTCGCCCTGCCTTATTTTTGGTAGCGTTTATCATCACGTGCTTGTGTTCCTTGTCTGGTTTTCACTGTCCTAGATTGGATTCCCCCAGAAGCAGAACTTGAGAGGAGGATACTAGGGCAAGTATTTGTTTAGGAGGTGAGGCAGCTCTACTAGAGGTGCCAGGAAGTGAGACAAGGAAGAGAAGGGAGCACGGTTAAACCAGCTGCCACTGCGGGTTCCTGGAGTTAATCCCCAGGGGACCCTGGCAGATGGTCCAATCCAGCCTAAAGATTATCCCACCTGAAGGGTGAGGGAGCTGGGGCATTTATACCCCAACCCTGGAGAGTGGTTGACTGAGAGCTGCTGCCAGGGGCTGTCAATTCCCTGGCACATCTGGCCTGCCAACTATTCAGGCAAAGTGACATTCCTGGGAAGAGCCTTCCCTCTTGGGCTCCAAGAGCTGGCTGTCCCGCAGTAGCCTTTCCCAGGACTCTTGGGCAAAATCAGGTACAATGGGAGGAAGCCACAGGGAGCACCTGGGAACTGGGTGGAGGTGCCAGGAGGCCAAGGATTGGGAGAGGGAGACACTGGCATGAGCCAGACCGACACCATCAAGCGGTTCTGAGGGTCACTCCTCTGACAGATGATGACAGCTCCTGCTCTCCCACCTGTCATCAGGAGGCTGTGTGACCTTGTGCAGAGCCCCCACTGGAAATCAGTGGGGGGATTTGAACAGACAACCCTAGGAACTCCTCCCCCTAGTTCCCAGTATCCACTGTGGCTCTGGACATGCTCAGAGCTCTCCTGGATGCTGGCATCTTGCGTCCCCCCAGGCCAGGGTCTCCTCCAGCGCAGGCCTGAGTCTTGCAGCTCTCATTTCCCTTCCGTCCAAACTGCACTGCAGCTTGGGCCTGACCCCACTTGGAGGTCACCAGGAGCTGTGACCCTTTCAGAATCATGAAAGCAGAGTCCCCAGGACTTCAGGTTGTGTGTGTGACAGAGGACGAGGTAGCGGGAAGTCACGGCCACAGTGTCCATCAGCCAATGGGAACCAATCGGTCACCCCTACGCTCACTCGGGACCAGATCCAGCAAATGTCAGAGCCGGCAGGGAGTCCAGACCACCAGCCGTGCCCCTCCTCGTTCTGAGCTCTGGAGTTGAAAATGCACAGAGGTGGGGTGAGCACCCCAAGGTCACAGGCCAGGTAGCGCCAAGCCTCAGACCAGAACCCAGGGCTCCAGACTCCCGTCCTGGGCACTTCCACCGCCCCTGCTGCCCCGCGCGCTCTGCTCTCCGGCTGCCCTGGACCCGCCCACCGTGGCATCTTCAGCACTAACTCTGCACCTCCTAGAGCCCATCTGCATCTGATAAATAACCACCACGGGTGGGGGGCAAGCGACACCACGGTCACCAAGAGGAGACCTGAGATGAGGAGTGACAGCCCCACAATCCCATCAGCGCTCAACCTCCACACGAGGGAAATTCAAGTTCACAGAGGTCTCTTTTTATGCTTCAAGAACGTTTTCTACGAGAACCAACTGGCATTTTCTATACTTAATGCATGATAACTGGTCGTATAAACCTAAACTGTCCCTGTAAATCTACATTAAATGCCCAGGTTTCAAAGTATTTAGGACACTTAATTAATGAAGTATTAGCACAAAACCACTACTAATCTGTTCACTTCATGTCCTCCCCCTCCCCAGCCCACCCTCCAGACAGCAGCCGCATGATCTTTCTAAAATGAACATCCCACCAAATCTTTCCAGGGTTTCCTGTCCCCCGGGGCTCCCACTGCACTTGGGGTCAAGGTCAAGTCCCTTCTCGCAGCCCCTGAGGCCCCTTGGAACCCAGCCCCCACTGCCCCCTTCATCGTCTCAATCCTTCGTCACCTGCCACGACCTGCCTCGGCCACACAGACCCACTTGCCACCCTGCTAACTTTTGTCTCTCCCCTACTCTCTCCCGGGCCTTTGCACAAGCCAGTCCCTCTGCCCTGAGAGCCCCCCTTCACTGATCACCTCCCCCGGGGCCTCCAGGTCTCTGCAGCGATGGCCCTTCTCAAGGGAGGCCTGCCCTGCCTGCCCTGAGCTCCCACAGCCCCACGTGCTGGTCCTCATGCAACTGACCACCCAGAATGGAACCACCCAATTGTCCATCTGCCTCCCCCATCCGACTGGGAGCAACCTGAGGGCAGAGGCACAGCTCAAAATCACTCTGCAGCCCCAGCCCCTGGCTTCAGGCCTGGCCCAGTCCGGGGCTTCGTTGCACATTGACTGAGGGGTAAAGAATGTCAGGCTGGCAGCGTGTCCCACAGTTAGACTGTATGTCTGACCCCATTCATCACTCACCAGTATACCCTCATCTGCTCAGGCTGTGGACAGCAGAGGCAGGGATCCCTTGTAACCAGAGAGGGTGTTCCCAGCTCACCTCTGAGGAATGGTTTTGATTGGCCTAAACCAGCTATGGTGATCTCATCTCCTTGGCCAATAATTGGTCTAGGAGTTGCTATCTTCCACCCAATGAAATAGAAACAAATCCTAGATGAGGCTTCTAGGAAAGAATTCTTTTTCTAAATAAAAGAGACAGTCTCAGTTGATACAACTCTCTTGCTCTTTGCCTGAAACCTTCCTCCTGCCTGCTTTCCAGACATGATGTCTGGCTGGAGCTACAGCAGTCATTTCATGACCATGAGGCTACCAAATGAAGGACAAGAAGCCACATATACTAAAGATGGCAGAGCAGAAAGAACCTGGGTCCTGTGTGGCATGTTGAACAGCTGAACCAGGGCCAGTGGTCACCCACATCTGGACCTTTTTTCAGGTGAGAAAAATAAGCCACTGTTTTTTCAAGCCACTGTTAGACAAAGTCCCTGTTACTTACAGTTAAACACAGTTATAACTGATAGAGACAGACTTGGACTCAAATCCCTTCTCTGACACTGATTAGCTGTGACCTTGGGTAAGACAGTAAGACCTATCCAACCTTTTCAAGTTTCTCAAAATGCAATTTATTCATCTGTTAAAATGAAGTTCATGGTCCCTACCCCATAGGTGTGCTCCAAGAGAGGAGGGATTGAGGCTGCTTTGTTCAGTGCAGGGCCTGTGACAATACGAAAAATTGCTAAATGTATCAAGGGCTCACCATGTGCAGACATGGATCTAAACAGTTTGCATGAATCATCTCCCTCAATTCTTATCACATTCCTGTAAGATATGTACTAATATTAACATCACTTTTTTGTGGGAGGCAAATGAGAAAACTGAGGCACAGAGAGGCTGAGTCACTTGCCCTGGGACACACAGCGTGCAAATGGCAGAGATGAGATGTGAGCCCAGGCAGTCAGATCCCAGAGCTCACACTCTTAACCATTGTGCTATGCTGACCTGGCATATAGCAGGTGTTCAATAAATGCCTACTGACCAGATGAATGAATACATTGAGACAGGTGCTGGAGGACACATGGGCTTCTGATTCAGTTCCTTCCACCACTGCCTCGGCTTGTGAGGGGCTCCTGAGGAGACCCTGGACCCGGTGGGCAGTGGGTAGAGCCCCTGAGCCCACTTTCCACCCCCCACACACACCCGTACCCACACTCACACTCATCCCCACCCTGACCAACACACCCCCAAGGCTGAGTCTCCCCCAGGCTCACAGGCCCTTAGGTGTGTCACTGGCGCATCTCAGTCCTCAGACGCCTCCTCAATTCCTTCTGTGACTGAAACAACACATTTGCTCCCATGTTAACTTTTATTTCTTATCGATTTCCTCTGCCCTGTCTCATCCATGTCCATTTCTATCTCCTTAAAGTAGAAGAAGCCATTCCGTGGGAGAAGCAAGAGAGTGTTCAAACAAGGATCTCTATTAATGGGGCCATCGCCCTTGATGGGGTCAGAAGGGGCCCACCCATCACTCTGGCCACACTTGCTGGGCTGGGAAAGCCTGGGGAGACGGCTGCCGTCCAGTCTCCCACTGAGGGGGCGGGGTGAGCTTGGCTTCTGGCGAGCTATCCGGTGAAGTCCCGGGTCTGGGATGGGGGTGTCACCTGGGGTGACAGAGGAGAAGGCCCTGACGGTGGCTGCAGGAGCATATCTGAGTGGAGGTCGGGGGAAGGTTGGGGTGGGAGCCTCAGCAGGGGTCAGACCAGGTGGGTAGTTACAGGGAAGGAAACAGAGGTGAAGCCAGAGGCTGGGCCCCAACGGAGGCAGAGACTCTGAGCTGCGTTCACAGGGCCCGGCCCGGGGCCTTGTTCACCCTCCCGCACCCCTCCCCCTGCCGAGGAATGTGTCCCAGCTCCTCTGAGTCGCTGTCCCCAACAGTCCTCCTGAGGTGGGGCTCTTGGGTGGTCGACCTCTGTGCACCCCCAGAGGGAGGTCCTGGGGGAGAGAGCTCTGTGCTGGAGCGTGGGGGCCTGGGCCCACCTCTGGGTCCCCCATCTCACCTCCCTGAACTGCATTTCCTCCTCTGCAAAGGGAGAATAATAGTACCTGCCTTTGGGGGTGTTGGAGGAGGGCAGGTCATGAGGTCTTGTCAGAAGCACTTCACACAGTGCCTGGTGCACACAGGACAACGAGGGCAACTGTGACAATGATGGTGATGATGGTTGTGTTAAGTCAGGGTTCCCCAGAGAAACAGAACCAATAGTGTGTGTGTGTGTGTGTGTGTGTGTGTGCGCGCGCGCACGCGCGCGCGCGCACAGAGAGAGAGAGAGAAAGATTTTAAGGGCTTAGCTCACAGAGTCGTGGAGGCTGGCAAGTCCATGATCTGCAGGGCAGGCTGGCAGACTGGAGACCCGGGGAAGAGCTGATGTCATAGCTCAGATCTGAAGGCCCCTCTGCTGGCAGGATTCCTTCCTCTTTGGAGAAGGTCAGTCTTCTTTCTCTTAAGCCTCCAGCTGATTGTATGAAACCCATCACGTTATGGAGGTTGACCTTCTTTACTCAGAGTCTACTGATTTAATTGTAAATCTCATCAAAAATCTTCTAGACTAGCGCTTGATCAAATATCTGGGGACCATGGCCCAGCCCAGTTGACACATCAAATGAACTACTGCAGTGGTGACGATGACAGTCATGGCAATGACAACAGTGCTGATGATGACAACTGTGGAGAAGGAAGAGGATCACGAGCTCTGCCCAGTGGCTGGAGGCGAAGGCAGAGAAGCAGGAACGCGCCCCTCCTGGTCTCCATCCCTGCAGATCCACGAGCTGTTCTTTCACTGCCCCTCACTCAGCATCCCGATTCCCAGGTCTCAGAAGACACCAAGAGGGCTTGGAAACCAGGACTCAGGAGTCTCCTTCTCAGGGTTTGGCCTTCCAGCCCCCTGCCTGCTCTGCTTGGTGGCAGCCCTTGCTCCAAGGCCGTGAGTGAACCCTTGCTTCATGGTGACATTGCTAGAGGGTGGCTACTGGGCTGGGAGCCAATTCCACTCTGCCTCTCTACTTAGGGACATATCTTGTTCCCACCAGGATAGCAGATGGGGCTGACAATCTAGAGATGCCACAACTGTCCCCCCAACGTGTACTGCTACCCCATATTGCCTTCTATGTAGGAGAAGATACAGGAAGCCCCTGGCTCTTCTGAATTCCTTCGGGAAGGACTTGGGGGCACAGGTGGCTGATTCTATCTCTAGGTATCGGCCGCAGTTCTGCTTTCCAGGGAAAGTCTTGGAGCGGAGACTGGGGAGATGAGGGTAGGCAGAGTGCTTCAGGTAAGGCTCATCCTCCTTGCTTGTAGTGGGAGACCACAGCAGCTCTGCCCTGAGATCAGTTGGCTTCTCTGATCTAATTAGCAGTGTGGGTAATTAAACCCTACACACTAACATGAGCCTGCTCCCCTGAGAGCACTTCAACTCTCCTACTGCTTAAATATGAGATGGTTCCTCTTCTCAGAGGCCAGGGTCAGGGATGCAAAAACCAGAGACGGAACTGTGATTACCAGCCTGATTACTCAGCAGGAGTTAATAAAAAATAAAATAGAAGCCATCCGCCCCAACAAATAAAAATAATTGACAACACTCTGAGTAATTTCTTTATTTCTCCTCTATTTAAAGAAACAAGGGCATTTTTATTTTTTACTCCTTTTCCATTCTCATGGTTCCACTTATTCATTCAGGTCCTTTGCTGAGCACCTACTTGTGACAGGCACGTGCTGGGTACAGTGAGGAGAAATAAACAAGTCAGACAAAGTACCCACCCTCCTGGGGCTCATAGCTCTTGAAGGACATGGCAACAGTCATACAGACAAATGTGTCGGGATGGGGCCAAGCATGCCATGTACAGGAGGCAACATGGGAGGATCATGAGTGGGACTAACTCAGATGGGGGTCTTAGGAGCTGATATTTAAGTTGAGACCTGCTGGTTACCTGAAGAGTTGAGGGCAGAGTGATCTATGGAGCGGGAACAGCATGTGCAAAGGCCCTGGGGTGGGAAGGAGGGTGTCAGAGGGACGAAAGAAGGGCACTGGGGCAGAGCGTGATGAGGAGGGAGCATGAGGAGGGGAGGAGAGGAGCCAGACCCTGCGGGGCTCATGGCCTTGGCCAGCAGGACTGAGTTCATTCAAGTTTCTTCAGGTGATATTAAAGGGTTTTAAGCAAGGGGGTGGCCTGATCAATTTGGGGCTACCGCTAACCCTGATTGACACGGTGGTGGTGGTGGGGTGCCTAACTGCCTCCTCCCAACCCCATCATCAGGAAGGTCCGAAGCCTTTGCGTGGAGCAGCCTGGGGCCATCTAGAAGAGGCATCACAATGTAATGTGGGGCAGAGGCGGAAGCTGGACCTACAGCTACAAAAGCCACTAGGGATCCACGGAAATCGTGAAAGAGATTTGGACTCCCCTGGGGTTCAACCCAAGAGTATTGAGGTCCTAAGGGCCTCCTGGATGTCCAGCCTCACTCCAAGGAGGCTCCCAGTGCAAGTCACATGTATGGCTGACCTGACCCTCTGTGTTTGACACGAAGGATGTGCCTTCTCCCTGAGCAAATCCATCTGTCCTGGGGAGCTCAGAGAGGGCAAATTGCTCTCCCAGACTAAGCTGGCACAGCATGGGCAGGGCAGCAGAGGGAGAACAGCGTCAGACAGATCTGGGCTAGGTCCCACCATCACATCCTAACTGTGCAGATGTGGACAAAGCTCTCCCCTCCCTTGAGCCTCAGTTTCTGCATCTGTGAAATGGATACAACATCTAACCACCACCTGGTGGCATTGCCCGATTCAAAGCACAAACTCGCACACACACACACACACACACGCACAAAACCACATAATAAAAAATACAATAAAAGCAAAAAGGTACCTTATGATCCTCTAGACTGTCTACCCGCTCTCTGGGTGCCCAGCACCAGGGCTAGGGGTGGGGGGTAGAGAGTGGAGAAGCTGGCTATTTTCAGCCTGGAGGAAAGTTTGTCCACAAAAGACATTCCTCATTCTTAAAAATATTTCTGTGGCAGCCAGGATGTTGGATATTTTGATCTAGTATCTGGAATTAAGACTTCATGGGATGCCCCTCAGCTTTCTTCCCCAGACCCAACCCGGCGTTCAAAGGGAGGCTTGCATGAGACCTCATGCTTGCTCCTGCCCTGGCTTCACCGTGGCTGGGTCTGCAGAGCTGACTCCTCCTGGCTGCAGGCAGGCGGAGACGAGAGGTGAAAGGAGAGAGCTGGTGCAGCACCATCACCTTCCATGCCCTGACCCTGCCCACTAGCGAGCGTGGCCCAATCAGTGTCCCGCCTCTGACCAATCAGATCTGCATATCTTCCTTCCTTGGGGAGAATGGAGGGGGCTGAGAAGGACCATGGAGCGAAGGGCAGTTTCTCCCCAACAATAATGAGTCAGACTGTAATAGTGGCTATAGTACAGACTTAAAATGCACTGGAAACAGAGGTGAGGAATATTCATTTCATTTGGAAATTGAAGGAAGTTACATGGAAGGTCTGCCTTTGACCTTGGCCTTAATCATGTGGTAGGATTTCAATAGGCAGAAATGGGGTTCAGTATGGAGGCATGAGGGGGCCAGTGCAGGGCACAATTCAGGAACACTGAGGGTCTGGCACGTCTGGGGGAAGGGTACAATAGATCGGGCTGGATTTAGGAAAAAGACTCCAGTGGAATAGCAAGGGCAGGTGGGAGTAAAGAAAGAACATGTGAACAGGGGAGGGACAGAAACAAATGCTCCTAACCCAGCAGCAGCCCAGGACAAGCACTGATGTGGGGGGAGGGGCTAGAGTGGGGTTCAGAGCGTACTCTCTGGAGCAGCTTCAGATTGCTAACAAGCTTTAGACAAGTAGAATCACAAAATCATATTATTAATACTGAGGTGTCACTGATACAATCAGCTGCACATATTTAAACTGTACGATTTGAGAAATGTTGACACGTCTGCACCGTTGAAACTATCACCGCAATCAACGTGATGTCCATCACCTCCAAAGTTTCCTTGTACCACTTCCTCCCCTCCCCCAGCCTCACCCTGTCCCCAGGTAATCACTCATCTGCTTTCTGTGATAGATAGATACATAGATACATAGATACATAGATGATAGATTAGCTTTTATTTTCTAGAGTTTTATACAAATGAAATTATATAGTACGTGCTCTTTTTTGGTCTGGCTTTTTTCACTCAGCATAGGTATTTGAGATTCATCCATGTTGTTGTATGCAATAGTTCATTCCTTTTCATTGCTGAACAGTGTTCTGTTGTATAGACAGACCACATTTTTTTTATCCATCTACCTGTTGATGGGTATTTGAGTGTCTCTATGTTCGAGTTATTTAAAATAAAATTGTTATTACTATCTGTGTGCAGTGTAGAGATATGCTTTCTTCTCTCTTGGATAAATACCTGCTACTGAGATGGATGGATCATAAAGGTAGGTATGCATGTGTGTTTAACTTTTTAATATACCACCAAACTTTTCCAAAGTAGTTGTGTTATTTTACATTCCTAACCCCATTGTATTAGAGTTCTAGTAGCTCCACGTCTTCAACACTTGGTATATTCAGTGCTTTTAATTTTGGCCATTCTAATGGGTATGTAACGGTAGCCCATTGTGGTTTCAATTTACATTTCCCTAATGGCTAATGACATTGAACATCCTTTCATGTACTTATTTGCCATCAATATGTCTCATTTAGTGAAATGTCCCTTCAAATCTTTTGCCCGCTTTTTAATTTAATTTAATTTACTTATTACTGTTTTGATAGTTTTTTTAATAGTATATGTAAAAGTCCTTTGTAATTTATATGCTTTGCAAGTATTTTCTTGCAGTCTGTGGCTCGTATTTTTTTCATTTACCTAACAGTGTAGTTCAAAGAAGAGAAGTTGTCATTTTGACATAATCCAATATACCATTTTTTTCCCTATGCTTTTCATGTCATGTCTAAGAAACGTTTACCTGATCCAAGGCCACAAGGGTTTTTTTTCTCATGTTTTCTTCTAGATTTATAGTTTTAGTTTTATATTTAGGTCTCTAATCCATGTTGAGTTAATTTTTGCGTAGGGGGAAAAGAATAGATGGAATCTTTGTTTTTGTTGCTTGTTGCATATGCATATCCAAATGTTCCAACACTCTTTGTTGAAAAATTTCCTTTCTCTAATTAATTACCTCTGAACTTTTATCAAAAAACAATTGTCCATATATTGTGGGTCTATTTCTGGAATCCCTGTTTCGTCCCATTGATCTATGTATCTATTATACTTTGATGACAACATCACGTTTTTGCTATTGCTGTAGCTTTATAATAAGTAATGAAGTTAGGTAGTGTTAGCCCTCCAACTTTTTTTTTTTTCTAAGTCATGTTTGCTATTCTAGATCTTTTACATTTCCACATGAGTTTTAGAATCTATTTGTCATTTCTATTAAAAATCCTCCTGGTATTTTGGTTGAGAATGCATTGAATCTATAGATCAATTTGGGGAGAAATGACATCTTAACAATATTGAGTCTCCCAACCCATGATCACATTTAGTATTTGGGTCTTCTTTAATTTCTCTCAACAACATTTTGTAGTTTTCAGAGCATGAGACTTGCACATATTTTATCAGATTTATCTCAAATAATTTTTAATTTTTGGTGCAATTGTAAATGGTATTTTTTTATCCAGTTGTCCACTTCCAGTATACAGATTTTTGTATATTGATCTCATAGCCTATAACCTTGCCAAACTCATGAATTTTAGTAGCTTTTATTTATTTATTTTTTTTGTAGATTCTATCAGATTCTCTACTTAATCATGTCATCTGAGGATAAAGAGAGTTTTACTTCTTTTTTTCCAGTCTGGATGCCCTCTAGCCTTTTATTAATTTTCCATGTCTTATTGCACTGGCTAGAACCTCCAGTATAATGTTGAATAGAAGTGGTGCGACCTGACATCTTTGTTTTTTCCCTGATCTTAAGTGGAAAGGATTCTGTTTTTTATCATTAAGTCCCATGCTAGATGTAAGTTTTTTCATAGATGCTCTTTATTAGGATGAGAACATGCCCATATTTCATCTTTGATAGAACTTTTAATCAGAAATGAATGTTCGATTTTATCAAAATTTTCTGATTATATAATTTTCCCTTTTGGTTTATTAATATGGTGAATTATATTCATTGATTTTCAACTGTTAGAGCAACCTTGCATTCCTGGGAAAAACCTCTGCTGGTCATGATGTACTATCCTTTTTTATATTGTTGAATTTGATTGTTAAAATTTTGTTCAGAATTTTTGCATCTGTGTTCATGAGGAATACTGACCTGTAGTTTTTTGGTTTCGTTTTATCTTGTAATGGCTTGGTCTGGTTTTGGCATCGGAAAAACACTGGCTTCATAGAATGAGTTGGAAAGTATTTCCTCTTCTTCTGTTCTCTGAGAGATTTGTGTAATTGGTATTATTTCATTCCTGAATGCTATGTAGAATTCTCCAGTAAAGGCATTTGGGCCTGGAGATTTCCTGGAAATTCTGGAAGATATTTAACTACAAATTCTGTTTCTTTTATTGATAGACGGCTATTAAGGTTATCTATCTTTTCTTGAGTCCATTTTGGTATATCTGTCTTTTAAGTAATTTGTCTATTTCATCTAAGGTATTGAGTTTATCAACATAAAGTTATTCATGATATTCCTTTCATATCACTTTAATGTTTGTAAAACCTGTAGTGATATCACCTCTCTCATTTGCAATACTGTAATTTTGTTTTATCTTTCTTTTTATCCTGATTGGTTGGGCTAGATATTTATCAATTTTATTGATATTTTTCCAAAAAAAATAGTTTCTGGTTTTATTGAATTTCTACCCCTCTCTTTTCTATTTTACTGATTTCCAACCTGATTTTATTTTTACTTTTCTTTTTCTTGCTTTAGGTTTAACCTTTCTCCTTTCTCTGGTTTTACAGTGAAAGAAGCTAAAGTCATTGATTTGTGTCCTCTCTCATTAAATTCCAATATAGACAGAGTATGTATCATGTATGACGTTGAATGCATTAAAAAATTCTATTACTGTTTTATGGCCCAGAATATGTTCTGTCTTTATAAATGTTCCACATACGCTTGAAAAGACTATGTATTCTGCTGTTATTGGGTGGAGTGTTTTATAACTGTCATTTAGGTCAAGTTGGTTGATGGAGCTGTTCAAATCTTAGATATCCTAATTGACAATTGGTCTACTTGTTCCACTAATTATTGAAAGAGAGTATTGTAATCTCTGACTGTAGTTGTGGATTTGTCTATTTCTCTTGAAAGTTCTATCAGTTTTTGCTTCATGTATTTCTACACTTTTTTATTAGGTGCTTAAACATATGGGATTGTTATGTCCTTTGGAAGAACTGACCCCTTTTTCATTATGAAATGCCCTTCTTTGCTCGGACATTTACATTGTCTAATATTAATATAACTATTCCAGTTCCCTTTTAATTAGTGTTTGCATGATATATTTTCCTTCTTTTTTTGTTTAACCTATTTATGTATTTATATTTAAAGTACGTTTCCTTGTAGGCAGCATATAATTCTTTTGAAATTAAAAAAAAATACAATTTGACAATCTCTGCCCCTTTTTTTCGTAGAGTTCAGACCACTTATATTTAATGTGATTATCGATATGGTTATGTTTAAGTCTGTCAGTTTTTTATTCATTATCTATGTGTCCCATCTTTCTTTGTTCCCTCTTTCTCTTTTCTGCCTTCCTTTCAATATTTTTTATTATTCCATTTTATCTCCTCTTTTGGCTTATTTTCTATAACCTCCATTTTGTTATTTTTTGCTTGCCTTATGGCCTATATGATATAGCTTTAACATGTAACAGACTGATTTCAAGTAAAATTATACCATTTTGCATATAAGAATTTTACGATAGTATACATCCATTTCCCTCCTCTCAGTCTTAACACAATTGTCATATATTTTACTTATACAGATGTTATAAATGTATGCACATTGGAACAATATAAATACGTTGTTATAATTATTTAACAGTCAATTGTCTCTTTAAAAGAGTTAAACAATAAGGAATGTATATTTACCAATATAGTTATCATTTTTGCTCTTTATTCTTTTTTAAATCATTTTTGTTATGTGATGTGATTGTTTCTTTCAGCTTTTGTATGTCTGAAAGTCTTTATTTTGCCTTCACTTTTTTGGAAGGTATTTTTGCTGGGTAAAGAAATCTAGGTTAACAATTTTTCTTTCAGTACATTGAAGATGTCATCACTCCCCTATCTTCAAATTTACATAGTTTATGAGAAGAAATTGGCTGTTATCATAATCCGCATTCCTCTATGTGTTATAGCTTTATTCTCTGGCTGTTTTTGCTGTGTCTTGATGTAATGTCCTTCATATTTCTTGCACCTGGATCTGTAGGATTGTAGTTTTCATCAAATGTGGAAAAATATTTAGCTATTAATACATCAAATAAACTTTTGTACACTTCCCCCTCCTTTGGGAACTCCAGTTGTATGTACATTAGGTTTCATGAAGTTGCCCCAAATCATTAATAGTCTTCATTCTTTTTCCATTTTTTTTTCTCTGTGTATTTCATTTTGGATAGCTTCTACTCCTATGTCTTCATAATCAGTCATTTTTTCCTTCTGTAATGTCTAGGCTGCTGTTAATCTTACCCAGTGGATTTTACATCTCAGACATTATAGTTTTCATCTCTAGAATTCAATTTGGAATTTTTATTATGCATTCTGTGTCTCTACTTTCTAAACATCTGGAATACAGTTTAATGATTATTTTAACATCCTTGTCTTCAACTTCTAATATTTGTGTCAGTTCTGGATTGGTTTCAGTTGACTGATTATTTTCATCATTATGGGTTGTGCCTTCTTTCCTCATTTTATGCCTGATAATCTTTGTTTGGGTGTCAGACATTGTGACTTTTCCCCAGTGCATATTGGGTATTTTTGTATTCCTATAAATATCCTAGAGCTTTGTTTGGGGACATAGCTAAATTACTTGGAAACAGTTTGATCCTTCTGCATCTTGCTTTTAACTTATTGTAATGGGTTGAATAGTGTCCCCAAAAAAAACTCATGTCCATTTGAAACCTCAGAATGTGACTTTATTTGAAAATACAGTGTTTGCAGGTAAAATTAGTTAAGATGAGGCTATACTGGATTAGAGTGGGCCCTAAATCCTATGACTGGTGTCCTTATAAGGCTCTGAAGACACACAAACAAGAATGCCTTGTGAAGATGGAGGTAGAGATTGGAGTAATGCATCTATAAACCAAGGAATGCCAGGGGTTGCCAGCAACCATCAGAAGCTAGGAGAGCAACATGGACCGGGTTCTCCCTCACAGCCTCCACAAGAAGCTAACCCTGCCAACACTTTGATTTCAACTTTCTATCCTCCTGAACTTCAAGAGAATAAATTCCTGTTGTTTTAAGGCCCCTAGCTTGTGGTCATTTGTTATGGTAGCCCTAGGAAACTAATACATATGTATTAGGCAGATCCAGTGCGCCTTCTAGTCTAGGACTAATTCTTCCCACTGAAGCAAGACCCTTTGGAGTATTCTACCCAGTGCTCCATGAATTCTGAGGTTTTTCAGTCTAGCTGGTGGGCACAAATGTTATTCCTGGTCCTGTTCACCCTAATACTCTCGCATGGCTCTTTCCCTGGCACTTCTCTCACACACGTGCTCTGATCACATACTCAAGGCCAAGCCTCTGCACAGCCCTGGAGTTCTCTCCTTTTGTGCAGCTCTCTCCTCTCTGGTACTCTGTTCGTGCAACTCCAGCTGCCTTGCCTCCCCTGACTTTGTCTCTCTCCTCAATTCAGAGTCAGCCAGGCTCCACCTGGGATCCTCCTCCCTGTACTGACTGAAAGCTCGCCTAAGGCAATGAGTTGGAGCAATCACAGGACTCACCTCACTGGTTTCCCTTCTTCTCAGGAACCACTATCCTTCATTGCCTGACATCCAGTGTCTTAAAAACCAGTGTTCCGTATACATTTCTTTTTTTGGTTGTTCAGGTGGGAGGACAAATTTGTTCCCTGTTTATCCATCTTGGGCATGAGCACAAGTCCCAAAATCATAATATCTTAAAGCCCTAAAATCTAAAGGAGTCTTATAATATAGGGATAGTTAACCAGAATCTCAGAGTCTTAGGCGTTTAAAGCTACAGCAATTTGAATCTTAGCTTGCTCAAGGCACTGGATACTTTCTGAATGATCACCTCCAATAGTTAACAAGTATAAATTGTTCCACGGACTGGGCTCAGTACTTTGCACAAATTCTGTCCTTTTGTCTCCATGACAACCCTAGGGAGTGGGAACTATTATTTTGTCTGATTTTCCAGATGTTTAGTGAGTGCAAGTCATTGCTGAAGGTCAGACACCTTGTAATCAACAGGGTCTGGACTCAGCCCAGATCTCTTGGCCTCCAAAGCGCATGAGCTCAGCCTCTCTGCTGGTTTGCCTCCTGCGAGGCCTCTCTGCTGAATGCTCACCCTTCCTCTGTGCACACCTCCAGTGACGGGGAGCTCATTACCCCTTCCCAGGGCTGCCTATCCATCCCAACTACGGACACATCTCTCCTGCTATTCCTAAATCTGCCCTGGAAGACCCCACAAAAGAACATAACCTTCACCTGGGGCTCCTGTAAGGAGGGGAGCAGCTGCCTGAGGTGGGATGACGATCACACAGGAGGGGGGAGTCAGGTTAGGGAAGCCCCAGCTGCAGCCCCTCCCTGGCGATAGAGAGGGGGGTTCATTCTGAGGGAGGGAATCAGCCAGAGACAATGGGAGCAGGACGTCTCAAAGACAAGTGAAGACGGAGCCCAGAACACTGGGCCCTGGGGGTGAGGGGTGGATTATAATACAGAAACGCAATTCTCCAGCAGTCAGAGGCATGCGGCCTAGTCAGATTGGACTCGGAAGTGCTGTGCCTTTAATTTCTTGGCTCTTCTCCCTGAAAACTTATTCTGCAAAATGTGCCTTTGTGCCATCCATCCTCCCAGATGGCTTTTTAAGTGAAGCTATTTGTTAAGTGGGAGAAGAAAAGGGAGGGGTGGGGGAGCAGGAAGGGGGTGGTGGAGCCACCGCAGCTCCCAGGGCTGGAGACAAAGTGGGAACAGCAGCGAGTGGGAGGGCGGGGCAGGGAGAGCTGGGGTGGTCCAGGAAGGGGCGGAGCAGGCCTCCCTGGATGGGACCTCGGCACAGCGGAGTCACGTGACCAGAGTCCCAGGGACAGTCGCTGGCAGTGTCCCGGCCCCACTGTGTGCCCAGCTCTGGGTGAGCACTCAGGACTCATTGACCCAACATGTCCTCACACAGCCTGTGTACCAGGTCCTAGGACCATCCTCATACCATGCAGGAATGGCTCAGAGAGGTACAGGCCTTCACCCAAAGTCACACAGCTGGTGAGAGGCAGACTCGGGATTCGAGCCCAGGACTGTGGGACTCCAGATCCCCAGCTCTTAACTGAGATGTCACACAGCCCCTCCCAGACTGTCAGCTGGAAGAGCCTTAGAGGTCAACCCCACCGCAGTGCTATCACCCTCGGTGCCTCAGTTTCTCCATCTGTACAGTGAGGCGGTTGGTGCAACTCCCTGGTTCTCAAGCCTGACTCCACAACAGAATCTCCTGGGGCTTTTCAGCAATACTGAGGCCTGGGCCCCACCTCAATATCTGGACGTTTTAAAGCTCCACCCTATCCCGGGACATTCTAACTTGCACAGGGTCACACTGCACCCACTCAGGTGAATTCTCAAGGTGAGTGTTTCTGGAGCCGATTACAGGAGAAGGTTGAGGAGATAGGATTGGCTGTGACCCCACACCTGAGGCAGCCCAGTGGGAGGGTCTGTGATGGATTCCATTTCCACCTCCACATCTGGAGACCTCTTTTGTCCCCTCCTCCTTCCTCATTGCAGCCCACTCCTCTCTAAGCCAGGCGTCGAGAAGCCATGATGGATCACCGCTGTCCCTGGCCACAGATGGCTCCTCCACCGCCCGGCGCCAGCTGCCCCAGCCCGGTGTCTACAGCAGGGGCTCAGTGAATGGTTATGGATGAGAAGAAGAAGGGAGTGCCTGGGGACGGGGGTGCCAAGATGAGGATGTCACAGCAGAAGTGCCAAACTGGCTTTCCTCATGTGGCCCTGTTATAGGCCTGGCCTGCATTTTCCCAATTATGAAATGAATACACACACACACACACACACTTTTGTGGCCTTTTCCTCCCTAAGGACAAGCTGGATCCGTCAGGTTCCTTAGCAATCCGCAAATGAAGGCGGGAAAGGTAGGAATGGCTGGGAAAGGGCAGTGGCGGCGAGGCAGGCACATCACCACAAACGGGGGCTTTGTCTCTCCAGCGGAAGGGGCGTCTGCCCATTTCCCAGAGGGGCAGAGCAAGGCAAGGTGTGAGGCCACGGCCAGAAATTCTCAAGGTAGAGGGAGAAGCCTCCCTCCTGCCCACCTGGACCAGGGGCCTCAGAGCTCAGTCTGCCCCCACCCCTAGCATGTTCCTCCCTAGGGTTTCCTAACCCAGAAAAGCACTTGGAAGCCCTGAGAAGCCCCATCCCCTTCATCACTCCCCTAAAGTTGAATTAAGTCATTCCTACCCCCATTCATTCACCAAGGCCCCCTGTGTGCCCTCCCTGCTCTTGGGACACAGCCATGACCGAAGCAGCCCCAACCCTGCCCTGTCACCTCAGGATCACTATTTAACGGGGAACACAGGAGCAGATAAGTGTACAGGTGATGAATTACAGCTGTGCTGATGGCTGTGCTTCGTGCCGGGAGCTGCAGAGCAGACAGAGGAGAGGAGACCCCAGGTAGAGGGGCCAGGGGTGCAGAGCCCCACCCCCCGGTGGAGAGAGCTGGGAGTGCTTCTCTGCAGAAGGAGGCCCCGGGCTCCCAGCGCTGGGCAGCCCCATCAGCTTCACAGTGAGGCTGGGTCCTTCCGGTCCACGCTCACCTGACTGAATGCTGTGACCCCATTTCCAGTCTCTAAAATGCTGTAGTAATTCGCGGCCCCAGGCTGGCCCCGCCCACAAGCCGGCTGTGCCCCTCAGGCCCCCGTGCTTCCGCCCGCTGACCTTCTCCTTCTCCTCTTTCCCAGCCTCCCCTGCAGCCTGAGATCCCCCGCAGGGCCCCCCACTCTTTTGGAGGTTGAGGGTCCCCTGGGGTCCGGGGGGATGGGCTTGGATTTGACACCCTGACGAGAGGCCGCTGGCGTCTCCCGTGCCCCTTTGGGGACAGTGTCCTGGTCTGTAACTGGACATCATCACCCACCACAGGGCGTCCAGAGCCGGGGAAGTCGTGCAAACCCTGACACTGAGTCCTGCTGGGGAGGCCCAGCGAGCGGAAGCGGTGTCACCTCGTGAACCCGCAAGGACTCGGACGGGGACCCTACGAGGAGGACATCCTGTCCCATGAGCCTCCATCTTCAGGCAAATGGGTCCCTGCCCACCTGTCCTCTGATCCCAGACATGGGGCCTCCCTGGACCAGGACAATGTAACTGGACTGTGGTCAGAGCCCAGGAGCACATTCTGGAATCCCTGGTAGAGGCAAGAAGCTGGGGGAGGGGAGGGAGGGTAGATGCAGCAGAGGGCGGGGGGCGTGGACTTCAGTCAAATCCATTTTCTCTCTGATGCTGGTCCTGATGATGCTTCTGGTTCTGGGTGTGGACGGGCGGTAACTCTGGGAAAACTCCGGAGGACAGGGACGGTGGGGAATCCAACAGCCCCGGGGGCATCTGATCCTGCTGCTGCTGCTGTGACAAGGACAAGGCTGATAATAGTGTGCCGGGCACCGTGCCAGCTCTACGTCCTCCATTTCCCGGCATCCTCACTACAGCCTCAGAAGGAAGTGTCCCATTTTAGATGAGGAGACCAAGATTCAAAGAGGAGCTGCCACTTGCTTGTCCCCAGTTTAGGTCCCTCCTGGCTCTAGCGTTGCCTGGAACCTCCGAGTTTTCCAGCTGATACCACCTCATCTGTAAAATGTAAAATATGCCCACGTTCTGAGGTTGGCATGGCAATGGTGACTGTCCCTTTTAGAGCAAGTCTTTGGAGGCGGATGATGGAGTACCAGGTCCTCCAAGGCCAGCCTTGTCTGGGGCGCCCATTAAGGAACAAATGTGGCCCAGCTGCACACCACCTCGGGATGCACTGAGGAAATTGTTACAAGGACAATGAAATGAAGGGAGAATCCGTCAGCCTGGCAGGGGGCAGGGGGATGCCCACCACCTTGCAGCCTGGCTCACAGGGGTGAGGGGTAGGGAGGACAGGGCCTCTCAGGGGCTCATCCTGAGACAGGAACTGCTGGGTTCAGATGGTTCTCCTGACTCAAAATTTTCCCGTGAGATCCAATTTCAGGAATGCTTTAAAACTGCTGGCAATAGAGAATATCTCTCTTGTGAACTTGAAATGGTAAGAAGGTTAGTCTGCAACTAGGAGGACTTTCAGGAGAAGAACTGCCTTAAGTTTAAGCCTAAGTGGATTTGTGACACCTCAAATCCACTTTGGAGTAATAATAATAATACCAAGAACAACGTAGAGGGTCTGTGTACGTGCCTAAGCTGTTCTGAATACTCTACACAGACATGCCCTTATTTACTTCTCAGCATAGCCCTATGAAACAGGCACTATTATTCCAATTTTACAGAGTGAGAAACTGAGACACAGAGAGGTTACGTAAAATGCCCAAGTTCACACAGCAACTAAGCCCCAGAGGCAAGATTCACATCCAGGCTGTCTAGCTTCAGAGTCCCTGTCCTTAAGCACCTTGACACAATGTATTGATACCTTCATGAAACACAGAGAAGAGAGACAAAGCAATAAATATAAAGGATGGAGAGTTTGAGCAAAAGATGTCAGCAAGAGAATTACACGGCCAGCTTTCTTTTAAAGAGCACTTGGTTATTCAGGCTTCAGCAAATAGTCACTGAACACCCACTGGGCATCAGGCCCTGTTCTGGGCACTGGATGGGCTGGAGGGAGGGAGACCAGCCTGGAGGTGATTGCAACAGGTCGGTAAACTGAGACCCAGAGGAGAAGGGACGCGCCATGAGCACAGCAGGTGGGGTGGGGCCAGTTCCTCTGACTCCCTGCCCAGAAATGCACCCCCAGGCTGCTTCTTATTCTTGTCAAGAGGCTTCCTGGAAGCCCCAGAATTTGATCTGATTATCAAATTGCTGGAAAACAAGAACCATAGCCCAGGGCTCTGGGAGCAAATGACACATGAAGTATAAATTGAGGCGAATCAAATCAGTAAAACAACACCGCCACCAGTAATACTCAGTGCTGTTGAATGTGTGGTGAGACAGGTATTCTCATGCAGAGCAGCTATGGGGACTGTCAGTCAGGCCAAGCGTTCAGGAAAGTGATTAAGTAATAAAGACCATGAGGCTTAAACATATGTGGTGATTCCACTTTCAGGAATCTGTCCTGAGGTAGTGATCAGAGATTCAGGCAAAGGTAACGCCCCAGGAGGTTCATCACAGCCCGATGATGTAGAAGAATGAAACACTGCAACCCTCTAAATATCCAGCCTTAAAGGCTGCTGATAAAGGTTGATGCATCTGAAGGTTGGTCTATTATGCAGTCATTAACATGTTGCTTTTGAGGAGTTTTTAACGATATAATAGTGAATAGAAAAAAAAACATAAAACTGTATAATCTCAATTATATTATCACAAGTATAATTCAATATAATTTCAGTTACAATACAATTATAAAATTCAATACATGCATGGTAGAAGATTAGAAGATGATCACTAAAATAACAAAAATAATAAAGCCTACTGTGTATGGAGTACCTGCTATGTGCCTGGCGCTATGCTAAGTGCTTTACACGTATTAGCTCATTTAACTTCACAGCAACCCTGCATCATGGGTACTTTTATTTCCATTTTACAGATAGGAAAGTGAGGCCCAGAGAGATTGGGTGACATGTCCAATGTCACAAAGCTAAGAAGCTGAGCCAGGAGTTCACTCCAGGTCTGGCAAACCCCAGAACCCTTGTATTATCACAATTAATTACTCTATCTGCCAAGCTGGGGAAACCAAGGCAAAGTGGCAGTCGGCAGAGCCTGAGAACCAGGGATCTTGTGAACCATACTAAGCCTTTGGACTCTTCATCAAGGAGGCTGTGCAGGGACTTAAGCAGGAGAGGAATATGGACCCTGGCTGAGCCCTTGAGGATCTCAGAGACCAAGGCTGAGATGGGTTACTTATGAAATGCTTCTGTCCCCCTGCTTCCTGCTTTGTACTTTATGCCCTAGCAACACTAACTTGCTTGCAGTTTCCTGCACACCTGATACTGTTTCTTCCCTCCATGCCTTTGCTCATGCTGTGCCCACTGCCTGAAATGCCCTCTCCTCTACCTGCCTTGATGGCCTGGTGAATTCCTCTGCCTCCCTCAGTGCCTCAGCTGAAATGTCACCCTCTCTAGGAAGCCTGCGCTCTTGTGCCGAGGTGGAGTGAGTGCCTCAGGCATCCTCAGGAATGGTCCTCGGTGCTAGGCGTTGCTGTGGTTTGTTTAGGTGTCTCTCCTCGTGAGACTCACGGGATGGGGACTGTGTCCTGTTCCGCTGAGATGTGGTATAATCTGGTGGTCAGAGCCTGGGCACTGAGGGCAGACAGCTCCAGTTCTAGCTCAGCATCACCACTTACAGTTTGACGTGGAGCAGATGCCTTTCATCATTTAGCATCTCTTTTCCCTAGTATTTCAGATGGGGTGATGCTGACACCTACCTGTCAGGGCCTGTGAGGAGGGAGGGAGTGGGTGCTTGTGGAGGGTTAGAAGGCACAAAACAAGCATCTGCTGTTATCTCTCCCTGACTCTCCCAGGCCCTCACAGAGCCTGACCCAAAGTCAGTAAACATTTCTGAATGATTAAGTGACTATTTTGGCCTGACTGTGACAACCATTCAAAGCTCCCATCTCCAGGAGCCTAAGCCCTTTGCTCAGTGTCTCTGCCATCTCTACCCAGCAAGCTGGCTCTGTCCCCTCACCACCGCCATCCTGCCTATGGCCTTGGATACTGACCACACAGAGGCACCAGTAGGGCCCCGGCTCTCCGGCTTCCAGTTGAGCTTGGCGGTGGGGCGGGGGGTGGGGGGTGGGCGGGGGGCGGCGGGGGGAGAAGCAGCAGGAGATCAGAGGCAGAAGCAGTCAGTGTTTCTCTCCCTGTCTCCCTCACTACTGTGTCTGAGGATCACCCCTCTCCCAAAGGCCACAGCCCTTGTGGGGCGCCCCTCCCCCTACGCAGCTCTCTAGCTGGGTCCTAACTGCCCCTTCTTCAGGCTCAGGCAGGGTGAGGACTCCTGCTGCTGTCAGCCTGGGCCCTGCCCCCTCCCAGCGGGCTTCTCTAACTCCACCCACACCCTTGTCAGCAGTGTCTCCTGAAGTGCCCGGTGTAGGGAGCCCTCTGTCCCCTGCAGGGACCCTGACCTAATACGGCACTGCCCACCTCTCCCCTTCACCACCCTGCACTCTGATCTGTGTGCCCGCTAACCTCGACGCTGCCTGTGCCAGAAGGGGCTGTGCCTCGCTCTCCAGCTACCCACACCCTCCCTGGTTCAGTGCATAGACTCACCGCTGACCTCAGCCCTCATGAGTCCCACGCCAGGGCATCTCCCACCTAATCTGTGTGACCTTTCATGTTTGAGCGGCTGTCGGAGGGAAGCAGAGCTTGGTGTACTTGGGGCAGAATGCCCTGGGTTCAAATCCCACCTCCGCTCTGCACCACCTGTGCGAGCTTGGGCAAATCACTCTCCTCTCTGACCTTTGAGTTTCTCGCCCGCGAAACAGGCATGACCATGTGGACACCTCGTGGCCTTTGGGGGATGAAATGAGGTGTCAAATGCGAAGGCCCATGTGCACGGCAGAGGCTCAGTAGATGGTGGTGATGATACTGCTGTTGAAACGGTGATGATTATGACGATTACGAGGCATCTGTCCTCCCGCGCAGCGAGCCCCTAAGGGCAGGGACTGCCTCTGATTCAACGCCGTGTCCCCAGGGCCTAGCTCAGGGCCCAGAACACAGTGAGTGCTCAAGAAAGGATGCTCTCCATGCAGCCAATTCATTCCACAAAATGCGTATTGACAGGCTCTGTTCCAGACGCTGGAAATGCAGCGATAAACAGACATACAAATCCTTGCCCTTGAGGATCTAGACAGCTCTGGGGCGGAAGCTGGGACTGAGTTGCCTGGGAAGAGACACAGATCCCAGAACATTAGAGCAGCGGGGGGACTGGGAGATGTAGCAGCCCTCCAGAGACCCCATCCCAGAGCCCCTCGGGCACACCTGAGCTCACCAGTAGCTGCTGGGGACAGTTCCTGAGAACTCTCCCAGCTTCCCTCCGCTGTTCTGGCTTTCTCTGCCCCACAGGAGCTTGCTCCGCCCAGGGGTATGATCGACTATAGGGGAGGGGGATTTCCTACTCACACAGGTGACCCTCAACCAATAAGGGGCAGGAGTCAGTTGAGACATGTACCACGTGGTTCCCCTGTGGGTCCCTGGCAGCATGGCCCCACTGCTCACAGCAGTACCCATGCTCCGTGCACCTTTATCTGACCTTTCTCCCTTCCTCTCTCTCTTCTCTCTCACTTGTGTGTGCTGAGGTCACCTCCCAAATAAACCACCAGCAATGCAAAACCTTATTCAGGGACTGTTTGTGGATAGCCCAACTAAGACAGAGGCCATCCGAGTCCAAACTCATCATTGTACCTCTGAGGAAATATGTCCAGACAGGACAAGTAACACCCAATTCACAGGGCAGTTTGGGGCAGAGCAGGCTCCCCACTGCGACCACCCACCATGGCCACTACAAAGGGCAGAGTCCACAAGCAGACAGGACTCTGCCTTCCCCTCCCTGAGCCACATGCAGAGGATTTTTAAATTCTTTGGTTTTACATCTAAAAGATGAGGAGAACAGCTATCGCAATTACTTTTACATAAGCGTGTTCAGGAAATGTTGAAATGCTGAAATATTCCAGAACCACCCACTGCACCCTTAAACGTAGCCTGTGTTTACTTCCAAATGGGGTGCCTTCTCAGCATATTGATCTGGGCTGCTGTGCCGCTCCGTACAGCTGGGGAAAGACCATCATTTCCTCCTCTTCCTGCCTTCCTTTTCTGGGATCTGAGGCATTTCACACTCACCTGTTCTTGGAAGGACCTCCAAGCTTCATCAGGCCCCACCCACTGGGTCTGTGAGCAGAGGTGTGGTTTCCTCCGTCCTAATGGATCCATGGAGTTTCACGGAGGTGCAGTGACCTGCCCTGGGTGCAAAGCGAGGCCAGGGCAGAGGAGGGAATCTAGTCACGGGCTCCTCCAGGTTCTGGGCTCACTGCCTTTCCTGTCCCATTGCACATTTAGAAGTCAAGTCTCCCTGTTCTTCAAACACACGGAGTGCATTCCTACCTCAGGACCTTTGCACTTGCTGTTGCCTCGGTCCAGACAGAAACACACGACACCCCACCCCCCTTTTTAATGGCTTGCTCCTTTTCTCACTCAGGTCCTGCTCAGAGGCCTTCTCATCAGGATGATCAGGGGTCAAGGAGGAATGCCCTGAAGAGGTGGCCCTGGAGCCAATCAAGCCTGGAGGCCACGTATTGGAACATCGTGGAGGAGACTCAGGAGCTGGTTGAGGGTCTGGCCAAGATGATGATTAAATCCTAAAATCTTGTGATTCTGACTTGAAATTTTATGGTCTTAGGAGTCTATTAAGTGATGATTCTAAGATTGAGGGGTCTAAGACTCCAGGATTTTAGGGCTGTTGAGTGCTGAGGTGCTGAGATCTCACGTGCGAGCCTTTGCTCCTGGAGGAAGAGCAGTCAGACGCTTCCTCTGGCCGAGAGTAGGTTTCCCCTCCTCCCCCAGTGCTGTGTAAACGCGGCTCTTTGTGGCATGGAGATGCAAATTGATTCTGCAGTTCCAATGCCGGGCACTTGCCTTATCTGTGTGTTCCAGTTTCCAGAACAAATATTAGAAGACAAGTCTGTGGAGATTTTCTGTGTGTACACGAGTTAATTCCTCCAGCCAGGGGCTCGTCCAGACACGGATTTTAACACAGGGTGCCATTCCCGCACTCAGTGCAAGGCAGGGCTGGTGACTGGGCTGCAGCGAGCCCAGCAGAGGGACGAGGGCCCTGTCTCCCCAGGAAGGGACTGAGGGGGGACTTTGTGTGTAGAGGCTTGGGACCGAGGTGGGACGAGGCAGGAAGGAGGGCAGCCCCAGCGGGTCTGGGCCGTGTGCGCGGATGGGGCCGTTCGCCGCGAGCATCTAGGGGGTCTCTGCATGAACCCCGGGGTCGGGCTCACCCGGGGCCGGTGCCAGTGGAGTCTCACCAGCGGGGGGGAGGGGCAGGGCAGCCCTCACCTGGGTCAGACACTGTGCTGGACCCCGGATGGGCTCCAAAGTCAGGCAGACGGGGCAGCGCTCACCAGCTCAGTCATGTGATCTCTTCAAGCCCCTTGGGATTCAGTTTCTTCAAGGGGACCAAGGGTCCTATCCTCCCCATCTGCCTGGTGGTTCTGAGGGTTAGAGGAAACCCCCAGGCATGGAGCACGTAATGAGCAGCAATCCCACAAAGGCCCCCATCACGCCTGCTTTGGTGGGTGGGGACGGGCGCTGCTTGGAGTGCTTTACACAGGTTCCCTCCTCCCCCAGCCCTGGGAGGGGCGCTGTCATCACCCCACTTCACAGATGAGGAAACCGAGGCACAGGGAGGTTAAGTAACTTGCCCAGCATCAGGCCATTGCTCTAAAAACCTGTGAACAGGTATAGAAACATTTAAGTTTTTCCAGCAACCCTCCTAGCTGGGTGCCCAGGAACTGGCCACATTTCAGCCTGGGCACCCAAGGGCCTGGCCCTCGCTCCGCTGTGACGGATGCTTGGCTTGTAGCCGGGTGACAGTGAGATGCAGTTGACGCTCCCAGGCCTTTGCTCGTGCTGCGCCCTCTCCCTGGAACACCCTTCCCCCTTGTTTATCCAGGAAACTCCTACCCATGCATCAAAGCCCAGGTAGGCCCCGTGCTCTGCGGACAGCCCCTCACCCCCTCCCTGCACCCTCTGCAGCCTCCTGGATGGCACAGAGTGCACTGCGGGGCTGGCTTCAGTCCTCAGGACTTGCCACCCTCTCTGTTCACTTGTCCCTTCTTTCTAGCAACATCCGTCGAGCCTGGCCCCTGTCCTAAGGCTCACATTCTGGGAGGGAAAACCAACCCCATGGTGTTGGTATTATTGCCCCATTTTAGAAAACCTCCTACCCACCAGGTTTGTCATTTCCTGAGGCCACAGGCCCCGGCAGCAGGTAGCAGTCCGGGAACTCTGAGCCCCTTCCAGGCTGCCAGGATCCCCCTGTGGGGCAATGGAGCAGCGGTTCCCTCTGGGGGCTGTACAGCGCCCCCTCCTCTCATCCATGTCTGTCCCTCCTTCCCGCAGCCCTGAGACGCCTCCTTCTGTCACAAACCACAGCACTGTTGCTTAGTCACGTTAATTATGAATGGATCACAAGAGGCTCACCTGAGATTTACAATAATACATTTAGGCACCACGTGATTAACTCAAAACAACAGGCGAGGCACGTGGAACATATTAATACACGAACCTGGCAGGCAGCCTTTCATTCCTGGACCTTTCCCTTAGAGACTCAGCAGTGGCCGGCGGCCCAGCTCGTATCGATTAGCAAAGCGTTAAAAATTTACGACAAGTTGGAATTAATTGGCCCCAGTGAGGGATGAGTTTGACTCAGGCCAAGATTCCATGTCCCCCATGAGGTGAGCCTGGAACGGGGAAAATTCTGTAAAGGAAGCAGCAGCCACACGGACACTGAGTCCGTTGTCCCTCTAATGCTCTTACAGGGTCTATCCTGGCCGGGTTCAGGCTGCCGTCCTTGCTCACCTGCACCGTGCCCCCAGCTTCTCACCTTGCATGCTCCGACCCACCCTCCTCGCCGCGTGGCAAACTGTCTGGAAACCCACCGTGGCTCCCTGTCTCCCCAGAAGGAAGACCTTAGCCTGGCACCCACCCTTGCATCAGGCCACAATGTCCCTGCCTGGCCTGGGTTGGACACGCCCAGAGTTGACACCCATCCTATTTGCAGAGCTGTGAGGAACCTCCGCCTACCTGGGGAGAGGGGTCAGGAAGCACACGTGCATGAAGGTGCTTTCTCTGAGTTGGGGTCACCTCCTTCACGTTCCCTGCCCTCTCCTCCATCCCAGCGTGAGGCCCACCCCAGCTCACAGGTGCTGAGGGCAGGAGAGGGCTGGGTGGACCCTGACTCCAGGCCTGAGGCCAGACACTCCTTTGCGCCTGACCTCTACCCCCACATCTGACCCATCAGCCAGTTCTGAGGTTCTCCCTCCAAAATATGTCCCCCTCTGGCCTTCTCCATTTATCTCCCGCCCTGGTCCAGGCCTCCCATCTGCTAGGGTCCCCCTGCCTCCACCCCTTCCCGGTTCCAAGCCATGCCCCCCTCAGAGGGGTCGGATCACGTCACTTTTTGCTAAAAACTGACCCCTTGCCTCCAACTAAACTTAAAATAAAATGCAAGCTCCCTACCACCTGGCCTACGGGATCCGGCCCCGCCCGCCTCCACTCGTTTGCCTCTGCTGTTCCCTCCACCAGGAGCTCCCTTCCTTCTGCTGGCTCTCCTCCTGGCCTGATCCTTCTTGTTCTCAGGACTCAGCTCCAATGTCATGTCTTCCCCAAGCACCGTGCTAAAGTGGCACCTCCCCTGCCCTGGGGGTCCCCAGTGTCCCCCTCCAGATCCTTGCTCCACCCGTCCCCTTGCTCCGTGCTCCCAGATGGCTGACCATATCATCCACATCCGGGGGCCCCTGCACCCCTCTGGCTTCCAGGTAGGTTTGGTTATGGGGAGCCCCAGCAGGAGATATGGGAAGGAGGGGAGGAAGGTCGGGTTGATTATCCCCCCCGGGGTCCCTCCCTGCAGAGCACAGGGCTGGCTCCATCCCCAGACTGTGGGTTTCAGCTCCAGTCAGGTGACCATTCCAAACACCCTCCACACAGCTCTCTTCATCTCTGGGTTCAGGTAATTGCTCCTCCCCGCGCCCTGTCAAGCCTGAGGCAGTAACTCAGCTCCTTTTCTGGGGTTTCCTTACTCCCTGCCCACACCTTCATAAACAGTCTCCTTTTAAAACTCTCCTCAAATACCTGATTTGACTGTCATTTCATCTGTCTCCTGCTGGGGCCCCGGCTGACGCTGTCCACCCTCCTCAATTCCATTTCCCCACTCAATTCCATTTCCCCACAGAACTTCTCACTCTTCAAAACTATTGCTTGTTCATTATCTGTGTCCCCCCACCAGAATATAAACTCCATCTGAGACGGGGACTTATTACGTCATAGGTCAGAGGAATAGAACAGACACGCCCTTGCATCTCCAAAAACGGCACTCAGACTCACAGGAAAGCCCAGCCAACTCTATGAAAGTTTCTTGTTAGATCTCACTGACTTTTAAATGCCTTCACGCGGCATTTCCCAAGCTGGGATCAGGTGACACTCATCTGGGAGCTGTTAACAGTTGGCAACCTTACACTGATGGTCCATATTGGCCTGATTTTTCTCGTTTCACTGAGAGCCTGTGATGATTTCATCCCGGGCTGCCCTGCCATCAGGTTCAGGTCTGTGCACTGGCTCAGTCAGGACTGGGAGACCCTCAGCCACTGTTCCCTCCAGACCCCGAGGGGCCCAGCGTGATTGTGGGCTTAATTTCATCCCCTTCCCCCTCCACCCAAGCCCACACCTCCTGCCCAGACCTGCTCCTCCCCAATCTGTGCCAGGCTTGGAATTCTGGGCCCAGCCGCCCCAGGCCCTGGGATCCACGTGACTAAGACAGACAGGGCTTCAGCCCTAGGTCAGGAATTCAAACCCTGGTCTCTGTCTTACCACCAACTCACTGTGTGACCTGGGGCTGGTTGCCTTCCCTCTCTGGGCCTCAGTTTCCGCGACTTCTCCTGCTACTCCTTCTACGTGGGATTCCCTTCCGTGTGAGCAGGTGGGACCAGACACTCCCCTAGCACGATCCCTACTCCGGTGCTGAGGTCTTACCCAGCAGCACAGATCCTATTGACCGTCATCTCTCTTTGGGAGGTGAGAAAGGAGGAAAAAAATGTCATCCTGACTATGAGACATAATTATTGTCATCAGAAAGCAAAAGGCAACAGCCTCATGCTGGTCACGGCCGGCCTGACTACAGGGACATTTTAGTTACCAGCGGTACTAAGCTGCCTTGCTGAGCAAGACGAAGCCATAAAACCTTGGTCCCTCCTCCAAGATGTGGGTTTTAGGATTAACTAAGCCGGTGAGAAGGAATGAAGCCCCTCCTTGATGACAGAGCCTTGGGGATTCGACACCTAATGACAAGAGAGGGGACGTGGGAATGGGATCCAGCATCGCCATCACCAGCGTCATCATTGTTATGGCAACTGACATAAATAGCAGTTTACCTCTGTCCTGAGGGCTCTCTGTGGGGTCACTCACCTGACCCTCACCACAGCCCAAGAGAGGAGACAGCGTCGTCATCAGCTCCGCTTCCCAGGTGAGGAGAATAAGGCTTGGAGGGGTTACGTCACTTGCCCAAAGCCACTGAGCTTGTAAGTGACGATAAAAAGACTATGACGGGGCTGAGACTGTCCCGAGCTCGTGCTGCTTGTTTCAATGATGCACTGACACCGGCATGGCCCTCACTGTCCCCTGTTGATCAAACGAGCGAGACAAGGGCTCAGCAGCCATTAGAGTCGGGGTCTAGGAGGGAATCACCCGCATCACACCTGTCCCCTGGCACACCTATGTCACTGGCACATCCTGGCACCTGGCCCAGGTCCTGAGGGCTGTTGGGTCATGACTAGAGGTAGGCTGGAGGAGAGACTGTTGGTACCTTATTTTCCACGTCACCAGGCAAGTTGCCTGAGCTCCCTTCACAGACCTCTCTCCCCTTTTCGACAAGCCTGAAGCCCAATGGCTGGATTTGCTCGGCCCCGCGGGTGGGCCAGGTACCCAAGGATGAGCTGCTCTTGCTTGCCCTGGCCTTGTTGCCGAATTCAGCATAATGTGAGAATGAAAATTGGATTCAAGATAATGTAAGGCGGCTCCTGGATCTAGAAGAAGAACCAACGCCTAGTGTTGTTGGGATCTGGGTTGGAATGGGCTGCCCCCCCCCTCCTGCCTGCCCTCCTTGCCCTCCAGGACAGAGGAGAGCATCTGGGCAAGGTCAGGGGCCATGAGTTCCTACCATAGGGGTCAGCTGATTCTCCCAGGGGAAAACCAGGACACCATCAAGAAAAGAATATGGAATCAATGCCAGGTGGGCAGGAGTTCCAGAGTCCCTCCCCCAACCTCCCTGACTGGCTCAGGGGCCAGCTGGGTGCACAGGCTGCTCTGCCCAAGACCTCCCAGCCCCAGCCCGGGGTGAGCTCGCTGCTCTGGCAGGCACTGGGAATGTAGGTGCCACCTACCTGGAGGGAAGTTGAAGCTGTCCGGAAACATTGCCCCAGGGGAAAAAATAATAACAAATTAATCCATCCTCTCACCACTGAGCCCCAAATTCTGATGATGAAGAAGGAGGAGGAGGTAGGAGTCTGTGTAAGGGTTAAATAAGGTAAAATGTATAAAGTGCTTAGAGCAATGCCTGGCCAACTGGTCTCATTCAGCGGGGACCCCATTAGGCACAAAGCATGGGCTTGTCATGGGCCCATCCCCCATCACTGCCTGTGTGTTCTTCAAGGGCACTGTTTCCGGTACCAAAGTCATCCGAGCTGAGGGCATGAGGCTGATGGAGATTTCTAAACGTGGAGCTGGCCTCGGGCAGTCTCGGCCGGCAGCGGCTCGAAGCAGGATCTCAGTTCCCCAACCAGAGACTGAAGCCAGGCCACGGCAGTGAGAACACTGAATGCTAACCGCTAGACCACGAGGGCCAGTGGCTAGAGACAAGGCCCTGGCTTGCCTGCTTTGTAGCAATGAATTTCAACAAAGAGACGGAAAGCAGTGAAGCAAGTAAGGAGGAAAAAGAGTACAGGTGAATAGGCACACGTGGGCAGGCTCAGAGAGAGAGTCGCACCGTCGTGGTAGTTTAAATCACGTATATGGGGCATTTCTTCCAGGTTTCCTCTGGCCAATCATCTTGTTTTGCCTCGCTCTGAGTCCGTGTTTGGTATAACTCAGGGTCCTCCCCTGTGTGCACGCACATCTCTTAGCCAAGATGGATTCCAGCGCAGAAGCCTTTGGGAAGGTTGACACCACCTATTATGGGGTGGCACCCCCTCCCTTTTTGGCCCCCAAGGAGCCTTTCTGCACTTATGTAGTTGGGAAGTTCTCCTTGACCTCAAGAATTAGAAATACGTGATCTCTTTATTTCTTATCTGGGCAGGACTCGACTCCTCTCTACCCCTATCATTATCTTTATATTGGAGAATCTGTCCACAGGGGACAGACTTCAGCTGCTCAGCCTGGGGCCCAACTATCTCCCGCCTCAGAGCCAGAATTGGGCAATCCTTGCACAAAGGAATGATTCTTCAGTGACAGACTCCCCGCACCTGTAGGCTGGTCAGGCAGCTGGGTGGAGGGCAGTGGTTAGAGTTACCCAGGGAGTTGGGGGTTGGGGAGATCTGCCCAGGATCCTCAAACCCAACCACGTGGGTGGCCTCCATCAGCCATTTGCAACAACGTTTCTCAATAAGCAACAGTTCCACGAGGTCAGTATTGTAGCACCTGTTTCACAGTTGAGGAAAGTGAGGCTCAGGAAGATTAAGGGAGGAGCCCACTCTCTCTGAGCTCCTCAGCAGCAGTCAGGACTCAAACCCTGGACTCTGACGGTTTATAGTGCACCTAACAGGTCTATCCATGCTGGACGGATTGATTAACCCAATGGTCACCAGTGATGCTTCTGAAAAAGGCACCTCCTCTCATATCTGCCATGTGAGCCCAGGGAATACCTAAGAAATGATGAGATTAGAGCAGGAAGTGGACAAGGCTCCCCACATCCCCAGTCACCGCAGCACTCGCAAACGCCTGCCCACCGTGAACGCGAGGCTGCCCCACCACACCGCCAAGGTCAGACAGTGTCTTCACATCCTGAACGAGGCATAACGCAGGCGTTTCTGAAAAGCCTGGAATAGATCCTGCCCGTTTGCCCCTGCCCTTCTCAGGCACCTCTCAGGCCCCAGCGGTGACACTGCTCTGTTTCCATCAAGGTCCAGCTTTTTTTTTTTTTTTTTTTTGGTATGCGAGCCTGTGCGGAGCACAGGCTCCAGACGCGCAGACTCAGCGGCCATGGCTCCCGGGCCCAGCCGCTCCGCGGCATGTGGGATCTTCCCGGACCGGGGCACGAACCGGTGTCCCCTGCATCCGCAGGCGGACTCTCAACCACTGCGCCACCAGGGAAGCCCAAGGTCCAGCTATTTTAAAGGGGACTTTAAATAACATCTCTGCTGCCAAGAAATTTGTGTCCCACAGAGACGTGTGATGCTGTGAACAGACGAACAATGAGAGAGGTTCAAGGCCCGGCGGCTGTTGGACAATGAATACGAAGTGCCCTCCCCTTCCTTCCATCCTTGGGGATGTCAGTTTCCAGTGACTCAGCAGACGTCACCGCAGAGCACCGGCCGTGTGCAGGGCTCTGGGCGCGGAGAGAAAGCTCGGTCACGTTCTGTGCTTGAGGAGGTCACGGTCAGATGGGGAGCAACACACACCATCCTACCCACAAAGCCCCAGGCTAGAGGGACTGCCATTCCACAAGCACCTACTGTATACAGCCTGCTCATTTAGTGCTTGCTGTGTGCTGGGCCAGGTGATTCACAGGTATTGGCACTAACCCTCACAACAACCTTCCCTTGTAGGCAGGTAAGGTTTTGGGGGGTTTTTTTGTTTTTGTTTTTGTTTTTTGCGGTACGCGGTTCTCTCACTGTTGTGGCCTCTCCCGTTGCGGAGCACAGGCTCCGGACGCGCAGGCTCAGCGGCCATGGCTCACGGGCCCAGCCGCTCCGCGGCATGTGGGATCTTCCCAGACCGGGGCACGAACCCGTGTCCCCTGCATCGGCAGGCGGACCCTCAACCACTGCGCCACCAGGGAAGCCCGGCAGGTAAGTTTTTTACAGCTTTATTGATGTTTACTTTATATACACTAAACTATACATGTTTAAAATGTAAAATTTCATATCTTGAACATACGTATATACCCATAAAACCATCACCCCAATCAAGATAATGAACAGATCATCATCTTCAAATTTCCTCATGCCATTCAGTCATCCCTCTCTTGCTGCCTGTCCCCATCTGCAATCATCAATCTCCTGTCACTATAAATTAGCTTGCATTTTCTAGAGTTTTCTATAAATGGAATCTCAGTATGTCTGCCTTCTTTCACTCAGCACAATTATTTTGCTATTCATCCATGATAGAGCACAGATTAATAGTCCACACCCCTTTTAAAGATGAATCGTATTCCGTTGTGTGGATATATGTACCTCCATGTTTTTACCCATTCACCTGTTGATGGATGTTTGGATTGTTTCTAGTCTGGGACTATTATAATAAAGCTATAAATGTTCATGTACAAGTCTTTATAGAGACACATGCTTTCATTTGTCTTGGGAAAATTCCTGGGAGTGGAATTGCTTCACCATATGATAGGTGTCTTTTTAACTTTAAAGAAACTGTCAAACCATAGTGGTTGTACCATTCTACATTCTCACCAGTCGTGCCAGAGAGTTTGATTTCCTTCACATAACTGCCAACGTGTGGTATGTTCAGTCTTTATAGGTTCAGCCATTCTAATAGGTATGTAGTGGTTCTAATTTATATCTAATGACTAAGAAGGTTGAGCATATTTTCTTTTGCTTATTTGCCATCTGTGTATCTTCTTTGGTAAAGTGTCTGCTCAGATCTTTTGCCATTTTTTATTGGGTTGGTTGTTTTCTTATTGAATTTTGAAAATTCTTTACATATTCTGGATAAAAGTCCTTATTAAATATATGCTTTACAAATATTTTCTCCCTCTCCCCCAGTCTGTGGCTTCTCTTTTCTTTCTCCTAACAGAGTCTTTCCAAGAGCAGAAGTTTTTAATTTTGATGAAGTCCAATGCATCATTTTTTTAAACTTTATTAAAAAATTAATTTAGTTGGGGCTTCCCTGGTGGTGCAGTGGTTGATAGTCCGCCTGCCGATGCAGGGGACATGGGTTCGTGCCCCGGTCCGGGAGGATCCCACATGCCGTGGAGCGGCTGGGCCCGTGAGCCATGGCTGCTGAGCCTGCGCATCCGGAGGCTGTGCTCCACAACGGGAGAGGCCACAACAGTGAGAGGCCCGCGTACCGCAAAAAAAAAAAAAAAAAAATTTAATTTGGTTGCACCAGGTCTTAGTTTTGACAGGAGGGCTCCTTAGTTGCAGCTCGCGGGCTCCTTAGTTGTGGCATGCATGTGGGATCTAGTTCCCTGACCAAGGATCGAACCCGGGCCCCCTGCACTGTGAGAGCAGAGTCCTAAACACTGCACCACCAGGGAAGTCCCTCCAATGCATCATTTTGTTCATAATATCTAAGTGATGTCTAAGAAATCTTTACCTAAACCAAGGTGACAAAGGTTTTTTCCTATTTTTTGAGATGTTTTATAGCTACAGGTTTTACAGTTATGTCTATGATTCATTTTGAGTTAGTTTTTGAATATAATACAAGCTATGGACCAAAGTTTCTTTTTGTTTTTCTGTTTTATGGCTGCTCAATTGTTCCACTACCATTTGCTGTGAAGACTGTCCTTACTCCACTGAATCGCCTTCACAATGCTGACAAAAATCAGATGTCCATATTTTTGTGGGTCTATTTCTGGACCATCTACTCTGTTCCATTGATCTACTGTCTCTCATGATGCTAAGGCCACACTGTCTTGACTACTGTAACTTCATTAAAAGTCGAGATCAGGTAGTTAGTCCTTTGAATCTGTATTTCTTTTTCAAAGTTGTTTTGGCTTTTCTAGGTCCTTGGCATTTCCATATGAATTTAGAATCTGTTTGCCAATTTCTACCAAAAAAAAAAAAAAAGGCTAATGGGATTTTGATTGGGATTTGTAATAATGAGAAGGACTCCATATTTTATTTTGACAGCTTTCAAGACTCCACTCCTCCCCTTTCCCTGTTGGCCCACATCTGGGCATCCTGATAAGAAAACCTTCATGTCCCTCTGTCCCTTGGCACCGGCAGGAATTTCAAATCACTCAAGCCCCAGTCCACGGATGGGCACTGCCTCCTCCAGGCCCACCCTCTCACCTCAATAAAAATTCAAAGCCACC
The DNA here is from genome assembly GCF_963455315.2 of Globicephala melas. Lineage (NCBI taxonomy): Eukaryota > Metazoa > Chordata > Mammalia > Artiodactyla > Delphinidae > Globicephala > Globicephala melas. The sequence continues at coordinate 164,038,192 of NC_083314.1, read as the reverse complement.
ACCACCACCTTCTGTCTTATTCACTCCAAACCAAGCTCTACCCTTTGGGGAATCCTTTTGCTATTGCTATGTGAGTAGTAAACTTTATTTCACGTCCATTAGTGCCCATGGGTCATTTGTCCCAACATTCATAAATTCCTGTGTGGGGTGCTTCCCAGCGTCCAGCATAGAATGCTAAATGCCTAAATAAAGCAGGGTTGTATTGAATGTTTAGATTAATTTAGGAAGAATTGACATCTTAACAATATGGAGTTCTGACCCATGAACACAGTATTTCTCATTTATTTAGTTCTTCTTCAATTTCCCTCAGCAATATTTTGTAGTTTTAAGTGTACAAGTCTTTCACATCTTTTGTTAGATTTATTCTTATTTCATATTTTATGCTACTGAAATAATATTTTATTAGGATATAATTGACATATAATATTACATTAGTTTCATACTTTATAGCACAGGGAACTATATTCACTATCCTGTGATAAATCATAATGGAAAAGGACAGGAAAAAGAATGTAGCTATATATGTAGAACTGAATCACTTTCCTGCACAGTAGAAATTAACACAACATTGTAAATCAACTATCCTTCAGTAAAATAAATTCAAAAAGTATTACATTAGTTTCAGATGTACAACATGGTTATTTGATATTTGTATATATTGCGACATGGTCACCACAATAAGTCTAGTTAACATTCGTCACCGTACATAGTTATAAAATGTTTTTTCTTGTGTTGAGAAGTTTTAAGATCTACTCTCTTAGCAACTTTCACATAGGCAATAGAATATTACTAACTATGGTCACCATGCTGTACCTGGTGTACGCCGTTATATCCTCACATCTTATTAATTTTATAACTGGAAGTTTGTACCATTTGATCCCCTTCACCAATTTCACCCACCCGCCCACCCCCCGCCTCTGGCACCACCAATCCGTTTTCTGTATCTGTGACTCATGGGGGTTCTTTCTGGTTCCACAGATAAATTAGATCATGTGGTATTTGTCTTTTTCTACCTGACTTATTTCACTTAGCGTAATGCCCTCAAGGTCCCTCCATGTTGTAGCAAAAGGCAAGATTTCATTCTTTCTTATGGCTGAATAATATTCCATTGTGTATGTATATCATTTTCTTTATCCATTCATCCATCAGTGAACATTTAGGTTATTTCCATATGTTGGCTATTGTAAATAATGCTGCAGTGAACATGGGAGTGCAAATACCTTTCCAAGTTCATGGGTTTTTTTCTTTAGATAAACACCCAGAAATGGAACTGCTGGATCATATGGTAGTTTTATTTTTGATTTTTTGAGAAAACTCCATGCTGTTTTTCCACAGTGGCTGCAGCAATTTACATTCCCGCCAACGGTGCACAAGAGTTCCCTTTTCTCCATATCCTTGCCAACACTTGTTATTTCTTGTCTTTTTAATCATAGACTTTCTAACAGGTGTGAGGTGATAGCTCACTGTGGTTTTGATTTGCATTTCCCTGGTGATTAGTAACGTCGGGCATCTCTTAATGTGCCTGTTGGCCTTTGTATGTATTTGGAAAAATGTCTGTGCAGATCCTCTGCCCATTGTTTAGTTGGATTGTTTGGGGTATTTTGTTATTGAGTTGTAGGAGTTCTTTATGTATTTTGGATGTTAACCGCTTATCAGACATGTGATTTGCAAATATTTTCTCCCATTCAGTAGGTTGCCTTTTCAGTTTGTTGATGGTTTCAGGCCCAGCCTATCAGTGACTTCCATTCCCCTGGCCACAGTATTGGGCTCAGACCCAGGCTGATGCTCAGAGTTAGCCCTTGGGTTTTTGATAAATGTGGAAAAGAGGCCATTGCTTTCCTTTGGGATTGCTAAATTGGTGAGGATGAGAATGATTTGCTTGTGGCCATCTTGGGGATAGCCTGTCTGAGAATGAAGCCAGACAAACACAGCAAGAAAAGGTGGAGAAACAGAGACAGAGAGAGTGAGAATATACGTGTCCTAATCACGTTGAACATGAGCCCCACAAAGGCAGAGATCCTTGTCTGTTCTGCTCTCTACCACATCCTCGGCACTAGAATGGTGCCTGTACAAACCAGACACAACTGGTTGTGCCCCTGGATCAAGGCAAACCTGAAGCCAGCACACGCCCTGCCCCCAGGCTTCCCAGTTTCATGATCTAACGCATTTCCCTTTCTGTCTCAACCAGTTTGAGTTGTGCTTCTATCACCCACAACCCAGTGAGCCCTAACCCTGCTCTCTAGCCACCACGTAGGGAAACACAGTGCTTGGTCCCTCTAGGAGCTAGGTAAACATTTGTGAAGAATAAAACAAATGAACCCAGAAATCTCTCCTGCCCCCTGACTCTCTCAGCTCTCTCCCCTTTCCCAGGAGCTACTGAGCTATAAATAGCTTAGCCAGGGCCATGAATCAGAGATCTACAAAGAAGAAGGAGATCTGCTCTTCCCCCGCACAACACTATGTCTGCTCACTTGACATTTGGAGGAGACTGGCTGGGTTCAAGGAAGCGGCCTGCATTTCTCTGTGGAAACAGAACCCCAAGGAGAGATGGGAAATGGGAAATTAGCTCCAGGCTAATTGGTCTGGGACTAGACTCTCGCAGGCCAGAAGATGCTGGAGGAAAAGGATAATAGCATTAACTGTATGCACATCCCCAGCACATCACAATGTATGTACAATGAGCCTAATGGAGAAGCCTGGGCTTTGGCGCTCCCCAGACCTGTCCTAAAATCCCAGGCTGAAATCTGTCACTGACCAGTCACGTGAGCTTGGGCAGCTGCTATATTATTGGCCTCCTGTCACAGAGGAAATAGAGGATGCTAAAGAAGATGTGACCTGGCCAGAGAGTTGCCACAAGCTAGGAAGAGCGGGGTCTGGGGCCAGGGATCTCTGATTCCCAGGACAGCACTCCATATGCGGGGTCCTGGGCTACCTGGTGGAGGGTGATAGAGTTCTGCCGGGCATCTCCCAGAGAAGCAAGCGTCCGGGGGACCCCACATGCTTCCAGGAAGCAGCTGCCTGAACATGTGTTACTCAGGTGGGCCCCAGGATGCCCCGAAAAGCTGGGTGCTCTGCAGAGAACACTGAGGTCAGGTCCCAGGAGGGGAGCCTGGTGCCAGAATGCCATCCCTCACATTCCCACCAGACATTGTTCATTGACAATTACATTTATATCTGTGTATCCTCCTGTGGACCCAAGAAATCCAGAAAAGAGTCAGACTCAGTCCCTGCCATGGAGAATCTCATCTTCCTATGAAGGAGTCTGACCTGGATACAAAGAGGGAACATCACACAATCATCCCTGCTATTACTGACGCTGATTTAAATGGAAGTGATGGAGTTCCAGAGAAATTAAGTGATTTGCCCAAGGTCACAGAGCTCAGATGGCAGAGCAAGTCCAAACCCCAGACTTCTGCCACTAAGGCCCATGCTCCATCCTCCACCCCACCCTGCCCCGCAGAGCATGAGAGAAGAGTTAGGAGAGGAAGAGGCCAGCATGGGCTGGAGGCATCTGGGAGGGCTTCCTGGAGGAGGGGGAGCTCAAGCTGAGCCCTGAAGGACAAACTGGAGGAGAAGAAGAGCATGCAGAGAGGGAGGAGCCGCTTACAGTTTGTTGCCCCCAGATCTCTAGGCCGCTGGGTCTGGAATTCTCCATGAGAAGGTTCAAGGTCTTCCTCAGGCAGGTACCCAGGAGCCTCTCCCCAGAGCAGGTGGAGCTGCCTTCCAGGCCGAGCTGGAGGCAGCCCCCAGGAAGGGGGTGGTGGGCAGGGCAGAGCAGGAGCTCCTGGGAACATTGTGTTCACTTGGTTTCTGTTCCAGGTGCTCCTGAATGGAAGCAAGGATGGCAGTGCCCTTGCCCATCTACTCTGAGAGGACAGTGGTCTCACAAGTGCTCTGATAAGGCCATTAGACCATATTCCATCAGCCAGTCAGCGCCACCAGACACAATTCCCTCAAATGTCTCATCAGCCCTGGAACTGCGATGTCTACGGGCCCTGTGATTTCCCTTGCAAATTCCCCCATGGGATCAGCGCCCTGCGAAGGTAAGACTCTCCCCATTATGTCCACAATTGGGGAAATTAGCCCTTTTCCCTCATGTTCTGCTTCCGGAGCCCGTGCTGACAACCCATTTCCTTGTAATGAGCCCACAGAAGCCAAACACCGCCACACGGCATGAAAATACACATCAGCTGGTCTGTGGGGTATTCTCCTCCGTGAGCGGGTGGGGTGGAGAAGCGGGGACTATCTGGGGAGCCAGATGCCCGCGTGCGGGGGGCGATGCAGCCGTTCTCCACACAGACAGCTTTCCAGACTTGACCCCGACAGTGCGTCAGCGATTCTTTTAAATCCCAAATCCCAAATCCCCTCTCCCTCCCTCCCTTCATTTGACAGCTTAGGATGCCATGCTGGTTAGGTGCAAACCCTGAGATGGCACCAGGCTATGGAGATGACTGAGACCATCATCCCCATCTTGGGGAAGGAAGTGCACTAACGGAGGGAGGCCCGGCAGTGACAGTATTCATTAGTTTATGCAACACACTTGTTGAGCACCTGCTATGCAGGGAGCAAAACCTCCATGGTCCCGGCCCCACAGAGCTCACAGTCCAGAGGGGGAGACAGAGGTTAATCGATCACACAAAGAAGCGTAAGTCCACACATGCAGTAAAGCGTAAGGCCACACGTGCAGTAAAGTTCGCGCAGGGCTCAGCATGTCACCGAGCATCTCTACAGGCTAGAAGGCGAAGCTGGAATCTGAAGGGAGAATAGGAGTTTCACATGAGCTCGGGGAAGAGGGAGAGCATTCAGACAAAGGAACAGCATGTGCAAAGGCCCTGTGGGTGGACAGCTGTTGGCAACCGCAAAGAACTCTAAGGATTGTGTGATTGGAGGGCAGAAATGGGGGAAACAAGAGACAGACTGTGTGGGGCCTCAAATGCCACCTCAGGAATCTGTGGTTTTGTCCCAAGAATAGCAGAATCCCACTGAAGTGTTTTAAGTGGAATACAAAAGTCAGAGAGAGAATTGATATGACAATCGTTGTTTCCAGAACAATCCTGAGGGCACAGTGAGGTGAATTGTGATGGAGGGAAGTTTGGGGACAGTAAAACCTGAAGGAGGGAGTGAGCACCTGGGCTTAAAGGGAAAGGAACAACTTCCGCAGGAGGATGTAAGAATAACAAACATCGACTTGACATCACTCAGTCATTCAACTCATATTCGGCTCATCTGCTAGAATGTGGCCCATCTGAGCCACCCCCAAATGGAGCCCTTTCATCTGGGTCCCACCTCCATACCATCCGGGAACCGGGACACCTCAGCCTGCAGAAGGAGGCTCCCAACAACTCTGCAAGGCAGACATCTTCATCCCGCCCTGAAGCTCAGAGAGGTGAAGGCACTTCCCCAAGTCACACAGCTCCTGAGTGGCAGGCAGCTCCATGGTGCGAGGCTGGTGATAACATGAGGGGGAGTCACTGTGAACAGAGGGCATTGCCCACCCACATCTTCACACTGATGACAAAGACAAGCATTACCGGAGGGAAGGTCCACTGCGGGCTTACTGTGTGTCTGGTGGTGATTCTAAGCACTTTGAACCTACTAGCTTATTTTCTCTTCACAAGAACCCCATGAAGATGTATCAGCCAAAATAATGCTGCATAACAAACAACTACAAAATACAAGGCTTTAAAACTATAAGTATTCGTGTATCTAACAAGCCTGGGGGTCAGCTGGACAGTTTTATTCTGAGTTTCATTGGCTGGCAGGCAGCCAGGGGTGAGCTGCAGGTCAGATTTGGGGCTGACTCAGCTCAGTTTCACGTGGTCTCTCATCCTCCAGGAGGTTGGCCCAGGCTTGCCCACCTGGAGGCCACAGGGATCCAAGAAGCTGATTTTGGGCTGCTGCATAACTTCCACCACATTCTGTTGGCCAAAATAAGTCGTAAGTCCAGCCAGATCTAAGGGGTGGGGAAGAGACTTCACCTTTTGACAGGAAGAGTAAAAAAACCACGTTGCGAAGGACGTGGACACAGGGAGGAATGGAAGCTCAGGGTCCTGTAGCAACCAACCTCCCATGAAGTCAGTATTACTATGACATTGACGCTCAGAGAGGTGTGGCGACTTGCTCAAGGTCACATGGCTACGAAGGGACAAAGGCGAGGTTTGAGCCCAGGTCTGTGCCCTTCTCCTGATCTGCTGCCTCTTGGAAGCTGTGGGCAAACCCACAGACAGAGAAACCCAGGGCCTCAGGCTTTCAAGATGGAGAGCCCAGGATGCCCCCAATGTAGAGGGAAGCTCCAGTCTGTCTGGCTCAGGTGGTCTGAAACCTCTGCCGGCCTGGAGGCAAGGGACTTTCTCTCCCAGGAAGGCAGAGGGGCTGTCTGTTGGGGCCGAGGGGTGGGCTAGCCAGGTTGTGACAGAACCTGGAGGGCACAAGACCCAACTCTGTGCCAAGTGGAGGGTCTGGATTAGATTCATTCACTCACTCATTCATTCATTCATCCATTCAATGAATATGACCTTGTAGGTGAGTCCCCTTGACACCATCTGACCTGGCATTTGTCTGTTAAGACGACTCAGATGTCTTCTCCTCCAGGAAGCCCTCGCTGATCTTCAGGGCCAGCCAGTCACCTTTTCGTTTTGCTCCCATAGTCCCTGGGAGTGTTTCCATGCATTGTCAAGGCGGATTCCTGTGCTGCCCCATACCCCTAGGGTCCCATGAAGGAGCCAGACTCTGGAGGGCAGGCAGGGTCACGTCTTCATCTCCTTCTGTCATCTTCCCTCCACACAGGAAGCTCCAGGATGCTTCCCCGGGCCTGGAACAGTGAGGAACTCACAGCCCAAGCTCATGAATCCTGAAGAAAAGGAAGAAAGGGGGAACTGAGGGCCTCACTTCAGAGGTAGGGAGTAGAACTGGAGGCAGAGGAGGAAACTGGAAATTAGTAGGTGGTGGGAGTGAGGAAATCCGAAAATATTCCACAGTAAAAATGGTCCAATGGTGACGTATGACATTTGGCTCAATCAGGAACAAATTACTCCTCCCCCGGGGTAGATCTGAGAGTTTCTGGTGCAGAACAGTTCTTACACCTCTTACGTTTCATGCCGAGCTGGACATGTCCCAGGTTCCAGGAGCCAGAGAGCGATCCTGGCACCAGGGCCCAGGGAGGAGCAGGGCGTCTGAGCGCAGCCCCTCCTCACCCAGTGAACGCAGACGAGTTCCTGAGCTGGTGATACTCCTCCGTAGACTTGATGAAACCAAGGCTCAGAGAGGTCACGTGCATTGCCCAAGGGCACACAGCTAACCTGGGAGGGTACAGGTCAGATCCCTGCTGCTCTGTTCCCTTGATCCCAGGTTGCATTTCTGGCCGCAGAGGAGCCTTCTGCAGTCCCTGGGGTCATATCCCTCGGGGGTCAGAGGGGCTTCCCAGGCCATTCCACAGGACCCTTGTGCTCAGCCCAGCCAGGCCACCGAGTTCCTCCTCCCCCTGCCCGGCCCTGACCCCTCCCTGCCCCACAAGGGTGGGTTGATCCTGGCTGGGACCTTCCTGGCTGTGTGCCTTGGCCCCCTTACTCCACACCTTTCTGGGGCTGCAGTCCCTTCCCCTGTAAAACAGGACAGTGACAACCCCTACCCTCCCCCACCCCGGAGGTTGTAGTGAGGATGGAGTGAAGTAATTTGCATAACGTTGGGGGCATTTAGCCAGCAGCCTGTTCTCTCTGCTGGAAGCTCCTCTCCTCTTCCCTCTCCTCAGGCACTTCCCAAACCCCTCCCAAGGTCCCCCTACAGCCCCCTCCCCAAATCTGGCATTTGTTTCTCATCATTGTTTTATTCCTTCTCATCAGTTTTCATGTAACTATTTTTGTCGTTGTTGCTAGTTTACTCACTTGCTTTGGCTGTTCCCCCAGCTGTCGCATCATTTCTACTCACTAGGCCTTCAGGAAGCAGACTCGAAGAGCCGGGGCCCAAGTGGCCCGGGGTCGGGGGATGGGCATGGCATCTCTGTGAATTCCTACCTCCCCGCACCAGACTGGGGCTGCTTGGAGCTGAGTCTTCTTGTTCCCAATGTGCAGCCCGGGTGTCCCAGAGCAGTTGTCAACCAATACTTGGTGAATGAGTGATTGAGTGAGTGAATGAACAGGGATAAAGGGTGGGCATGGGAGGGTCGAATGGGATGGTGAGAGCACTGAAGACCGAGCGATGGGGAGGCTTATGCCAGGCGCTGTCCTCAGAGCTTTAAACAGATTATCCCATCGAATAGTCCCAGCAGCCTGGTGGGAAAGTAAGCATATTACCCCCTTTTGCAGATGGGGGTACCCAGGCACAGGATGTGATGTGGATTGCCTCGTGCTGGGTATCCGGTTCATTGTAGAGCTGGGATTCAAACCCACGTCTCCCAAAGGCTGCCTTCTGGGATCAAGCAGAACATCAATTACCCCCAAAACCTCAAAAAGATTCCCTTTGGTGTAAACTGCCCTTTGGGTCCCTTGAGAATCCTCCTTTATCACCATGGTCACATCCAGTGCTGATGTCAGCATCCTCACTCCGCCATGAATTCTGACCCCTCTACCTATGAAGTCTTGGACACTTGGGAGTCCCTGGTTTAGGCAGGTGGGATGAGGACCTTGAGAGACTAAGGTGGCTACAGGAAAGGGGTGTATCAGGGCTCCCAGGCACAGGGAGCTCCTGGGCCCTGCCTGCCCTGGGGGTGGGGAGAGGAGTGTAGAGACCTCAGAATGCCTCCAAAGACAGTTACAAAGAAGGACATTGCAGAAGCAACATTAGGCTCTGGGACAGGTTAGAGGGGAGGTACTCGGTGGAAGGACCTGGAAGGTCAGAAAACCAGTGAGGCTTCCTGACCACCGCCAGGGCTCTGGGCTTCAGGAGTGCCCTCTCCTCTCAGGTGCTGCAAAGGCTGACCCGTCCACCCAGGTGGGTGATAGCGAGCCCCATGCCTGGAGCAGCTCAGCCCGGGTTAGGATCCTGGCTTTGCCCTTCTCTATCTGTGTGACCCTGGGAAAGGTCCACTGCGACCTGCTTTCTGTACCCTGAGCTCTTTTGATCCTCTCTTGCCTCCAGGCTTCTGCAATGCTGTTCCCTCTGCCTGGAACACTCTTCCCACCCTTCTTCACCTGGCTAACGGCTAAGCATCTGCAACCTCAGTTCAACACTCCCTCCAGATACTGCCCAGAAGCCCCCCAGCCTGCATTTCCTCTTGCCATCACGTGCTCCTTTTGGCTTCTAAATGCAGGGACTGACTGCATCTGGGTCACTGTCACATTCCCCATGCCCAGGATGTGTCCTGAGCATGGAGATGCCCAACAGATGGTGGACAGATCCAGGCATGAGTACGTGGCCCCCCTCTACTCCACCTCCTCCTTTGCAAGGTGACTGTAATGATACCAAGAGATATTCCAGGTGAAGAGCCCAGACAACAGGAGGCTCTCAGCATGTGTCACTGCCACCCAATTTATCCCCTTACAGCAGGAAAGATGGAAAAATCAATTGCCTCTGGCTGGAGTGAATTGCGCCCAGATGCAGACTCCACATGGTAGCATATGTCGGTTTGTGTGGAATGACTGTGATCTCGGGGTGGACAAGGGTCAGAGACTGTCCTGTAGCCCAAACGTCAGGAGGCCAGAGGATGTGGGGGATGAAGCGCCTCTCTATGCACGGAGACAGTTTGGGGGGAAAATGAAGACTCTCCTCATCAGGCAGTGTTCACGGCAGCCTCGTTCACAGCGGTAGCACCAGATGCATTTTTAACCTTTTGTTCTTTCAGATTTTCAACATGGATCTCAATTAAAGTATGCCCGGACCTTTTTCTCCTATCTTTTCACTCCTATTAAATGCTCAGGGACTAGTGCGGTGAGAGGTGAGGGGCTGACACACAGAGAAAACTCATTTTTAGAGGATTTGATCAAGCTCCGTCTGAGCTGAGCCACGTGGACAGGTGCGTAGGGATGGGCAGGCCTGGGCTGGGCAGCGAAGGTGGCCTCCCTTGGTGGGGCTGAGCTGAAGGAGATGAGGACGGAGGCTGGGCAGTTCTGGCAGGGGGCACCCACCAGGGTGGGTTTCTTTACGTCTTCAAGCTTAGGACAGGGGCTGGGGAAAGGAGGTGACAAATATTTCTTGGATTCAAAACATACTCTGCATCCTTTAAAAGAGAACCCACCTTCTCAGGGCGTTGTCTCCCAATTGGCTCCGCAACTGAGCCTTCTGTAGCCATTCCACTTTTCAATTAGACCAGCCACTCCCGGGTGTGTGGTAAGACCAGTTAATTCCACGGACACGAGCCGATGGCTCTGCTTCCCTTGCTGTGACATGAGTTCCCTGATCAGAAGCCGTGCTGTGAGGAATGCCGTGATGGCAGATAAGGCATTCTGGAGTTCATGGGTGATGACGCTGGAAGAGGCATTATGGGCAGGAAACACAAATCCAGGTCCAGAACATGCATCTGTTATTGCGAGGATGAGTCTCTATATACTCTGATACAGACACTGTGCAATCCAGTCCCCAGGCTCACAGCAGCATAGGACACCCTCTCGTGCCTGCCCACCAACCTCGGCCGAACTGAACCCCAGAGGGTTTTTCCTCCTTGCCTGGAAAATGATAAGCAACCCAGTGGACTTCTCTGTCATCCAGGGGCTGCAAGCAGACATTCTCCATCGAAGTCTGAAGCCCACCTTTGCCAAGGGAGCCCCCTTCCTAGAGTCTCCTTCTTTGGATACTCTCCCTCAGCCCTGGTGAGTTCTTCAGAGTTCTCTCTTCAAGTCTCTCATCACTCTGCTGTCGGAGTAAATATGATGTTTATATTAAACTTCCCCTGTTTAAATGACTGTGTGGTTTGTCTCCTGAGTGGACCCAGACTGACACAGGTACCTCCCTCATAGTGATATAGTGCGGAAAGAACGATATAATTTGTATATAGCAATAGGCTCGTGGAAATCACTCTGCAAATATTTGCAATCCTTATGTTGAACTAGAAAACCTATTTATTTATGTTGCAATGTACCCAGTGGGTTGCAATTTGATTTTTTTGTTTGGGTTGGGTTTTGAGGGGTGGGGGGTAGTTTGGGTTGGTTGGGGTTTTTTGTTGTTTTTGTTTGTTTGTCTTGGTCCTTTGTGTGTGTGTGTGTGTTGTGTTTTTTTTTTTTTTTTTGTCTGTAAGAGAAACTATTGAACCATGGACATGAAGGATGGCAGGACTTAGAGTGGATGATTTTTCTAAGTAGCCCAGGGCCTTCTTGGAGGAAATAAGCAAGAAGATCAATTCCTGTTCTCTGAGACTCAAAGATCTTAAAAAACATCAGGAAGGTTCAGTTTACTCTGAGTGAGGCCCATGGTAGGAAAGTCCCCCGAAATGAGATCTTCACTTGAGGGAACGAGGAGGAAGCATAAGGTTACCACTGAAGCAAGTCAAGTGGCTAAACACGCTGAGAATGGTTAGAGTGTCAGGTAGGGGTTGGGAAGAAACATGTGGTCCCCATGTTGGTAACTGTGTCCCGCAAGTGCCTGTAGTTGGGGCTGACGGATTGTCCCACTGAGAGCCCATGTGTGTCAAGAGGGAGAAGCCTCTGCAGTAAGCAGAGCACTGAAGGCAGGAAGGCCCTGCTCCAAGGAGCCCCTTGGCCCAGGCAGAGACTGAAACTATGGGCAGAGTTGGGGACAGCAGCAGGAGGCCACGTTCATGGATGTGACCTATAGGGCAGAGGCAGGACCTTTGGGACTGTTCAGGGTTCAGATGCCCTCACCTCTGAGATCAGAAACAATGCCCAGGTTGGTCCCTTAAAGAATAACCAACTTCCTGCTGTGACCATTTCACAGATGAGAACGTGGAGGCCCAGAAAGAGGAAACAATTGACCAAAGACCACTGAGCAAGTTAGCCATAAGCCTTGGGCTCAGATCCTTCCACTGAGCTCCTGTGTGGGCCAGGCGGGAAGAGGGGCATGATTAGAGACTCACTGGAAGCAAGATGGTACCCAGCACAGTGCCTGGCAACTCAGATGTGCACAATAAATTATAACTCAGGGAAAGAGCTGGAAAGGCACAGATACAGATAAAAACAAGGGAAAAGTTTCTAAAACATAAAGGAAGAAGACAAGAGCGCAATTTCTGTTATACAGACAGAGAAACTGAGATCAAGTTGCCTAAGGTGGTAGCAGTGATGAGATGTCTTCACAACTTTGTTGATGGTGTATCTTCAGCTTAGAAAACTCTGCAATTACAGAGGCTGAGGGAATAAAACAGGGTAAGTGCTTCAAAGAATTGACTCTGTTGCATAGACAGCAAGGCAAAAATAAGAGACAAACCATGGGAAGCACAAGCACAGCCGCCCAAAATCCAGGCAGCCCAGGGCACAAAGGCCTTGGAAAGACACCACCTCTGCTGCTCACCTGCTCTGACACTGGCTGGCCTTAGCCAACTCCCTGGAATTTCTCTCCAGGTTTCTCTCCATCGGCTCCCACAACCCAGGAAACCATGCTCCAGGCAGGGGACAGAGTCCTCAGGGCTCCTCACTCCTCCTCTGGCCCCATCATCTCACATGAGGAGAGTCCAGCCACATCCTGGTCTCCCTGCTCTGGACTGATTCTTTCCTGTTCACCCTCAGACATTTGATCCTGTCATTTCCAGTCTCAACACCCCCCTCTAACACACACACACACACACATACTGAGAAGCAGTAAAATGAGTGGTAAGGGCAGAGCTCTTAAGTCACATAGACCTAGTTGAGACTCCCAGTTTTGCCATTTCCTGGGTGATGTTGGACAGGTTACTTAAAGTCTCTAGACATTAGTTTCCCTGTCTATAAAATAGGCATATTACACAGTTATCCATTTTAGCCAGGAATCCTCAGCTACAAACGACAGAAATCTAGCTCACCCTCACCCACTGCAGATGGGTCTCTTCCAAGTTCTATATTGGGGGAGGGGGCAACAAGTACGGCAAAGACAGCTCCAGGCCTATGGAATCCCAGCCAGTGATCCCAGGACAAAGGGCGGCCTTTCCCTGCCCAACATTCATTTACCTAACCCCAGGGATAAATTCTTATTGGCCAGACTTGATCCACGTGCCTACTTCTGTATCAATCACTATGGTCATTGGGATGGCAGTCACTTCTAGCTTACATACTTACCCTTGTGGTCAGAGTTACAAGCCCCTCCAGGAACACAGACTGGAAAAGAGGCAAACAGGAGAAATGAGGGTGATACTAAATAGTGGAAGAAGAGGGGGGTGTCCTCAGATAGGAATATGCAGCAGAGGTCCACTGAATGCCTCCTGGCATTATGGTAAGATTTAAAGGATGTGAAACACTTCTGTCCATGGTTAAACACTCAATAAATGCTAACTCTCAAAATGACCACCGTTACTTTCAATGTAAATCCAGAAGACTTCCACTTCCCACTACAATGGAGTAACAGGGACTAAACTTACCTGTCTATCTAATATAACTTATAAATCAGATAAAGCATATGATATGACAGTTTTCAGGTATAGAAAATAGGCAACACAGCAAAGTGATCCTTGAAAGAAGGAAAACAAAGGAAGTGAGGACTACAGAGTCCCTGGCTAACTGTCTGGAGAGCGTTTCCAGGCCCAGCACAGGAAGGGGAACTCAAGCAGAGCCCAGAAGTCTCCCTGAACAGAGGAGACAGTTGAAGATTCTAGAGGTGGAGGTGGCTAGAATTTATAGGGAAGAGTACTAGAGAGGAGCAGACTGCTCAGAGAGGAGAGAGCTAGAGAGAGAGAGAAAAAAACCCAAAAACTTCAGAGGGTCCCCTTGAGCTTTTAGCTGATCAGCACATGCATTTTAGTAAACTACCCATGACTGGGAAAAACAATGGAAAGGAGGGGGTAGAACAGTTCACCTGGAATAGTGCATTTCCCAGCAAACTGGTGTCATAAAACTTCATAAAACACAGAAGAATGAGGCAAATTATTCAGAGGGTATTATCTAGTAGTGGAGGTAAATTAGCCCTAGGATGAATGTTGCTCTGGTCCTGGCAAAAAAAGCTTAAAAGCAAGTCTCAAAGAATCAAACTATTTTCAAGCAATTTGACTGCAACCCAGAACAAAAATCAAAAATATTTAAAGGAATAGAAAAAATATCTAGCACTCAACAAGGCAAAATTTACAATGTCCAGTGTCCAAATAAAAATTATCAAGTATGCAAAAAAGTAGAGTCACACAAACCATAGTGAGAAAAATCAATCATTAGAAACATGTCTAGAAATGACACCATTGATAGAATTAGTCGAGAGGATATTAAAGCCAATTATCTAATTATGTTCCATATATTCAAGAAGTCAGAGGAAAGCTTATGCTATATGAAAACATATTTTTCAATGCCTAAATAAAATTACTAGAGAAGAAAAATATATTGTCTGACATGAATTATACACTGGATGGGATAAACTGCAGAAGAAAATGCTAGTAAACTTGAAGACATAGCAATAGAAATTATTCCAAATGAAACACAGAGGGGAAAAGACTAGAGAGAAGTATAAACCGAGCATCAGTGTTCTCTGAGACAGTTTAAGCAGCCTCAATAGAGTCCCCCAAAAGGGGTGATTGTGATGAAAAAATATCTGCATAAATATTGATCAAAATTTTTCCAAACTTAATAAAAAATCTATAAATGCACAAACTCAAGAATCTCAACAAAGTGAAGCACAAAAAAAGTGAAGAAAACTATCCCAAGTCATCATAATCAGATTACCTAAAACCAGTGATAAAGAGAACATCTAAACAGCAGTCAAAAAAAAAAAAAAGACAATTCACAGAGGAACAAAAATGACAAGAACAGCAGACTTTCTCTCAGAAACACTTCAGGCCAGAAGTCAAAAGAGCAACAAATATCCTGGGGCGGAGGAGATAAAACTGACAAGCGAGAATTCTGTACCTAACAAAAATATCTTTCGAGAATGAAGGTGAAATGAAGATTTTTTTCAGACATAGAAAACCTGAAAGAATTTATCACCCATACATACACATACAAAAACAAAAAGTTTAGAAGAAAGCAAATGGACTCATACTGCTTTAAGGTTCTTTTACAAAATGAAAAGTGATATAACACTACCTAAAAATAGACTGTGATAAGTTAAATTTGTACAATACAAATTTTAAGGCATCACTTTTTTTTTAATAAAAGGCACAACTTATAAGCCAAAAATGAGATAAAATGGAATCATAGAAAAGTACCCAATTAGTCCAAACAAAGGCAGAAAAAGAGGAAACAGGGAATAAAGAACTGATGAGACAAATAGAAAGCAAAGAGTAAGCCAAAAATTTTTAACCCAACTATCTCAATGATCCCATTAAAGGTAAATGGTCTAAACACCCTTAATTAAAAGACAGAGATTGTCAGAGTGCATTTAAAAACACAAGGACCAACTGTATGATGTATTATTATTCTCAATATTCCCAATGCCTTGCACATTACCTGGAATATGGTAGGCATCAATAAATGTTTGTAAAAGGAATGAATAATGAAAGAACTGTAGTTAATGGCAGAATTGGTCTTTTGTTTTCTTTGGGAGGGCAGGTTCTTCCCATATGCTATAGCTTTAAGGGTCATGGTGCTATAGCTTTTGGCCTTACCCCCAAATATATTCCTTGTAAGATTCCTGGAGAAGCCCCTTTCCATCTTTGGGTAAGTGTCCTCATCTGTAAAAGGAAGTGTTGGGCTACCCTTAGCATGCGTCCTCTTACTTGAGTGACAGGAAAGGGTCAGTCTTGGGCCAACCTGGGGGACCCAGGCAGCCAGGAGAGTGCTGAAAGCCTTGTTTCCTAGGAATCTTGAGACGAGTGGAGAAGTTTCTGGGTGCATAGAAGGAGAATTTTGCTGAATTCACAATTTTTCCTAATATGATACTATGATAAGATTCTTCTAAATCTCAAGTAGAGTTTCTAAATATTGAAATTACATTTTTACATTTTCATGGGTAATATTGAGAGGTTTGTCTTTAAAAGTACAATAAAATCTCATTAATTCAAATTAGTCATAATTCTGGACACCTCTGCATTATCTAGAAAAAGTGTTTTGCTAAACCTCTTAATAATGTAAACAAGACAGGAAGTATGAATATTTATCCTACTTTGGTGAGGAAATAGTTTTCAAGTATTTTATGCAGAAATTCACCAGCCTGTAAGGGACCTCTGTAATCATCTACCTGGTCTCCACCCTCTGGTCATGCCCCATGTTGTCTATACCCAAGTGAGCTCTCAGAAATGTAACAATAGCTAACATTTACGGAGCACCTGCTGTATGCCAGGAATTGGACTAGGCGTTATACATGGATTAACTCTTTAACCCTCACTACAAGACTATGATTCTATTATCATTCTCATTTTACAGATTTGGAACCTGAGGCACAAAGAGGTTGATAACTTGCCCAATGTCACACAGTTAGTCAACAGCTGAGCTGGGATTCTATCCCAGAAAGCTGTACTCAATAGCACACTCTTTTAATTACTCTCCAGTGCCACCTCCCATTACAGAGCTAACCAATTCATTCTTCTGCATAAAAATGTTTTAAAACCCACCTCCTTTCTTTAAAATCCCACCTCCAGGCCTGTGCATTTACTGATCCCTGCCTGGTGTTCTCTGTCACAGATCCACATGGCTAGGTCCTTCCCACCATCCAGGCCTCTACTCAAGTTTCACTTCAACCTACTGAACTTTTATATCCCCCCCTCCACTCACACCAGGCCCTCTTCTTGCACACAGCCCTCATTTGTTTCCTTCAGGTACACCGTCACTGTCTGAAATCAACCTGTTATTGTTGACTCACTTATTAGCTGCCTCCCCTTCTGGAATGTCTCAGCAGGGTAAGACGCTTGCCTGCATTTTTTCATGGCTGTATTCTTGGTCTCTAGAATAGGGCTTGACACAGAGCAGGTACAAGATATCTATTAGTTGGATGAATAAATAAGTAAAAGAATAATTTTTTTTTTTTTTTTTTGCGGTACACCAGCCTCTCACTGTTGTGGCCTCTCCCGCTGTGGAGCACAGGCTCCGGACGTGCAGGCCCAGCAGCCATGGTTCACGGGCCAAGCCGCTCTGCGGCATGTGGGATCCTCCCGGACCAGGACACGAACCCACGTCCCCTGCATCAGCAGGCGGACTCTCAACCACTGCGCCACCAGGGAAGCACTATATATCCCCAATCTTACCATACCACGTAGCGCATGATGGCTTCCACTAAATGCTAATTAAATGGACAAATGGATGGATGTTGGAAGTACAAATACCTCAGAAGTTATCGTAAATCAGGTATGAAGTTAATCTTTGATTTGTCCATGAAACAAATTTTGCTGAACTATTTGAAAGAGTCACTAAGATGGTTAAGGAGATGTTTCTCCTGTTTAAAGGAGTGCATTATTTTCTGGATATTACCATTCATAAATTCATTGGCCTGAAAGGGTCTTCAGTGGTCACCTAGGACTACAGTCTCTTAACAGACGAGAAAACTGAGAATCAGAATGAGGAAACAAAAAAAAAAACTCATGCAAGATCATGCCCTGAGTCACAAACAGATCCAGACCAGAAGCCAGCTCTCCTGCTTCCTTAATAATTATTTCTGAAGCACTCAGGAGGTGCTCTTAAAATCTGCTTGCAGGCACATAAATACACAACTTCTCTTGAAGACACTCTAATCACAACAATAATAACAATTTTAAAACCAGTAATGGGAAATGCTTTAATCCTCATGACAACCCTAAGAGGTGGGTACCATTATTATCCCCACTTTAAAAGATGAGGAAACTGGGTCCCAGGGAGGTGAAGTATTTTGCCTATGGTCAAATAGGTTACAAACGGTAGAGCCAAGATTTGAACCCAAGCGGTCTGGCAGGGTGTATCCGAAGCATTCAATTTGGTAGATCCACTTCTAGGACATTCTGCTAAGAAAAGGATTATGATGCAGGGAGCAACACACTTAAAATGAATGACACTGTATTTCTAAGAACACAGACCTATTCTTCTGACCCAGACCAGACATGATATGTCTCTACCAATGAATAGATATCTGCTCCTGGTCTGCTGATGCAGGCATTGCTGGTATGGTTTGCCTCTTGCTCTGAGATAGAGCATTTCAAGACACAGAATCTTGTCTTTCTCAGGGTCAGGACCAAAGACCTTTCTCCCTGATCCCCATGCTGTCATCCCCCCAGCATGCAGCCTCAGGATGCCCTGAGCACCTTGCTCAACCCCAGCCTGGCACTTCCATGCATCCCTCATTCATAACATGCCTCTCACTATTTGTGGAAAATTGACACACAGACGGAGAAGAAAGGGGGATGGTAGGAGGCACATTTCTTCAACCTAAATGGATCTGTTTTGCAGGCAGGAGATGGATGACAAAGAGACGAGCTGGCAGGGCTGAAATGGCAAAAAGGCTTATAAGGAAATGTGGCAGTCTTGGTGCTTAATGGGGGACACCAGGCGTGAGGACACAGGAGCAAAACTCCTGCCTTCTCCTTCTCCCTGGAACAGGGATGCATATCAGGGATCCTGTAAACATTTCCCAGCAGGAGAGCCTTCTCTCCTCAGCCGGTTTCTTATTTCAAGACATTAAAGAGGCTTCTATTGTGAGTTCCCTAAAATTTCTCCATTCTATGGTTTCCACTGAATATTACATTTCTCTCATATATGTCCTTTTTTTTTTCCTTTTCCTACCACCTTGTGTCAACTATCCCTTCTCTAGAAGCACTGAACTGAGATAAAGATGATTAGGGGATATTTTTATCTCACTTAAAGATAACCGGGAGCGAATGGGAGTAAGCATACCTACCTGGAGATTTCACCTCAGTTCACGTCTTCCTTCTTGGTTCCTGTCCTACTGCTCCCCCTTCCTTCCTCCTCAAAGGCTGCCCTGGGAACTCCCAGCACAGGGAGGTTTGATGCATCCTCCAGGGCCTGCCTCCCAGAAAATTGTGTTCCCACATTAACCCTGATCAGAAGCAAGTTACCATGAAAGGCTCTGATTTCCTGGAAAATTGAAGGGAGGGGCCTGGGGGGCAGAATGTGGAGACCCTTCCTGCCTTGGAATGAGATGCCAGTGACAGCTCCTCTGTAGCAATACCTTGAAGTCACCTACGGGCCCCTTGGAGCCACCTGAGAAGACACCATGCTTTGACTGGGTCAGCGACAGAATGTAAAAGTCAGCTGACAGGAGCTCAATAGAAACTTATTAACTTTTAATGCAGAGCAGCCAAGGCTGCTTAAATATTTAAGAGTACAATTCATCACTTGAAAGACCAGTGAGGGCTGCAGAGAGATGCTCGTCTTCTGGGATCTTCATTACCAGGATTTTAGCTATTATAGCATCTTGTACTAAGTACTGATTCATAATAATACTTCTCATTTATTGAACACATATTATATGCCAGGCACTATGTGATGAGTTCTACATACATGATGCCATTTCATCTCCACAATAACACTGAGAGGCAGAGATTATGTTCACCATTTTATATATGAGAAAATACAGGTTCAGGAAAGCTGAGGGGCATGCCCAAGGTGGCACAGCAAGTAAACGGCAGAGTCAGAATCTCAACTCAAGTGCATTAGATGCTAAAAGCCACACTTTTGACTTTTGTGTTGGTCATGATGGGGTATCAGCAGCATGCCTGCGCCACCACCACTGCCATAAACAAATGAAAAACTGGATAAGACACACGACACAGCTATTCCAGACACTGGGGAGCAGACAGTGAGGAACTGTGATCTCTGAGAGAAGAGGACAAATGAATTGAGCCCCAGAGCACACGGGCTTCAACCTGGAAGCTCTTTCCAGGCTACAGCAACAGAGGTAGAAAGGGGCCGTTTCTCTGAGTTGAAGAGGCAGATCTGAGATTGGGGAGACAGAGGTAACTAGAATCTGCAGACAGAATAGCAGAGAAGAGGGAACGACACAGAGAAAAAGCTCCAGAAAACTGCATAGAGGGCCCCTGATTCTATTGCTGAACAGTAAGCTGTGTAGACACAGGGTGAAAGTCCATGGAGCCAGACAAAGAATGTCCAAAAAGCACAAATCTCAGAGTCCACAGGGCTGTGCAACTTAAATCTGACCATGTGGAGTAGAGACCCCCTCACTGAACATTTGGGGTAATAAGTGAAGCCTTTTAAGGATAATGCCTTAGAAATGAGGCTAAATTAGCCCTCAGGTAAGGCTACGCTAGCCCCATCATAACAACACTACAAAACAAGCCCAAATGGATCAAGCTGACTTTCGAGCTGACTTTTTTTTAACCACTTGCCAAAACAACTTCAATACTCCTTAAAGGAAGATAATGAAATCCAGAAACTCAAAAACAAAACATCCAAAATGTTCAGCATACAATCAGGAGCTACCAGACATGCCTAGTTATTATATTATACATAATAACTATATGGAAGAGAGTTCATTCTCCCAGTTGAGGGGAGGAGGAAAAAACTGAAAAAACTAAAGGAGGAGAAAAAAATCTATTTACCTATATCTATAGATAGATAGATAGTTTTTATATATATAATATATATATTGTAGATTTATATCTATGAAGTTGTTATATATAAAGTATATTGTGAATATCATATATATATATATATATATATAAATTCACAACCATAGAGTAAAATGTGTACCTAGTGAAGAGAAAAAATGAAACATGTAAATAATAACAATGTAGTGCAGGATCTATAACTTGGAGAAGGAAAAAGTATGAAAGCAACAACACAAAGGATGGGATGGAAGACATAAAAGTCTTCTGTTGTGAGGTTCTTACATTACATGTGATGTGGTATAATATTATTTGAAGATACAGTGTGCTATGTTAAAGTTGCCTATTGTAAACCATAAAGAAACCTCTAAAAAATAAAACAAAAAAGAAATAGAACTAATAAGACTATAAGAAATATAGCTAATGAGAATATAAGAAAGAATACTAAAAAAATGCACATTCTGTGCAAGAGATAGCAGGTAAAGAGGAAAGTGTAACAAAAACTAGTGATACAGATAGAACATAAATAGCACTTAATAGATAAAACTGATAGACTTAAATCTAAGCATATTGTAGATTTAATCAAGTGCAAATAGTCTAAATATTCAAATTAAAAAGCAGAGATTGTCAGATTGGAGAAAAAAAGAGACAACTCTCTGTTGTTTATAAGAAATACTGACTTTGTATGCTAAAGACACAGAGTCATTGAAAGAAAAGAATGAGAAAAGATATACCATGGAAACACCAATCATAAGAAAGCTGGAGTGGTTATATCAATATCAGCAAAGTAGACTTCAGGACAAGGATATTACAAGAGATCAAGAAGGACATTGCATAATAAAAGGGCATCAATAATATATAACATTTCTAGATGTATATGCGTCAAATTACCAAATAACAGAGCTTCAAAATACAATGAAGCCAGAATGAAGAAAACCAAAAGGAGAAATAGAGAAGTCCACAATTAAATCAGTAAGAATATAGAAGACTTGGACAACACCATCTTAACCTCACTGATATTTATAGAACACTTTACCCACCAGCAGGAACATACATTCTTTTCAAGTGCACATGGAATGTACATTAAAACAGACCACATTCTGCACCACAAGTCTCAAAACATTTTTTTTAAAAGGATTGAAATCCTACAGAGTATGAACTTTGACCACAACATAATTAAACAAAAAAATCAATAACAGATATCGGTGT
The DNA here is from genome assembly GCF_963455315.2 of Globicephala melas. NCBI lineage: Eukaryota > Metazoa > Chordata > Mammalia > Artiodactyla > Delphinidae > Globicephala > Globicephala melas. Next base: position 164,016,507 of record NC_083314.1, on the reverse strand, counting down.
TAGTCCTAAATATTCAGAAGCAAAGCAACTTACATCTAAATAATCCATGGGTCAAAGAAGAAATCACAAGTAAAAATTTTTTTTAATTTTTTAAGGTAAATGACAATGAAAATTCTACATATCTAAATCTGTAAATTTTTAAGTCATAAAACACTACTTAGAGGGCAATTTACACCTTTCAGTACTTAGAAAAGAATAAGGAATAAAATTACAATAAAAGCTAAAAGGAAAAAGAGTAAGTTAAACCCAAAATAAATAGGAGAGAAATAATAAATACAAGAGTTGAAATCATGTTCTGATAATATATAATACTAGAGAAAAATTAATAAAACCAAAAACTGGTTCTTGGAGAGGACTAATAAAGTTGATAAACCCTTAAGTAAACCAATCAAGAAAACAGGAGAAAGTCTCAAATCACAAGTATCACGAATGAAATAAGGGACATCACTATAGATCTTATCAAAACTAAAAGAATAATAACTAAATATTGTTAATAATAATATGCCAATAAATTTGACAATTTAAACAAAATGGTCCAATTCTTCTAAAGACACAAATCACCAAAACTAACACGATAAGAAATAGAAAATCTGAACAATCCTGTATCTATTGAACAAATTGAATTTCTAATTAAAAATTTCCCACAAAGAAAACTCCTGACCCAGACTGATTCACTGGTGAATTCTAACCACTTTTTCTCTTTTAGATAAGAAATGATAGCAATCTTACACCAGTTGTTTTGGAAAATAGAAAAGGGCATACTTCTCAACTCATTCCTTGAAAGCAGTGTTACCTTGATAACAAAACCAAAGACACTTCAAGAAAAGTCAACTAGACTAATATTCCCCATAAATGTAGATGCAAAAATCCTTTTAAAGACATTAGCAAATCAAATTCAGAAGTATGTAAAAAGACATCATGTCCAAGTGGGGTTTAATCTCAGACATGCAAGGTTGCTTTAACCTTGGACCAGTTCCCTCAACGACCAGTACACGTTGTCACATCCACCCTATTCTCCTGATGAGCAATGAACTTCTCCAGAAGTCTCTCCCTCTTCCTCTCGTTCACTCTACAGGTATTTGTGGAGCACTGGCAATGGGCCAGGTTCATACTAGGCAGCAGATATAAGAACGGAATAAAACACTGTGGCTCTCCTTGAGTACCTCGTCATGCAGTGTAGAGGCCTGGAACGGATGTAAGGACATGCACGAAAGAGGAGAGAAGTCAGAACAAAGGGTGGGGGAGGAGTCATTAACCTGCGGGGCACAGAAGAGGAAGTCATGCATTGCCTCCAAGGGAGGCCCCGGAAAGAAGACATTTTTTAAAAAAAATTTATTGGAGTAGAGTTGATCTACAATGTTGTGCTAGTTTCAGGTGTACAGCAAAGTGACTCAGTTATACATATACACATATTCATTCTGTTTTAGACTCTTTTCTCATATAGATTATCACAGACTATTGAGTAGAGTTCCCTGTGCTATACAGCAGGTCCTTGTTGGGAGAAAGAGACATTCGATTTGGGCCTTGAAAGACAAGCAGGTTCGGGATGTCCCATCACAAGTCATTTATTGTATGTGCCTGCAACTATATATGTTTAGCAATAAATAAATAGCTTTTAAAATACCAGAATACGCAGTGCTTACGTATATGCCCAAAACACTTCTGCACAAGCATGTGATCTGAAAGGATCCTGAGTGAATTTGTGTTTCCTCAACTCAACTGCATGCGACAACTTCAGAACCAGGTCGTCTGTGGGAGGCTACTCTCTGCATTTGCCAGGTGGAAAAAAGCTGAGGGTGGGTGGCAGGGTGTTGGGGGGCAGCATCGGCTAAGGCACAGAGGCATGAAAGTCAGGTACAAAAGGAAGTCGTAAGGAGCTCCATGGGGCTGGAGCACAAAGTATAGGCAAGAGTTGGAGAGGGAGGGGCAAAGAACAGACCTTACACTCCAGGGTAAAGAGATGGGAACGTATTCCAGAGGCCGGAGGTGTTCACTGGCCTGCCAACCTTGGCCTTGAGATGCTTAAGGAGCCAGAGCAGTGGGGGCAGGGGAGGGCAGCGCCAAGTTGCCCCCCCATACACACTTCAACCTAAGAAGCTCTGCTGCTATGACTTTGAGATTTGGGGGATCCATGTCAGATCCCATTTGAGAAAAAGGGAGACGATCCTTAATGATAATATAAAAATGTGAATAAAACCATTTAATAAATGATATTTAAGGTCCCTTGTCTTGGCACAGAAGATGCAGGCTGGGGAGACAAATGTCCTTTACCCAATCCCCCACACAGAGACTCATCCCCCGTATGGAGAGCCCTGAGGTGAAGAGGCAGGAGCCAGGGCTTAGAGGGCTGACTTACTGCTGATTAGCATCTCATCGCCCTCCCCATCCGGGGGCAGCTGAAGACATCCAGCCGGATTATACTGTCCTGAGGGAGAGGTGCCCTTTCAGAACCCAGCACCCTCTGGAATAGAGTAGGTCCAATAGAGACACGGCTCGTATCACCTGGACGAGGCTTTGGATGGAGTTCAGCCCACCACTCACTGGAAGCTCAGCTCCCATGGGTGGGCCCAGTATCAAGGCTGCTATTTAAGGACATTGATTTCATTTCTGGGGCCTCTGGCCTTCCCCTGCCAACTTCTTAGCCACTTACTCCAGGCAGAGTGCCCCAGGACAAGGGCACTGAATCACGCTCCCAATAACTCCCCCTCCTGCAAATAAATAGGCTCCAACTCACTGCAAGAGGCCAAGGGCCCTCATCAAAGGGAGCTTGCACATAACTGGAAATACCTTTAACACCCTGTGGGTGGCTGTTTCTCCATATCGTTCTGTGACAAAGTTGAGAGAGTCAAAGACATTGATTTTTCCGGAGCTGAGCTGTGAGCCCAAGATCAAGATGGGGGGTAGGGGTGGGCATAGTGCAAGAGGGTGGCTTTACAATGAAATTATTGTTATTGTTCTCCTGGTAGCATTTCTTCTGTGCTGCCATGGCAGACGGTTCTCTGAGTGACAGCAGATCTGTATTTCATTAGGACACTTGAGTCAAAAGATCAATGATACTCTTGGAACCGCTCTGCCAGTCCACGGGGCCAGATGAGCCCGTTGACAACCCTGCAAAGATCCAGCTAAATCAGGTAGCTGTCGACAGATGCTGGATTCGCAATCATAGCGCATCGATTTCCTAAGTGATGCTAAATCCGAGTGACTTTAATTTGTCTCCTTGTTTTGTCCTTGTGAAGAGGGCCCTTTTGTAATGAAGTGGTTCTTCTTTTGTAATGAAGTGGTTCCCTCTCTGGGGAAAGGGAGCTATTTGAAGGCAGGCTCAGGATTTGACAACGAGCAGGGTGGGAGGATGGTCAACAGCTCTGTGGCCTGAATACCCTTCAGTGGCCTAGAAATAGTCTTTAAATTTCCAGCCCTTAAGGAAAAGCAAATCTTTTTCTTTAAAAATCTTAAATCTTTAAGATTAAAAGCAAATCTTAAATCTTTAAAAGCAGATCTTTTAAAATGCAAAATCGCCCAGCTACTGAGCAGCTGAGTGACCTCTGAGGTCAATCTCTCTGGCTCCATTTTCCCCGTCTATAAAACGGGCATAATGATGAAACCTCATCAGAGGAATATTCAGAGATCTGGTTATGTAATTCATGCAAAGCAATGGGCACAGGGCCTGGTACGGAGGAAACTCTCACTGTCTGGAGATGATTATGGTCATCATGAGGCACCATTTTCTACTGGGCACTCACTGCACGCCCCAAGATACCATGTGCCTCCCATACCTCATCTCATTCAGTCCTCAAGGCCACCTCACAGGGGGCAATTTCCATTTCAGGGAGGAGGGGACTGAGGTCCCGTGAGCTTCAGCAAATTCCGAAGTGGGCGACAAGGTAGCAGATCTGGGTTTCAAGCTCAAGTCTGTCTGATGCCTCTATACCTCCTTCTGGCTACTCAAAGTATGGTCCTTGGACCAGCAGCATGGACATCACCTGGAAACTTGCACATTTTTCAGTGGACATGGGGAAGCCAAACCAAGACTGTCACTCCTGTTTAGCAGCTCCTGTCACATAATTTTTCATCTAGCAGAATTTTTATAGCATGCCAGTGTAGCTGGGATGCATCTCCCACTTTATGGATGGGAAACTGAGGCTGAGAGAGGCTGAATGACTTGCCCCAGGTTACCCAGTGACTGGGGGAAGAGCCCAGGCCAGAGCACAAGCCTCCAGTTCCAGTGCTGTGCCTGCCACACGGAGCCTCCTGGAAATGAAGGGCAATCGCTGAGACCAAGAGAGAGAGATCACATGATGGGAGCTGAAATGTTCCTGTGTCCATTCGCTCTGCCTGTGGCAAAGAGTTTGAGGAAAACGAAGACCCTTACTCTCCAAAATGACTCTCACTCCTCCTGTTGTGGTGCCTGAAATTCCATCGGGAAGTCAGCATTGAGATCTTTCAAAATGCAAACGGCCCTGGGAGAGGGTGTTAGGAGTGACTTCAGAATGCTCTGCCTCATAAAGAGACTCCAGTGGTGACCAGAACCCCAACTTAGGACTCCTGCCTCCTGGCATCCAGCTGTTTCTTCCATCCCTCCTGCTAATGACATTAACAACTGTGGACAAGGAATGTCACCTGGCATTTCAGTAAACAAAGGATGCTCTAGCCATCAAACAACTAGCCATTCATGGTATACTTAAAGTGATGAAAGGGAAAAACCTACAACCAAGATTACTCTACCCAGAAAGGAGCTCATTCAGATTCGATGGAGAAATCAAAAACTTTACAGACAAGCAAAAGCTAAGAGAATTCAGCACCACCAGACCAGCTCTACAACAAATGCTAAAGGAACTTCTCTAAGTGGGAAACACAAGAGAAGAAAAGGACCTACAAAAACAAACCCAAAACAATTAAAAAAAATGGTCATAGGAACATACATATCGATAATTACCTAAAACGTGAATGCATTAAATGCTCCAAACAAAAGACACAGGCTTGCTGAATGGATACAAAAACAAGACCCATCTATATGCTGTCTACAAGAGACCCACTTCAGACCTAGGGACACATTCAGACTGAAAGTGAGGGGATAGAAAAAGATATTGCATGCAAATGGAAATCAAAAACAGCTGGAGTAGCAATACTCATATCAGATAAAATAGACTTTAAAATAAAGAATGTTACAAGAGACAAGGAAGGACACTACATAATGATCAAGGGATCAATCCAAGAAGAAGATATAACAATTATAAATGTATAGGCACCCAACATAGGAGCACCTCAATACATAAGGCAACTGCTAACAGTTGTAAAAGAGGAAATCGACAGTAACACAATAATATTGGGGGACTTCAACACCTCACTTACACCAATGGACAGATCATCAAAATGAAAATAAATAAGGAAACAGAAGCTTTAAATGACAAAATAGACCAGATAGATTTAATTGATATTTGTAGGACATTCCATCCAAAAACAGCAGATTACACTTTCTTCTCAAGTGCGCATGGAACATTCTCCAGGAAAGATCACACCTTGAGTCACAAATCAAGCCTCAGTAAATTTAAGAAAATTGAAATCATATCAAGCATCTTTTCTGACCACAATGCTATGAGATTAGAAATGAATTACAAGGAAAAAATGTAAAAAACACAAACACATAGAGGCTAAACAATACATTAGTAAATAACCAAGAGATCACTGAAGAAACCAAAGAGGAAATCAAAAAATACCTAGAGACAAATGACAATGAAAACACGACTATCCAAAACCTAGGGGATGCAGCAAAAGCAGTTCTAAGAGGGAAGTTCATAGCTATACAAGCCTACCTCAAGAAACAAGAAAAATCTCAAATAAACAATCTAATCTTACATCTAAAGGAACTAGAGAAAGAAGAACAAACAAAACCCAAAGTTACCAGAAGAAAAGAAATCATAAAGATCAGAGCAGAAATAAATGAAATTGAAACAAAGAAAACAATAACAAAGATCAATAAAACTAAAAGCTGGTTCTTTGAGAAGATAAACAAAACTGATAAACCATTAGCCAGACTCATCAAGAAAAGAGGGAGAGGACTCAAATCAATAAAATTAGAAATGAAAAAGGAGAAGTTACAACAGACACCGCACAAATACAAAACATCCTAAGAGACTACTACAAGCAACTCTATGCCAACAAAATGGACAACCTGGAAGAAATGGACAAATTCTTAGAAAGGTATAAGCTTCCAAGACTGAACCAGGAAGAAATAGAAAATGTGAACAGACCAATCACAAGTAATGAAATTGAAACTGTGATTAAAAATCTTCCAACAAACAAAAGTGCAGGACCAGATGGCTTCACAGGTGAATTCTATCAAACATTTAGAGAAGAGCTAACACCCATCCTTCTCAAACTCTTCCAAAAAATTGCGGAGGAAGGAACACTCCCAAACTCATTCTATGAGGCCACCATCACCCTGATACCAAAACCAGACAAAGATACTACAAAAAAAGAAAATTACAGACCAATATCACTGATGAATATAGATGCAAAAATCCTCAACAAAATACTAGCAAACAGAATCCAACAACACATTAAAAGGATCATACACCATGATCAAGTGGGATTTATCCAAGGGATGCAGGGATTCTTCAATGTACGCAAATCAATCAATGTGATACACCACATTAACAAATTGAAGAATAAAAACCATACGATCATCTCAAGAGATGCAGAAAAAGCTTTTGACAAAATTCAGCACCCATTTATGACAAAAACTCTCCAGAAAGTGGGCATAGAGGGAACCTACCTCAACATAATAAAGGCCACATACAACAAACCCACAGCAAACATCATTCTCAATGGTGAAAACCTGAAAGCATTTCCTCTAAGATCAGGAACAAGAAAAGGATGTCCACTCTCACCACTATTATTCAACATAGTTTTGGAAGTCCTAGCCACATCAATCAGAGAAGAAAAAGAAATAAAAGGAATACAAATTGGAAAAAAAAGAAGTAAAACTGTCACTGTTTGCAGATTACATGATACTATACATACAGAATCCTAAAGATGCCACCAGAAAACTATTAGAGCTAATCAATGAATTTGGTAAAGTAGCAGGATACAAAATTAAGGCACAGAAATCTCTTACATTTCTATACACTAATGATGAAAAATCTGAAAGAGAAATTAAGGAAACACTCCCATTTACCACTGCAACCAAAAGAATAAAATACCTAGGAATAAACCTACCTAGGGAGACCAAAGACCTGTATACAGAAAACTATAAGACACTGATGAAAGAAATTAAAGATGATACCAACAGATGGAGAGATATATCATGTTCTTGGATTGGAAGAATAAATATTGTGAAAATGACTATACTACCCAAAGCAATCTATAGATTCAATGCAATCCCTATCAAATTACCAATGGCATTTTTTATGGAACTAGAACAAAAAATCTTAAAATTTGTATGGAGACACAAAAGACCCCGAATAGCCAAAGCGGTCTTGAGGGAAAAAAACGGAGCTGGAGGAATCAGAATCCCTGACTTCAGACTATACTACGAAGCTACGGTAATCAAGACAATATGGTACTGGCACAAAAACAGAAACATAGATCAATGGAACAAGATAGAAAGCCCAGAGATAAACCACACACCTATGGTCAACTAATCAATGACAAAGGACACAAGGATATACAATGGAGAAAAGACAGTCTCTTCAATAAGTGGTGCTGGGAAAACTGGACAGCTACATGTAAAAGAATGAAATTAGAACACTCCCTAAGACCATACACAAAAATAAACTGAAAATGGATTTGAGACCTAAATGTAAGACTGGACACTATAAAACTCTTAGAGGAAAACATAGGAAGAACACTCTTTGACATAAATCACAGCAAGATCTTTTTTGATCCACCTCCTAGAGTAATGGAAATAAAAACAAAAGTAAACAAATGGGACCTAATGAAACTTCAAAGCTTTTGCACAGCAAAGGAAACCATAAACAAGATGAAAAGACAACCCTCAGATGGAAGAAAATATTTGCAAACGAATCAATGGACAAAGGATTAATCTCTGAAATATATAAACAGCTCATGCAGCTCAATATTAAAAAAAAACAAAGAACACAATCCAAAAATGGGCAGAAGACCTAAATAGACATTTCTCCAAAGAAGACATACAGATGGCCAAGAGGCACATGAAAAGCTGCTCAACATCACTAATTATTAGAGAAATGCAAATCAAAACTACAATGAGGTATCACCTCATACCAGTTAGAATGGGCATCATCAGAAAATCTATAAACAACAAATGTTGGAGAGGGTGTGGAGAAAAGGGAGCCTTCTTGCATGGTTGTTGGGAATGTAAATTGATACAGCCACTGGGGAGAACAGTATGGAGGTTCCTTAAAAAACTAAAAACAGAATTACCATATGATCCAGCAATCCTACTACTGGGCATATACCCAGAGGAAACCATAATTCAAAAAGACACATGCACCCCAATGTTCACTGCAGCACTATTTACAATAGCCAGGTCATGGAAGCAACCTAAATTCCCATTGACAGATGAATGGATAAAGAAGATGTGGTACATAATATACAATGGAATATTACTCGGCCATATAAAGGAACGAAATTGGGTCATTTGTTGAGACGCGGATGGATCTAGAGTCTGTCATACAGAGTGAAGTAAGTCAGAAAGAGAAAAACAAATATCGTATATTAACGCATATATGTGGAGCCTAGAAAAATGGTACAGATGAACTGGTTTGCAGGGCAGAAATTGAGACACAGATGTAGAGAACAAACGTATGGACACCAAGGGGGGAAAGCCGCGGGGGGTTGGAGGGGGTGGTGTGATGAATTGGGCGTTTGGGATTGACATGTATACACTGATGTGTATAAAATTGATGACTAATAAGGACCTGCTGTATAAAAAAATAAATTAAATTAAATTCAAAAATTAAAAAAAATAACGAAAAACCACTAGCCACTGCAGCTACTCTCGACAGTGCAGCCTGAGGGGATTCAGGATGGAGAAAAACAGGATACTGGCCCTAGAAAGCTAAGGTGCATATCAAAGGAATAATTTCAATGAGCCCAGACTCTTGCATCTTCCCATACATAGAAAAGCACTAAAATCATTAACCTGAGAGGTCCATTTTTGTGATTAGTGGTAATGTTTGATATTTGACTTTGTGTTTTTCAGTTTGGAGGGGTTTTTTTTTAGCAAAAACTCCTATATATCCTAGCTCCTTCCTTACCTTTGGAAGTCTCTCAGAGCTCTCTAAGAGGTTGGTTCCTGGATTACAGTTCTCAGTAATGCCCAAATAAAACATAATTCTCAATTTTTAGGTTAGGCTTTTTTTTTTTTTTTCCAGTCAACACGACAATACCAAACACCCTGGGCTTCCCTGGTGGTGCAGTGGTTGAGAGTCCACCTGCCGATACAGGGGACACGGGTTCGTGCCCCGGTCCGGGAGGATCCCACATGCCGCGAAGTGGCTGGGCCTGTGAGCCATGGCCGCTGGGCCTGCATGTCCGGAGCCTGTGCTCCGCAATGGGAGAGGCCACAACAGTGAGAGGCCCGTGTACTGCAAAAACAAAAAAACAATACCAAACACCCATGTGGCACAGACCACAGGTAGGCACATTTTTAAACTCTCCGTGCATAACCCATTTGATCCTCACAACCATCCCACGAGGCAGGAACTGTTCATAACCCCATTTTACAGGGGGAGGAAACTGAGGCACAGAGGGTAAGAATGTGACACATGAGGTTACACAGCTCATAAGGGATGGAACCAAGATTTGAATCCAAGCAGTGAGTCCAACCATGACCCCCTCTGTTTTGCACCCCAACATATAACTCATCTGCCTGGGTGCTCAGAAACCTCACACAGCACCTTTGCCCCCCACTTCTGGCTTCAGCTCCCACCTGCGCAGCAGAAGGTGAAGCATTGCGCTGCTCGCCGCCTTTCCACCGATTATCCTGGATGGCCAGCTCCAACCCAGTCCTGGCTGGAGCCCAACCACACCCCTTGTAGCTTTATGGGCACCTTTAATCTCTATGATCAACGTGCCAGCAGAGCAGGTTCACAACCCACTGTACCTGCACCACAGATTATCCTGAAGGTCCCCTCCAGGCCAGTCAGTCGATACGCCTGCAATGCTAGTGGCCCCGGGAATCAATGTTGTGTGTGGGGATGGGGGAGGATGGGAGGGCCTGTGGTTTCTTTTCCTCCCCTCATATCTTGTCTGGAATAACCAAGCACCTCTCTTGCAAATAAACACCTCACATCTGGCTGGCTCCACACGCCCTGGAAAGCTGGAGGGCTCTTCTCTCAGGTAGCACCTTTGGCATCTTCTTGCCAGTTTTGCAAGTGGACGGAGCCTTGGGTGGGGCGCTTCACATGCAGGACTTCACCACCACCGCCTGACAGCAGCCCTGTGATGTGGGGGGTCCTTATCCTCCATTTCATTATCTGCACTGAGGTTCAGAGAGGTTAAGTGAATTATCCAAAAATGCACAATAACAGCAGGGGTAAAATGACCCTCAGTGTACTTGCTACAGGTGAGACTGGGGATAATGGAACCCCCGTATGCTTCTGTTTCATCATCTGCAGACTGGGAATAACCATAAGAGAACTACTTCGGATGGTTATGAGGAAACTGTTCAGCTCCATAGATGTCTGCTGTTATTGCCTGTACGCTGTAGGGGCCAGGATTTGAAGCTGGGTGCATCTAGCCAGAGCCACAGGCTCATCGCTCTCTTTGACTGCTGATGGCACCACAGCAGAACCTACACTCTTACCATCTTCCTGAAACTTCCCAGGGAGAGAAGTGTGGTCATTATTCATAAGGGAATCTGGCCGGTAGACTTATCCTTAAAACATAAAATGTGAGGGGTTTCCCTGGTGGCGCAGTGGTTGAGAGTCCGCCTGCCGATGCAGGGGACGCGGGTTCGTGCCCCGGTCCGGGAGGATCCCACATGCTGCGGAGCGGCTGGGCCCGTGAGCCATGGCTGCTGAGCCTGCGCGTCCGGAGCCTGTGCTCCGCAACGGGAGAGGCCACAACAGTGAGAGACCCGCGTACCGCAAATAAATAAATAAATAATAAAAACATAAAATGTGAAAGCAAGAGTTTGGGCTTCTATGTGATGAGTTATGTCCCCACAGGGCAGCTGGCCCTTTCTCAGGACCAGGACTGCAGGAAAAAGCCATGCTCACCCACCAGCTTGCTGCCTGTGATGTATCAGTAATGCCTATTCTGCACTTACCCTGTGCAAGGCACGGTGCCACTGGCTCTGATTTAATATGTCCGACAGCCCGAAGATGGAGAAATTATTGCTATCTCCACCTTACAGGGGAGGAAACAGGCACAGAAGAGAGAGGGAACATGTTGGAGTCTCCATGGCGGCAGAGCTGAGATACAGGCCGTGGGCCTTGCGGCTGGCACAGATCACACACACATGCAGAAAGCCCCGGAGGCTTAGCCCAGGCTGCCTGGCTGCTTCCTGATGGCTTCCTCTCCTCCAACCACTTCCTACCTTCCTTGACATCAGTCGAGCAAGTGCCCAACCCTGGCACATAGACCCCGTCCCTGGGTGATCCTTCCAGCGCTTTCCAAGCTCCCATAGAAGTGTCAGAAAAGCACATGCCCTTTGGTGTCAGAGCGACCAGGGCTCAAGTCCTGGCACTGGCTCTGATGAGCTACGAGAGCTTGATGGGGGGAGGTCGCGAAACCTACCTGAGCCCCTACTTCCTTTTCTGCAAAGAGGGATAGGGAAAGTTCCCTGGCACTGAGATGACTCAGAGAAAGCTTGCCTGGAAATGCTTCACATGGGGTCAGGCAGGTGGTCGGTTCTCCATAAGTGCTCCTTCCTGCCTTCCCTGGCCCAGACTCCACCATATAGGCAGCCCTTTCCCCAGATGGCAGTGGTACGGTCCCCAGGGTGGATAAGGCAGGGCGTCTCTGGGTTCTTTTAATGAGGCTGATGAGTTCAGAGAGAACGCATGAGAGATGTTAAGGAGCGATTCAAATTCACCAGCTTATTTGAGCACAAATTTGTGTCAGGATGGTGACAAGCACTTCACATGGAGTATCTCATCCAATCTTCACAACAGTCCAACAGGCAGGTTCTATTATTGTGATTTTCCATAAGGTGGGACCGGAACTAACAGACACAAAGTGACCTCCCTGATGTCACCTCCTGGTACTTAGTGGAGCCAGAATTTGAACCCAGGTCTATGTAGTAGTTAAGCCTATGGTCTTAACTACTCCTCTGGACCATCTCCATCAGCCTGAGCCTAGTGGCTGAAATTCCGCCATTCATTCCTTAGAGAAGAAATTAGATAAGAAGTGGTAAAATGCCACCAAATGCCTGGGACTTAGCAAACCCCCCACCAAAGATTTGTCAAGAGACTAGTAGACCTGATGATGTGGACACAGAAGTCTTGTGAGCAGCCATTGAGGTTACACCATCATGAACTGGGGGAAAACCCCACAATTTTGGTGTTTCAAGGAACTCTGGGCTGCTTGGCTGCCCCTGCAGCTGAGACCCGGGCAGCCCACCTGGCCAAAGTAATTACTGCCCAGTGCCTGTTTCGTGCCCCCCTAGACTCCCACCCAGGCCTTTGCTCGGCAGAATAAATGCTGCAGGTCAAACCGTGTGACTGAAGACGGTGTTTGGAATAAGTCTCATTTCTGATGAGGAATGAAAATAAACCAGCACCTACCTCCATGGAGAACAAGTCTCATTGGCATGGCTCAGAGGAAGCAGGATCCCATCTATCTGTCCATAGAAAGCAGCATTTTAAGGTTAGTTGGAGTCAATGCACTTCTATTCTTTGGAATCAGGTTAAGTATGGTAGCTAAATGAATCCGGCACTCTCGTTGGATGGGAAGGTGTGATGGGAAAGTGCCTACCATCAGCCTTTATAAGGGCGTAAGCAAGATGTACTCATTATTCTTGGATTCAGAGCTGATTCCAACGCATCATTGCTCTGACATGTGTCAATTTCTACACACAAATTCAAATGCAACGTTAAATCCAAAACCACAGAGGAAAGCGTTGAGTTCCCAGGAAAACAGCGAAAGCTTAACAATTTAAGACTTTAGAGTATATTGGCATTAAATTGGCACCGCTCTACAGTAACAATAGAGGCCCCTTCCCATGTACATAAAGAGAATCACAGAAGCTTTTGATGTTACCCAATATTTTAATGGCGCCCAAGATTTGCTGAATCAAAATGAAACCTCTCCATTCCCCACCCCATCCTTTTTCTCTAGATCAAGTTTAAATCGATTCTTATTTTCAAGGTAGAGCTTTAAGAGTCCATATTCCTTAAGACCCAATTAATGACATCAGATCATTTACTAACTTTGGCTACTGGCTTTCCTTTCAGTCTTGTACACAAAATTCTGCAGATTTCATATCGAGTCACATTCTTCAGATGATCTTCAAACCAGTCAAATTTGATGTTCTCAACATTATCTGTCAGTAAAATATGGAGTGGAATCAATAGACTCGATGAGGAACTGTTGTCTTCCTTCCCACACTGGACATCCAGAAGCCGTTTGATTTGGGTTTGAAAAGATGAATTGGAAAAATAAAGCTATGTCTCAGCCTGAGATTCTCAACAGTAGAGCTGAAAAGGGAGGGCAAGTGAAAGCAAGAGGACATTGACTGTAGACTGCAAGGCGCTGACGCCTCCCTTGGTGGTGTTTGCCCTGACAGTGGCTGCAGGGCCGGGTGCGCTTGGGGTGGAATCCTGTGAATAAACCTGCTGGAGCAGGTGCAGTGCCAGAAGCAGCAGCCCCAACTGGAGCGTGCTCAACATCCCTCTTCCCATGTCTGCTCTGTGCTCAGCGCTCCGCAGGCTGAAGGACTCTGAGCTCCAGGCGAAGCAGGTGAAGCAGCAAAGGCGATCTCCAATCTCAGAGCTCCCCAAGGGCTTTTATACCAGAGAGCCGTGGCGCTGCCTCTGCTCTCCCACCCACTGTCCGAACGCGCATGCTACCCCGTCTGCCCGCCCTCCCGCCCGCCTGCACCTGCACCCTCATCCTCCAGCCTAATATTTGCTTTTGAAACAAAACATTTATAAGCTGTTTAGAGCGCCATTAGTTAGAAATATAAGGTTCCTATTGCCTTTCCTCCAAGTGGCATTAATTTTTTCCTGATCCTTAAAAGTGATACATGTTTGCTGTTCCAAGTTGGTAGTGCAGGATATAAAAAGAGGTTTATACCCGGAGATAATCACGATTGATGTTTGGTATGTTTTTATATAGTACATATACATGTCTTGCACTCAATAGACGTTTTTGGACCCAGAACTTTTGCTTAACATTTATCATGAGCATTCTCCTGCCATTAAAATCTTTTTTTGGAAATGTAATTTGTTTCTTTAAAATATTGCACAGCGAACTGTGTGTGTAGAGTTTTATGCTCATCTTGTTTTGTTTTTATTTTTCTGCATTTATAGAGAAAAAAGAAAATATGCCATAGCCTTGGTTTTTCTAGGTGATAAGATTTTTGTATTTTCCAACTTTCCTACACTGGTTAGATCTTTGGAAGTTGAACTAGCTGTTTTTGTTTTTGATGAGTGGGGTTGGTAGAATTCAAGCTGGAATAAACCAAAGTGGAAATTGCTTCTTAAAAAATTAAAGATAGAAAGTTGACAGTGAAAATGAAAGAATAATAATAGGAAGTTCATGGTTAATCACGGAGCATTTATAGTCTAAATGGGAACTGATCCTCCTTGAAGGACTGGAATGGGGTTAAAATAATACATTCACAGATGTTTGAAATTGGGGGTATAACCTATAACATGACATTTGTTAGAAGTTTTTAAAACCTTTGGCTTGGATTCTCTTTTCAGAGAAAACTTAAGGTTACTCAGTATCCTTTGTCCTGTGTTTCCAAGAATGAAAATATTTTCTTTACATACCAGAAAATTAAAACCCACTTTTTTGTTGTTTCTCCTAAGCCGCTGCTTCCTGCCTCTTCAGGAATCCACTTCCTTTTTCTGAATCTTTAGTGCAAAGAATTCCCATTGTTTTTGCCATTTGAGAGTTGAGCCGCACAAAGTGGATTCCCACTTGCTTACTTATTTTGCAGAAAGCAATATAGAGGTAGTGGCAGACGTGCAGAAGCCTGGAGAGACCACTGCATTTCCACAGGTGCCTCTGTGCACTTTAGTCCATGGTCAAACAAGAGCTGAGCGCAGTGAAGTGACTTAGGGCATTTCAAGACCAAGGACCCTCACAGATCTTTTCTCAGAACTTCTTTTGACTATTTTTTAACAAATACATGAAATCCATCTGCTCAGGCTTTTCTAACAACACAACATTGAGCCGTGATGCATGTTTTGGTTAAGACAGAACCTTGTGTTTTTGTTTTTCTGCTCTAGCCAAACAGTCTCCTCCAATGCATCTAGAGCTTCCCCTCCCCGCCCCCCATGCACCCTTGCATTTGTGATTTCTCCGCTCAAATTCCTCCATTACAACGTGGAGTGAGTGAGCGTCTACCATTGTTCTTTGTCAGCCAGTAACAGAAACCTCTTACTCTGCTTATGGAATTCCTGTTTTAAGAGACAGAACCTAAACATGCCAGAGGCTTTCCTTCCTAATCTTCCCAGCTTCGATGCCATCCCGTGATGAGTGTCCTGCGATCAGATGCGCTCCAGCCCACCCCTTGGAACCAAAGTTTCCCTGAAATTGACCAGAGTGAGTTTGTGCTGTGTGAAATAACCGTCCTGATGGTAGGTTACAGTTTTGCCTATTCAAAAATTCCCCACCTTTTAAGACTGGGTTAAAATCCTGCCTCCCCAGGGAAGCCTTCTCTGGTCCCTACAGCCAGAAATTCTCTCCCTTCATCCAGTTTGCCCATGGATTTTATTTTATGGCTTTGCAACTCCCTCAGAGCAGTAACTGCATAGTTATCTCCTAGAATAATAGTTAAGAGTATGGACTTAGGAACTATTGCCTGAGTGCAAGTCCCAGTTTTGCCACTAACTTGCTGTGTGACCTTGGGCAAGTTACTAAACTTCTCTGGGTCTCATCTGTAAAATAGGATGATAACAGCACATACCTCACAGCACTGTTGTGAGAGTTATCTCACGTGTCCATGAAAAACACCGAGGACAAAGCCCGACCTGTCATACACCATGCAGGTGTTTCTATCACCTCTGCTCACATCCCCACCACTGTCACCTGCGGTCCCCAGACCTGTGAAGAGCTCCCCACATCGTTGTGAGTGCAGAGTGGTCCTTCAGGGACATGTCTGTCTTTCCTGCTGGTGGCTCATGGAGCAATTCACCAGCGTTTTTATCAGCTTTTCTACAGCTCCCGTGCCCCCTGACCAGCGTCGGTGCTGTGCACTTCACTGGCACCAAGTCCTCTCTGTCTCCCTGAAGCCATTCCTGTCCACCCATTCCTGCTGTCTCCACCGCAGCTGCTCTGCTCTCATCTGAACCACAACAGTTGCCTCTTAACTGATCCCTGTGTGATTGTGTCTAGACACTTCTAAAGACCCTACTAAGGGCAGAGGAGACACACCAGCTGCGTCGTCCTCAGCTCCTTTAAAACCAACCCTTTTAGCTCTTTAATGAGGAGCCTGAGGAGTGTCCACACAGGCCTCGGGCTAGACCCAAACCACATGGTTAAGAATCAGTCATCCCCTTCAAAGGCTCCCGTGTCCTTGGCAAATGAGGCGGACACAGATCAGAGCCTCCGGTGCCTTCCAAGGGCTTCTGTCTATGCGGATGGATGTGGGGAATTTGAGGGAAGCAAATCAGCTTCTGAGCCTGTGGGGAGGGCCAGGGCAGGAGGCAAGCGGAGCACGGGTCACTGAGTGCCCTGAGCTGGACAGCCTGTGACTGTGAAACAGACTTGAGGAAGAAGCATCTCTTCCACCTGTGACAAGGCCCAGGTGGTGGTGGGGTGGGCGGGGCACGAACTCCCTGGAGGCGGCATTTCTGGGTGGCCTATGGGGCCGGTGGAGCCCAGGGACTGACCCTGATGGGCTTGGGTTTGAATCCGGCTCTGCCGTCTCCAGGCGGACGGCCCTGGGGAGTCTTGCCATCTCTCTGAGCCTCAGTTTCCACACTTGGATCGTTGTGGGTGGGGCTGGAGGGGCCGGGGCAGGAGTTGGCCTCACGGGGCCTTGAAAGTCAAACTCAATGTTGGGGTCTTTGCTTTGGGAGCAGGGGGCCCTCTGTGGTGCTTTAAGCAACTGTGGGACAGGGGGGTTTGCATTTCAAATGGATCACCCAGGACCTTTATCTCAGCCCCTCTGTGGGTTGTGAGGACAAAGTGGTAAAATGCTGATGAAAAGCTTAGACCAGTGATGTCTCAGCAGAGTCTCAGGAAATGGCAGCAGATGTCCTGGGGTGGAGGTGGGTGGACAGACACCCTGCCTGCCCCACCTGTCAGGGTGCCGGCGCTGCACCCGGCATCTCATGCACATCTCAATGCGTCCTCACAGCCAGCCCTGGCAAGGTGGGGGGTGTTACCACCCCAGTTCAAAGAAGGAGAAATTGAGGCTCAGGGGAATCCCAGGATGGGAAGGACCTTAGAGAAGTGCCCTCCAGGCCCACACCCATTTCACAGAGGGGGAAACTGAGGTTCAGGTAGGTTATTGATCTACCTGTTGTACTTCAGAATCCTAGAGTGGGAGGGCCCAAAGAGACCTGGCTCTGGCCAAAACCCATTTCACAGAGGGAGAAACTGAGGCCCAGAGAAGGGCAATGGCTTGCTGGGAGAGAGCTGTCCTAATGAAACAATTAAATGTATTATCTCAGGCAAAGCCCTGATGTGGTGCCGGCACATACCTGAGGGCCCATAAACGGGTTTTCCCTCTGCTTCCCTGGCCCCTCCAAGGTCACTGTCACTGGTTCCAGCTGGTGAGCATCCTGTGGGCGCCATCAGGACGTCCCTGAAATGTGGATGGATGATGTGGGCAGTCAGTGACCCCATCCCTCTGAGCCCCCTGTCCACCCAGGCTGTGATCCGAGCCTCTGGCTGAAGTACACCTGGGTGATCCTCCACGGGCTCCCAATCGCCCAGGTGTCTCTCGAGGCCTCTGGGGGCAGAAGTTGGGGCTGGACCCCTGTTGCACACGGAACCCAGATCCCAGGGAGGGGCAAGAGTAGGCCTCAGGGAGGGGTGCCGGGCCAGGAGCGAGGAGGGCTTCTGCTCCCAGGCTGCACAGGGAACTGGGATCCCACTGTCACTGGGAATCCTTAGAAGGGAACAGGGGGGCAAGGGGCCTGGGAGCCAGGTCACAAGGGCCAGGTTGGAGGAACGGTGGGAAGCAGGAGTGTTGAGGAAGGACTTCAAGGACCTGCCCCAGGTGGCCCCCTGGGACCGGCCGGGATGCAGGGAGGACTCAGAGAAGCTCACTGGCACCGAGATTCTTTGGAGCTTTGAAGGCATCTCCCTGTCCACGCTCTGCTCAGCAGGCCCTCTGCTCCCCGAGAATGCTCAGAGGACACCCATCTCCCTTATCCCTCAGTGCCTTGAGGAAGGAGCTTGTGGAAACGCTGCTGCTGCTGGAGATGGGCTGGGAGACAGATGACATCCTCTGGCCGGCCTCAGGGAGGGTGTGGCTTTCTGGGATTGGGGAGGGGTCTAGAGTGCACCACTTACGACCACCCAGACCAGCCCTCCTCCCCGCATTTTTCAGAGGGGAAACTGAGGCCCAAAATGGAGAAGTGTTTTCTCAAGGTCCCACCGCAATTTGGAGACAAGATGTCTCTTCCTCTCACTTCCTCTCTACCCTTTTCCTTCTGCCATGTCTTTTTTCTTGCTGTCTTAAATCTGTGTCTTGCCCCAAGTCACACAGGGGACTGTGTTGTGTGTGATCACAGGCCTTGAGGGTCGGCCCACCTGAGTTCAATTCCCAGCCCCCCACCTCCGGCCCTGTCATCTGACAGGGGTCTCCGAGTGTCTTGGAGGCTTATACCCTCTCTGGGAAACAGGGCTAATCCAAGAGGCTGCTTGATAAGATTCTGGGGAGAATCAAACGAGGTAACATGTAGAAAGGGCTTAGCCCTGTGGCTGCCCTACCTTGTGGAGAGAGATGGGGGAAGGGAAGAGACAGACAGATGAACCATCGGAACGGAGCCAGAACCGGGCCTCCTGAGCCCCCTTCCTCGGCTGCCATGATGATGGAGTGATGATAAGGGACCCACTGTGTGCTGGATCCTAGGTTGTGTTTAAAGGACAAGTGAAGGTGACTGGGGGGTCTTTTGGCCAAAAGAGAGCACAGGTTGCTCTAGTGATCGTATATCAGTGCCCGAGTTTTTGCAAGACCGCTGTGGAGAGGGGGAAGCAGCATTCTGCCTTCTGTGAAGCCTGACCTGCCTTTTGATTGGGAACAATTCCCTCTGTGACACGAGCGTGAGGACAGTCCTCCACCAGCCACTGTGAAGCCTGGCCCAGGGACAGCAGCCCATCCACTGTTGGCATTTCCTGATGGAGCAATGGGATGAAGAGTGAGGGGTGTGGGCGGGGACTGTTTTGTCTCAGGTGGTCAAGGAACTCCTCTCCAAGGAGGTGACATTGAGCTGAGATGGTCATAAAATCTCAGGGCTTTCTTGCACATATTAACATGTCCATCCCTCGTCTGATACTATCCTGAATTCTTAGAGACCGAGCACAGGATTTACCCCAGGACTCCCTCACTCTGTACCTTACTTAATCGAAAAATGTATTAAAGAGAAAAAATGTGAGTAAACTATGCCAGCAACTCCCTTATATCGAACGCCATATACTTAGTTTACTACTGTGTGACAAAATTTCCAATTAGTGGGGCTGTCAGTGAGGGCACTCTGGGAGGGATCACCTTTGGTCCCTAGGTTTTGTCTTCATAGGTGGTACTGGAATTGAGTCACCTTCCCAAGGATGGGCTCATAAATGTCTTAATAGCTGACAAATAGAAGGTTTATTTTATTAGAACATTCTGTTACCCCATTGTCTATACAACAGGAAGGAGAGGAACCTCCTTTCTCTCTTCATGACAGAGTCAAGAGAGTCATGTTAGCAAGATACCAAGACACCTCGTGGGAAAATCTTTTGAGAATCTTGGTTCCTAATGTGAGAGTGTATGTAAATAAAGAGATGTCAGAAATCTATCAGCCATCTTTGGTCAAATAGCTAAAAAGTTTGCAAAGAGCATTGCAGCTTAACAGACATCCCAAAGTTCCTTAGCCCAAGTAGTATTAGATAACAGGATTGCCTTAGATTTTCTCCTGGCCAGATAAGAAGGTGTCTGTGCTATTGCCATACTACTTGTTGCACTTATATCAATAACTCTGGAGATGTTGAGATACACCCAGAAAGCATTTCCCGAAAGTCAAGTTGGTTACAAGATGTAAGAAAAACTGACCCTTTAAATGACTGACTTAGTTGGCACCTTTCATGAGTAAGCACTGCTTTTGCTCTGTTTTACAGATGATTATTATTTTCATAATCTGTGTTATCATTCTTTTCCTTACCATCAGGCTATTCATGACACGTGTCACAGCTTGCTTTCAGTCTACTGCTAAAAGCACGCATGCAATGTTTGTGTTAACTGGATAGGATTGATAATGTGTATAGCCTATAGAATGCTTCCCTGACAATGTATAGCACTGTGTTTGTCCACTACTTACAATTAATTACCCCTAAACAAGGATAACTAGGCAAATCTATTACTATTTAAAAAAAAAAGGAAGAAAGAAAGAGAGAGAGAGGAAGGAAGAAAGATAGAAAGAAGTAGTCATAATATATAGCACCGAGGGACAGATGGAGCAGGGCAGCCCACAACTATCCTAACATCAAGGGACAAATAGTTTAATTATCAATGCTTTCTATCAAAAGATTTATGACCGAAGGGGGGAAATGATGAAAGAAATTTTCACGTATTGATGTATGGGGAATCATTCTGGCTTATACATGAGTTAACTTAAAGTTTATGCTAACTAGAATAGCCTATTTGTGGCCTAAAACATATATTGTATATCTGCTTTAATTATTAAAGAAAAGGGCACACTGACCAGAAGTAAAGAATATCCATATTAAAACTAAAGATTCAATGCCTTCTTTCCTGGAAAACCAAAGGTGGTACTCCTTCCATGATAAGATTCCCTGCCCAGGTGCCAAGGCCATACTGACTCGCTGTGTATGTGCTGACCTGCTTTTTTTTGAAACCTTCAAGGAATGTATCCCTGACTCGTTTGATGTTCTTTGTTCTGAGAGGAAACCATGCTTCTCCAGAGCAGTTCCTCAGCATTATCTGAGAGACTGTCTTCTGGTCTAGAGTCCTCACGTTGGCTCAAATAAAACTCTTTTCTATTCCTATTAAAAAAAAAAAAAAAAAAAAAAGAATCTCAGGGCTGACCCTCCAGCTCAGGATCACCCGCTGGCATCCTCCCAAAGTCGGGGTTGGGGGCGGGTAACATGTTCAGGTGACAGGAACACAGCAGGGGGAACACGATGCTGGTCCTCAGGCCCAGAGCTGAGGAACCGTCAGGAGTGGTGGGGATGGAGTCCTGGCAGAGAGACTAAGTGAGGCCCGTCGTGGGGGCAGAAGCCACCCAGCTCCAGCGACTGTCCAGGCCATACCCGGGGTGGTCAGACCTCCTGATTTTTCAGGAGAAAAGGAAATCAGATTTTTATGTATGCTACCCCGATTCTTAAACATTGGGCCTCCACCTCCACCCCCTCCCCTCTCTCCCACCTTCCTTTCTTCCCTTCCACGCAAAATGTTTATTTTCAGAAATCTTACCAAGCCTCTGATATTTACACTTTGGAATGAGAATATTTTCTATTTCTCTTTCTCAGAGTGAGGCTGCTGAGTGAGATTTTTCTGGAGGTCATGCCTGCCCTTCTGGAAGTGAAGTGCTTTTCTGAGCCACTTACAACCACTAACATTTATTGAGCACCTACTGTGTACCAGGCCTTTTCTCATGAGAATCAATTTAATCCATTAAAGAGTTCTGTTAGGTTGGTTCATCTGTTGTGTTCCTGATGAAAATCAGAGGCTTGGAGCAGTTCAGAAAGAAGTTTGTGGTCACACAGCAAGTAAAGGGTGCAGCAGGGACAAAAACTCACATCTCTGATCCAAAGTCTGTTTTTGCCCATGTACCTGTGGTTATCCACTGGGGGATACTTTGACCCTCAGGGAACATTTAGCAATTTATGGAGATATTTTCAATTGTCGTGACTCAAGGGGTACTACTTGCATCTAGGGGACAGAGGCCAGGGATGCTACAAAACAGCCTATAATACATAGGGCACCGCCCCGCCCCCCAAGAAAGAATTATCTAGAAAAGCAACCTACCAAACGGGAGCTGCAGCTGCTTGGCCACGCCTCCGCCACTGTGGATACAGAGGATGGGCTGTGTGGACCAGTGCTCAGGAAGCTCCTTTCACACATTTGTTCTCCACTCTCCAGCAAAGGTGTGTGGAGCCCCCTGCCTGAGCTGGAACTCCAGGGAGGCCACTTCCCATCTCTGTGCCTTTGGGCAAAGTGCCCCACCTCTTCGTGCCTCAGTCCCTCATTTGCAAAATGAGACATGAGGGAGGTAACTTGCGTGAAGCTCGAGGCACCAGGCCTGGGAGGAGGGAGCACATCCAGGTTAGTTATCATCGGCCTTAAGAAGGGCTCTGAGCCCCAGCACGTCCTCCTCCAGTCAGGAGTCTCACTGAGCAGATGTGAAATATTCACCCCTCTGGGAACCGGGGGTCTCCTTTGGAAACGCCTCCTCCCAGACAACACTCCAGAGAATTCCCCACCTCGACCCATTCACAGCTGCCTCAGGTTGGGGCACAGCCATCCACAGAGCAGGGGAAAGGGAAGGAAGGGAAACTCACGGTCCCACTGTACTGATGGAGATGACAGTTCTGAATGGGCGGGTGTCCAGCCACACACCCATCGCACCCGCCGATGGAAGCCTCGGGCACGCGGGCTCAGGGGCCGAGTGTCCTCCTCACTGCAGGGCTCGCTCTGGCCCCCACCACCAGGCCTAGTGGAGTCATCAAATAAATCCAACATTAAGAAAAGGGGGGCAGGGGTGGGGGACTCAGCAGACACTTTCCTGAAACTCAGTGATAATAAAGGAGAAAAATGGACTGGCTTGCTCCAGATAACCACCGCAAGAGAAGTCATTTCTCTGTCCTGAGCGAGGATGCCAGTAGCAGAGGCAGCTGCTCAGGTAATTCAGCAGCCTCAGATTAACAGACTCCTTGGGAGCCGTCTGCACACGTCTCTACTGGGTTTCTCAGGACACCTCTATTTAGATTTCATCAGGTCTGTTTTTCTCTGTCATCCCTGAGCAGGGAGGCAGGTACTACACTAGGTGGCACAATTCAATATTGATTTGCCAACAGTGACCCAGAGGAAAACATTGCATTCAAGTGAACCAATTGTTTACAACTGCCTGAGCTCCCCCACCAGGACCTTGGTTTCCCCCATGAGTCGCTGAGCTGTTAGTGTCACATCAGGCAAATGAGAGCCCAGTTTTGTGCTCATAGGGAATAAATGCCTCAGTTTCCTCATCTGTAAAATGGAAATAAAGACATGAGCTGAAGAACTCTCTCACTTTATCCCTCGAAATCTTTTAAAATGAACGTATGTTGGTGTACTTGTTTTTGTACTAAGAAAAGAAAATAAAGGACCATTGCCCAGAGCTGCCTGTGCCTCAGCAGCTGCCCTGCTCTATGACCAGCCCCTCCGTGCCCAGCCTGTGGCTCTGCTTGTGATTCCATCCCTAAACCTGGACCCTGCATCCAGGGCCTGCTGCATCCTGAACCCACTGTGATGCAGACTGTCCGTGGACCCCACTTTCCTGTGCTCAGTCTGATGAGACAACCCTGCTGTTTTGTCTGGAGCCTCCAGAGCTGACTACGCTCTGAGCTGCAAATGGCTGGTGTCTGGGCCTTTCCCTGGGACAGGGCATCTCCTGCCTCAGTGTCCTTGATGGCCAGAGTTCAGACCTGTCCCATTCTGCTGGGGAAAAAAAAAAAAAAAAAAGATGGATGATGTACGGAAGAGGCAAGTATAAGGGACAAAGTGTGTCAACATGAAGGCCCTTCTGCCTTAGAACAAAGCTGTTTCCAGGAGAAAAAAGGAAACAGAGCAAAGGAGGTAACAGCCATGAGTGAAGGACCCAAACTTTGAAAATATTGAATACAGTAGTCCCCCCTTAACCACAGGGGATACATTCCAAGACCCCCAGTGGATACCTAAAACTGTGGATAAAACCAAACCCTATATATACTATGCTTTTCCTAGACACACATACCTATGATAAAGTTTAATTTATAAATTAGGCACAGTAAGAGATTAACAACAATAACTAACATTAAAGTAGAACAATTATAACAATATACTGTAATAAAAGTTATGTGAATGTGGTGTCTCTTT
The DNA here is from genome assembly GCF_963455315.2 of Globicephala melas. NCBI lineage: Eukaryota > Metazoa > Chordata > Mammalia > Artiodactyla > Delphinidae > Globicephala > Globicephala melas. The sequence continues at coordinate 163,992,125 of NC_083314.1, read as the reverse complement.
TTCTCTCAAAATATCTTATTGTACAAGTTTAATGCCTTTTCCATCTTAACTAAGCAGTTATCATGCACTGTGGCCATAATTTTTGCAGTTTGAGGTGCAACAGCAAAACTAGCAAGCATTTCTTTTTTCTTCTTCACAATTTCATGGATAGAAAATTCATTCTTGCCATGGATTTAGCAACCTCAGCATACAATTTTTTTTTTTATTAAGTCAAGAACTTTTACCTTTTTGCTCAAAGAAGGCAATTTATGGCTTCTCTTTGGCACATCCAAATTGTCAGCCTCACTACTCTTGTGCTTTGGGGCCATTATTAAGTAAAACAGGGGCTACTTGAACACCAGCACTGAAATATTGCCACAGCTTATCTGGTAACTGAGATGACTGCTAATTGACGAACCCACAGGATATGCTGGACAAAGGGACGATTCACATCCTGGTTGGACCAGAGCAGGGTGGCTCAAGATTTCATCACGCTACTCAGAGCAGCATACAATTTAAAACTTATGAATTGTTTACTTCTAAAATTTTCCATTTAATATTTCTGGACTGCAGTTGTCCTCGGGTAACTGAAATTATGAAAAGCGAAACCACAGATAAAGGGTGACTCTTATAAAACTGACCATATCAGTGTGCCCTGCCACGGTTGGCTAAGTAGAGAAGAGGGCAATAACTCATGAGCAGCATCCCTTGCCTCCTTCTTATCAGCTCCAGCAGCTTTTGTTTCATTCTAAGAAAAAGAACAGGAGACAGGGAGCTTCGGAATCTTCTCCCCCTTCACTGGACGGAGTGTAACTTCCAGCTCAGCCTGGGCTTCACTCCCATCACTGAGACTTTTCCACCGCAGGCACACTGACCTTCTTTTGGCATCTCTTACGGGCCAGGCTCCTTCCTACCTCAGGGCCTTTACATGTGCTGCTCCCTCTGCCATAAACATCTCCTGAGGGGAGGGGTAGGAATACAAGCTACAGATAGGGAAGGAGCAGAAGAAATGAGACCACATCCCAAGACCAGGGACATGGCATGTGCCTAAGACTGAGGCAAATTTCCCCCTGCCCCTGCCCCCCACCACCAAGCTAATAAGCTTTCAGTAACAGATAATGGCATAGTACTATTGAGAGAGGGACAGCAGGGGAACAAAAGCAGGCAAAAAGACCAACTCTGAATCACAGGGCAAAGGAAAAACCTGAAGCTGAGGGTTGAACAGACTTTGTAGTGGCAAAACAACCCCACACGAGGTATTGCTACAAGATTTTAAAGTTACGCACTGAGGGTAAACATAGCAAAAATTTGGCCTTGCTCTTAACTAGATTAACTCAAGTCTTCTCACCAAAGGCCTAACAGAGGTAAGATGTGCCCATTTCCAGGCATTAAGGATATTTACCTCAGACTCTAATGCCTTACCAAGATGTCTGGCTTTCAACCAAAAATTATGAAGCATACAAAAATCAAGAAAAAAAAAACACAGTTTGAAGAAAGAAAGTAATAAGATAGGGATGTTGGAAGTTTACAGCATGAAATTCAAAATAACTATTATTTATTAATTTTTTTTAATATATTAAAGGCTCTAGTAGAAAAAGTTGACAATATGTAAGATCAGATGCATAATTTCAGCAGAGATATAGAAACTATAAGAAAAAGAATGGAAATGCTAGAAATAAAAAACACAAGAACAGAGATAAAGAATGACTTTAAAGGAATCATTAGTAGACTCAATACGGCCAAAGAAAGAATCAGTAAATTTAAAGGTAAGTCAGTAGAAATTGCCCAATAGAAACTCAAAAAGGAAAAATAGTGAGGAAAAAAAAGTAGAACAGAACAACCAAGATCTGTAAGACAATATCAAACAACCTGGCATATGCATAATTGGAATTCCAGAGCTAATAAAAGCTTCATCAAAGCGGGTGGGAAAGTTTGTTGCATCTGCCTGCCCTAGGCCCTTCCCATGCTCAGTGCAGTACAGTACAATCAGGATAAAAAGTCTCAACTCCCATCTGCTCCCTCAAGAAGGAAAAAAAAGAATGGAACATGCATCCAACATTCTGGCTTTTCAGGGCGCTGCACAGGGGACTGGTTTATGTCTTGCCTGACTTGGAGCACTGACAGGAATAGTGGCATAGCTTAGATGTCAGGATGAGGGTCACTGAGAACAAAGGTGAGTGCCACTGCACATACAGCACCAAGGAGACTCCAGTACCATATATAGACACCAGTGGGGAACAAGATGTTATGAGTTCCTAATAAGAAAAAGGGGCAAGCCTATTTAACTAGAATATTACAGACACAAGCCCAAAAATACATCTCCAGAAAAAGTTTGAGAAGTATTCACAATCCCTAGTCAAGTTGATGGGTGAAAGTCTTCCTCTGTGTGAAGCCAGTCCATAAAGACTTAAGAGGTAGCTGTTTATTCAAATGTCCAAATCCCAGAAAAGATCACAAAGTATACAAAGAAACAGAGAAATATGACCCATTCAAGGGAACAAAATAAATCTCCTGAGACTGGCTCTGAAGAAATGGAGATCTATGAATTACCGGAAAAGAATTAACCATTTTAGGGATGTTCAGTGAGCTAAAAGAGAACAAAAATAGACAACTAAGAAAAATCAGAAAAATGATGCATGAACAAAACGAGACTAGCAACAAAGAGAGAGATTCTGGAGCTGAAGAATACCATAACTGAACTGAAAATTTCACTAAAGGGGTACAGCAGCAAACTTGATGAAGCAGAATAAAGAATCAGCAAACTTAAGGACGGATCATTTTCAGACATTTTCAGGTCAAAGGATCAAAAAGAAAAAAGAATGAAGAAAAGTGAAGAGAGCCTAAGGGATTTATGGAACATTGTTGGGAGTCCCACGAGAAGAGAGAGAAAGAGAGCAGAGAGTTTATTTGAAGAAATAATGGTCAAAAACATTTCAAACTTGAGAAAGAAATGCGAGAATCTCAACAAACTCCAATTAGGATAAACCCAAAGGAACACAAACAGAGACACATAATAATTAAACTGTTAAACTTCATAATGAGAAAATCTTGAAAGCAGAAAGAGAAAAATGAATTGTCACGTACATGGAAGATTTTATAAGATTATCATCAGATTTCTTTGCAGAAAACTGGCAGGCCAGAGGGACTGAGATGATATATTCAAAGAATTGAATAAAAAACTACCAAACAAGAATACTATATTTGGCAAAAAATAAAGGTGAAATTAAGACTTTCCCAGATAAACAAAAGTTAAGGGAGTGCATCAGCACTAGAAATTCCCTATAGGAAATGCTAAAGGGAGTCCTTCAAGTTGAACAATTATACACCAACAAATTTGATAATCCAAAATAAATGGATAAATTTCTAGAAACATACAACCTATCAAGACTGAATTATGAATAGATGTTTTTCCAAAGAGGAAATGCAGATGGCCAATAGGTACATGAAAAGATGTTATAAGCAAAAGCTTATAAGCTTTTGCACAGCAAAGGAAACCATAAATAAAACGAAAAGAGAACTTACAGATTGGGAGAAAATATTTGCAAATAATGTGACCGACAAGGGCTTAATTTCCAAAATATACAAACAGCTCACACAACTCACTAACAAAAAAACAAACAAAAAAAACAATCAAAAAATGGGCAGAAGATAGACATTTCTCCAAAGAAGACATACAGATGGCCAACAGGCACATGAAAAGATGCTCCATATTGCTAATTATTAGAGAAATACAAATCAAAACAACAATGAGGTATCACCTCACACTGGTCAGAAAGGCCATCATTAAAAAATCTACAAATAATAAATGCCGGAGAGGGTGTGGAAGAAAGGGAGCCCTTCTGCACTGTTGGTGAGAATGTAAATTGGTGCAACCACTATGGAAAACAGTATGGAAGTTTCTCAAAAAATTAAAATTGAGTTACCATACGATCCAGCAATCCCACTACTGAGCATATATCTGGAAAAGACAAGAGCTCTAATTTGAAAAGACACATGCATCCCAATATTCGTAGTGGCACTATTTACAACAGCCAAGACATGGAAGCAACTTAAGTGTCCAACAACAGATGAATGGATACAGAAGACCTGGTACCTATATACAATGGAATACTACTGAAACCTAAAAAAGAATGCAATGTTGCCATTTACAACAACATGGATGGGCCTAGAGATTATCATACTAAGCAAAGTAAGTCCAAGAAAGACAAATACCATATGATATCAGTTACATGTGGAATCTAAAATAGTTTGGAGGAGGTAGGAATGGGGTTTAATGTGTAGAGTTTCAGTTTTGAAACTGAAACTGAATTTTGAAAAGTCAGTAAATTTTATGTTACATTTTTGAGCATAATTTTAAAATTAAGTAAATAAGATGAAGGAGAAATAAAGACTCTCTCAGACAAACAAAAACTGAGACAATGCCACTGGCATTTTATGTTCTGTATATTTTACCAAAATGCTTTTAAAATTTTTAAAAAGCCTACCCTCAATCAGTGTACTACACTGTATCGATAAATTAGAAAAAATATCATATGATCATCTCAATAGATGCAGGGGGGAAAAAAAGATTTGACAAATTCTATGCAAACTAGAGAATAGAAGGGAACTTCCCGAAACATAAATGGCATCTACAAAAAACTTACAATTAACATTATACTCAAGGACAAAGGACTGTTTTCCCCTAAGATCAGGAAAAAGGTACGTCCCACTCCATTTCAGGCTGTTCCCAACATCCTCACCTCCACCTGTCTCAGCTGCACTCAAGGCTCATTGACCCAAACCCACTCTCCAAAAGGAAAAAAGAGTAGATAAAAGGAAAGAAATAACTGCAACCTGCCCTAGGGATTCACGAGCCCCCAGCATCAGAGGTGTAAGGTTCGCAAATCTGGTGGATGACCCTGGACTTGCTATCACAGGCTCTCTCTTTTATGGTAGCTTCAAAAGCCATCATGTTCACATAATTGCCCTGTTTTATTAAAAATTGGCACTTTTGTGGAACAAGCCCAATGATGGAAGAAGAGAACAGAGGAGGTATTGTTTCTCCCCTCACCCAATCACAGACCTTCCTAGCCTCCCCACCAGCCTGGAACACCAGAGGCACCTCTCCAGGCTCAGCTGCTGGTGGGATATTCGGACGATGCTGACGAATTTGCAGAGCTGTCCCTGATGACAGCTGGCCAGGCACATTCTGGAAGAGCTGCCTCTGTGAGTGGGTTTACAGAGTCTGTCTCCCTTTGAACATGGATCTTATTCATCTTTGCTCCTCCACAGTGCCAAGCACAGTGCCCAGGACTTAATCAGAGCTTGAGAAAATGCTGGTTGAATCAAACAGAACTTGAAACAGAGATCGAACACACTTTTAAGGTTGCATCGGAGCACGACAAGAAAATGTTTGAAAATCAAAATCCTTCTCTGTCCCTCCCTGGAGAGCACAACACTTCAAGGAAGCCTTTGGCAAATCCTTTTGTAAAGTGCAAAGTGTAGAATTCCTTTGTATGGTAAATACCCCTCACTTGTGACACTGTGAATTTATATATGTATGCATATGTATATATGTGTGTGATATTAATTTTAATGTTAAATATAGAATAACGATGGATAGATATTAATATTAAATAGTTAAATATTAAAGTCTACAGAGACAAATGAAGCTTCTCTCTGATCATTTCTCCAGCCCCACTCCTCCAGGGATTTTATTTAGGAATTGCTCAGATTAGAAATAATTCCTCCTCTCAGGATCAGATTAAATTTGTTAATTTGTTAATTTGTTAACCATGAGACAGCAAATTCAGGAAATCTAGCCCAAAGAGCTTTTCTGTCCCTCTATTCCATAGGAAAAACAGTGTCCAGAAAATGTAGCTATGCTCCACTGTCCCCACCCTCAGTCTGCAGTGGGGAGTTACCATCTATCTGATTGGTCTGAAGCCCAGAATTGCTCACATTACTAGATTTTGGGGTGGGGGGAATGGGTAACTGGATGGGTGGGTGGGCAGTGAACTTCAACTGAGTCTCTACCAGCAAGTTAGGACCACTCCCCAAAGTGGGGTTCTAGCCTCAGTGCAGCTCAGATCCCTCATCTCATTCAGGACACTGAATTTTTCTATCCTTGATAGAAATGTTAAGAAGCAGGAAGACTCTCAGAACTCTACAGAACTTGGCATGAGAATGATCTATATGGTCTCTGGCAGTTTTAAAACATGTCTGCGGGCTTCCCTGGTGGCGCAGTGGTTGAGAGTCCGCTAGCCGATGCAGGGGACGCGGGTTCGTGCCCCGGTCCGGGAAGATCCCACATGCCACGGAGCGGCTGGGCCCGTGAGCCATGGCCGCTGAGCCTGCGCGTCCAGAGCCTGTGCTCCGCAACAGGAGAGGCCACAACAGTGAGAGGCCCGCTCAAACAAACAAAAAAAACATGTCTGCAAATTCTCTGACACTCCTTCCATTAAGAGGTGAGTCCTATGTCCCTCCCCCTGGATCTAGGCTGAGCTTTGGTGACTGTTCAACCAGTAGACACAGGCTAACCATCCTCATTGCCTCTCTAGACCCCTGAAAAGGCTCATCAGGGATGTCGTCGGGCTCAAGGCCCAGGATCGTCGAAACCTGGTCCAGGTGCAGAAAAGGCCCTGGGTGGAGCCACTCGGGTACCACCCAGGAAGTACAGGTTCCCTTGGGAAGGACGAGTGGAAGAGAACAAGTGTAAAACCTCTTTTGAGGAATGTTACAGTAACTTGAAGGTTGGCATGGGGTTTTGATGGAGAGATAATGACATGCCTACAAACTGATGGGAATGACCCCAGGCAGAAAGGAACTTTGATGACCCAGGAAGGGAGGTGTTGCTGGACTGATGTCCTTGAGCAGGTGAAAGGGGTGGACCCTTGTGCACAAGTGACCTTGAAGGAGCACAGAGAGCTCCTTTCAGAGTGCCAGACCTATGATGGATTTCCCCCAGGGTCTCCCAACATAGGAGCACATCTTTCCTTTGCCAAGATGCTGATTTTAACTGGAAAACCCAGGAGAACATCAATAATGCAGAGCCATGTGGAGCTGAGATCTGAGCTGAGAGGGGATTTGAAGATCATCTAGTTAAAGCCCCTTGGATGTGAAGTCCAAGGCCACCCAGTGACTTAGAGGCAGAGTCTGGCCCAGAACCCAATCTGCCAACTCTGAATCCAGTTCTTCTTCCTCAAAGATTGGATCTGCTTCCTGCCCAGCTCCCCCAGCCTTTCTCCTTCCCCTTAGATTCTTTGATTGTCTCTAGAGTAGGTCCTAAGCAGCAACCCCACCCCAGGAAGCCTTGAAAACTCTGCATCCACACCACAGGGACCGCCTCCCGGGATCCGTCACACCCTCCCATTCTTTCTCCAGTGCGTCTCCTATCGCCCACTCCCTCACCCCAGCCCTGTGTCCCTGTCCCAGTGACAGCCCTCGCGGGACCATCACCTTGCATCATTCTGGCCTCCTAGCCTCACCGCCACCTTCCCAGCCTTGGGAATGTGGCTTATCTCTGCATCCGCAGGGAGAGCCTGGGGCAAACGGGAAATTCCCGTACAAGTTGGGGCTTTGCGGCTCTATACAGGCTCTATATGTCCTGAAGCTGGTTCCAGAGTCCAAAGAGGTGCTCCGGGCAGAGGGTTCCTTGTCATACATGTTTGGGGAGAGCTGAAAACTACCTGGTTCTCTGCCACAGGGCCTCTCAGAGTTTTTAATGCAGCTGGTAACCAAGGAGGTGAAGCCCTGAGTCTGCCTGGTTGCCGCCCCTCCACCACTCCGCAGGCTACTCAACCTCCAGGTGCCTCAGCTTCCTCCTCTGTAAAGTGGGGCAATCACAGAATCCACAGCACAGGGTTGTTGTGAGGATGGTATGAGTTCATCTACGTGTGAGCCGTGCCTGATGAAGGTGCCTATGACACCTTCCTCTGTTCCCACCTTTATCTCCATCCTCAGCACCACCCTTGGGGAAGGGTGATGGGCCCCTGCCTTGCTCCAGAAACCAGATCCCCACCTCGGACCCTTGCCTGATACCAGGATCCCCACAACTTGTGTCACAGCCTTGCTCCTCTGGGGCCCACTCTTCCCCTCTCACCCCCTTTCTCAGCTTCCCCAGAAGAAGATCTTGCCACAAGGATTTGAGGGTGAGTAGTTTATTGGGGAGGTGGTCCAGGTAAGCATCAGGACAACTGGGGAAGTGAGACAGGGAAGGGAAGGAAGCTGATAACAGGTGCGTATGTAGCAGGTGACTGCTGCAGGTGGCAGGGCCTCAGTCCCGGGGGCAGGGCAAGCTGGGAGGCGATGCAGAACACACCTCAGAGCTGCCCCACCAGAGGGGAGGGGTGAGGAAGCAGTAGGGTTTACCTCCAGCTCCAGCCTTCACTGGCTGAGGGCTGGGCCTGGACATCAACTCCTCGATGTTCCCAGGCCCATACAATGGATGGAGCAGCTCCTGTCTGCAAGGCGCACCTGCATACTACCCACCGATGGGACACCTGGCCTAGCCAATCCAATGATCTCTTACTTGTCACCAGATTCTGCAAATGTCAAGTTCAGCTTCTCATTCCCTATGCCTGGGGCTTCCCCCCAAACCTTTCCTGCCTAACTTGTGAGAAAGTGTGTCATCCAGACCCTTGTTCTTCCACATCCGGTTCACCTCATGGTCCATCCACCCTCCTGGCCAGAGCATGCTCAGATGATCGACGATGGGACGGACAGGGCTGGAAGCCAGGGCTCCCCATCACCAGCCCCACCTGACTCAGCAAGTCATCTGGGCACCCAACCCAAGTATCTGAGCTCGTACTGTGTACCAGGAGTCATGCTGAGAGCCTCCTGCAGCCCCTTCCCTGTGACCCTCACAACCTCCTGTGAAGGAGGGTTCATCAGCTCTACCTTCTGACTGGGGAAACTGAGGACCTGAGAGGTTGTGTCACCGCTCCAAGGTCACCTTGTCCTTAAGACACCCTGAAAAGACTCCTGCGGGAGTAGCAAGGGGACCTCCACACATCCCCACCTTCCCACTGTCCCTGTCTGCGGGGATGTGGTTTTCAGTAACCCTCAGGTACAACCCGCACTGCAGTCCCTCTTCCTAAATCCTTCCTGGCAGTTGTTTGCCTGGAATCATCCTGTTGGTTCCCACCGAGTAAATGCCAGAAATCATCCCCAGGAACCAGAGGCTGGGACCCACGTGGCCGGCAGAAGCTGTGGGAAAGCCCAGCCTCGCTCCCAAGAGGGCCTTGTTTAACCACAGTCACCAGGGTGCTGCGTCTGCAGAAAGCCGACCTCACTTTGGACTTCGCCACGATCACAAGAGACCTGGTTATCCAAACTGATCTGTGGGGGTCAAAAGGCTTTGGGTGAAGATCTCCGAGGTGGGACCGCTGGACTCAGGTGAAAATGCAAGGCCATCAGCTGTTTGGGTGAAACACAACCGTCATGAAATTTTAATTAAATTCTTATTTGTGGTTTAATAACTGAGCGCTGACTGCCCAGGCCTGACTCTGGAAGCGAAGGCAGGGCCCGCTTGCTCTGGTGGAACACTGCAAACTTCACAGGTGCACGACGGGTAAATACGAGCCTGCCCCCTCACCCATGGCCCCTGAGTTACCTCTCTTCTTGGGGAAGTCGGCTTTCCTGTCTTCTGCTCTGGTCGTCCTGGCAGAAGTGAGCAGGCTGGAGGAGGAGATGGGGGCAAGTAGCCACAGAAGAGCGCTTGGGGGAGGCGGGGAGAGTTGGGGGAACTGGGGAAAGACCATGGAGGTCAGGGCTCAGCAGAACAAGGTATGAATCCTGAGTCTACAACTCACAAGCCAGGAGATCTTAGCAGGTGACTTTGCCTCTTAGAGTCTCAGTTTCCCCAACTGTAAAACAGCCACTGTTAACTCCCATCTGGGTAGAAAGGCCAATTATTTTTTCCTTGCACGTCTCTCCTTGTCAGCCCACAAGTCCGGTAAGGTTCTTCTCCAACCCCTACTGTTGAACAGGCCTGGAGGCTACACTCGTCCAGGTTGGAAAAATCACATCCCTTCTCCTCTGTTTGCAACGTGGGGATCAAGTCAAACAGCTTTGGAGAACCAATCACATCAGCCCGAGGGTCTGCTCATTATTTAGGTGTGGTCATCCTTGGTCATGAGAGAGCAGAGACGCCGGTCTGCAAAGGAGATGAAGAAGATGGGCAAAGGGAAATACAGATGAGTCATTCTGCAGACCCAGTCAGGGAGAAAGGCAGAGAGAGGCATGGAGAGTCAGAGAGGGTCTCTGCCATGTGACTTTCAGCTCCCAGGTGCCCGGTGGGTTTCTACAGTGGGGATCTGAGGCATCCTCCATAGTCTCACCCTAAACCCCATTTCTACTTGCACTTTTTTGCGTGGGTTTGTGAACCAGCTAGGACTCATTTATGGCTCATGCAAAAAGAGAATTAACTTAATGTCTGGTGTAATGTAAAGCTTGCGGGGTTAGAGTCGAGTCGGGAATAACTCGATGGGGCCTCCAATGACGTCATAAGATCAGAATTCTTTCTATTTCTCCTCTACACGTTGTCTTCATTCTCAGGCTACACTCAAGATGGGAATAATAGCTCTAGACTGTGGACTTCCAGGTTCAAGTTCAGTGGGAAGAATCTAGTTCAAGTTCAGTGGGAAGAGCAAGAGCAGCCTCAGTAAAAGTCTCCTTGTAAAACAATGGCTCTTGTTTGGTCACAGGCCCATCCCTGAGCCAATTACTGTAGCCAGAGGAATGGTCTGAATGGATTGGTTTAAACCTAGGTCATGTTAACTGCTACCAGGAGGTGGTATATGTCAGCAGTCTCAGTTACTGGTGAAACTAGTTCTTTCCTTTTCCTTTCTTTTCTTTTCAAGCTGTATTGTCAGTGGCACTATACCAGAAGGTAATGACATTACATGCAGGCACAGTGTATCAGAAACATCTGGGTTCTGATTCTGGCTCCAACATTTAATAGTCTGGAAATATTGGCAAATGGCTTAGCCTCTCTGAGCATGACTTCTCTAAACCAGAGTTAACACCACCAGTATCACTGGGTTGCTGCAAAACTTAAGGACATTAGCATATGCAATGTATTTAGCACAATGCCTAGCACACAATAGGTACCTGATGGATATTAGTTTTTTCTCCAACGATTTAGAAATGCTGTGTTCCAAAAGTTTTTCGGAACTCAGAACATACTGTTTCATTAAACTCTGCTATAGACTATGGTTAGTCAAAACAAAAGCTCTAATAGCTTCTACTACTTATAACTATGAATAACAATGTTTCTTTGGAAAAATGTAGTCCAGACGCCAGGCACAAGCAACACATCCTGACTTCCCTAAGCCATTCCCAAGGGAGAAAATGTATTTGGGGCAGTACTCACAGCAGAGAGGGCAAAGCACAGTGGGACCAAGCTCCACAGACATAGGGAGTCAGGGCTGATGGAAAGCATGAATGCTTCAGATGCTTTTATTCATGGCCATTATAACAGTAATAATAATACCAATAATACCACTGGTTGGGGCTTACTGTGTACCAGGCTCTGTGTGCATCACCTCATTAATTCTCACAACCACCTTTTACGGTAAGGACTAATACTATCCCCATTTTACAGCTGAGGGAACTGAGACCCTGCGAAGGTAATAAATTTGCTCGATCTCACAGGTTTGAGTGACAGACTCCAGCCCCAGCCCCTGACCACTGCCCTCACTGCCCCTCCACTCCTGTGTGTCCATTTGTGCAGCTTTTAGGGCTCATTCTACAACCCCCCTGAGAGGGAAGGGCTGATCCCATCTACAGATGAGGAAACTGAGGCCCAGAGAGGAGAGAAAACTTGCCCAAAGTTGCACAGCAGGGAAGTGGGGATCTCTGTGTGCCTGACTCCTCCTCTAGGGCTCCCTCCCCGGCTCCCCGCACTCCCAGCCCTCACTGAGGAAAGTGCAGAGATGAGACGGGTGGGGTGGGGGACTTCTCCCTGCAAGCAGCAGCCCGGGCAACTGAGGAGCCTGTTCATTTATTCCTCAGCTCATCCTGCCCTGACCACCAGGCCCTTCCTGACATCACGCTTCCCTTCTCCCCCCAAGAGCATGCAGCTGGTACTTCCTTAATGTGCCCGCCCTACTTATTACCTTCAAGAGGGACTCAATCCAGGAGGTAGACACAACAGACTTGCTTCTGATAATTGATGATCTCATGTCTCCCTTGGATGTAAATGGACCCCATAATAGTATGTCATTATCCTCTATTGGGGACAAAAAAACCCCCAAACATCACACCTACGCCTGGGTCACAGGTGCTGGTACCCACACAGGGGTGTCGGCGTCACCCAGAGGAACAGGCTGAGGGTAAACAGCTAGAGCGTCCAGAGTCATCGGGTGGCTGATGGAAGCTCCTGGATGTAGGACACGTGTGGGGTAGGCACGGTGGCCACCTGCTGAAGCCGGCCTCAGCTCTACCTGGCCCACAAGGTGAGCAGAAGGGGCCTGGCCAAGTGCTGGCCATCTCTCCAGGCCTCTTCCCCTGACGCCGCCTGAGCTGCTGGCTCCTGACCTGCCTCTGTTCTCCACACGGTCCAGCTTTAGTCCCTCTGCCTTGGCCATGGGATGTGGTGTCCCAGGCCTGGGCCTCAGTGTCCCCCTGGTCTTGCCAGCCTCAGCCCCATGCCCTGCCCCAGTGGGAACTGTCCTCTGGCCATGGTCCTATGCGATCCACCTCTATGGCCGGCCGCAGAGCTGGGCCCAATGCGGACTCCGCACCCACCCCCTCCTCCCGTAAGAGCCCGACAGCAAGGACGGGAGAGCCTGGGCTCCCCTGCAGGCTCCTTCTAGGAGGTGCCCAGGGTGAACACTGGGGTTAACGCACAGACTCGGGGTGTTTCTAGGTGTGCACCTGCTCCGCCACTTACTGTCTGTGTCATTCAGGCAAGTTACTAACCTCTCTGAATCCCAGCTCCCTCATCGTAAAATCCTTTTCCCTCTGTAGACCTCAGTTTCCCCTCCATCAACTTCAAAAAAAGGGTACATGTCACTGGCTCGTCCCCGTCTGTGTTCTCGGCAGCGTGTGAGCTCCACAGCACAGGGCCGAGACTGTCTTGCTCACCACCGTGTCCTGGTGCCCTGCACACAGTAGGCCCTCAGTAAACACTTGTCACATCAATGCACGAGTGAGGAAGTATATAAGCAGCTCGAGCCCGACCACTGGCAGACTCTGGAATTCACCATGCAACCCAGGCCGGGACCACACCTGTCAGAGGGAGCCCGGGTCCCGGCCACCAGCTGAGATGGTCTGCTCTCCTCCAGCAGTGTTGTGGGACCCAGCGCTCACCACACACCTGCTGCCCACCCGCCTTTCCTGCCCGCCGCTGCGGCCCTTTCAGAGCCCCTACCTACTGCTCTAGAGTCCCTTGTGTGCCTCCCTCTGGCCAACCCCTTCCATGGGGAAGGTTTCCTCTCTCCTCACTGCCAGCCTGGCCCACCTGACTCTATGTCACCGTTGTCCCCTGCACTCTTGCTACCCAGCCCTCTCCTGCCTCCCAGCAACCCTGGCTCACTGGGTGTCCAGCAGGGCTCAGGCCACTCCTCTGTGGGCCCTGCCTGTCCAGCTGCCCTCTGAGCTGTGTGACAAAGGCCCATCTGTCTCTGAGCCCCAGGAGCAGGGATGTTGGGTTCAGCCAGAGCAGCCCAACAGGGCCCCTTCCACATCTGCACGGCCAGTGTGATCCTGGCAACCCCAAGAGGGGCCAGAGAAGCCAGGGAAATTCACCTAGTGGGGGTGGAGGCTGGTGAGAGCAGGGGTGGGCTCAGCAAACCTCCAAGTGGGCCAGTTCTTGTGCACTTGGACGTGGGGCACGTCTCTGGGAGACACTCCTTGTTCCTCAGTTTTCTGGAGCTTGAGAATGGCCTCCTCACCCAGCACCAGGTGCCTCCGCAGGCAAAGGGCTGAGACAGGGGCCATTACACGGAGGAGTTAAGGGTCTGAATGGCCAGTGGGAACCCAGCAGGACTCAGCTCCTCAGTCACCCCTGGGGCTGGGGACGACCCGAGGGTGAGGAGAAAGTGTGTGTTTCCTCTCCTGTGAGATCGGTGTGGGGGGGGGGGGGGGGCTGGACCACCTCCAGGTCTCCCCCTCCCCCAGGATGCCACGATTCTCCTCACTCCTCCTGGGGTTCCTTTCCCCTCACAGAGCCCTTGGGGCAGCAGGGGGAGGGGCACGGCCCCCGAGGCCCCAGGGCCACACGTGGAGGGGCCAACGCCTGAGTCCCCTCCACAGTGCTCCCTGCCCCGTCCTCCGGGTGATCTCAGCCCCCACGGGCCAGGTGTCATGAACAGTGAGTCCAAACCCGCAGAAGACGAGCCTCAGAGAGGTTTTCACAGAGCTGGGAACCAACCCTGCTCTGAAGCCCATGTCCTCACTCAGACACTCTGGAACTGCCCCCTCATTTCCTGATTCTTGATTTTTTTTTTTTTTTTTTTTTTTTGCCGTACGCGGGCCTCTCACTGTTGCGGCCTCTCCCATTGCGGAGCACAGGCTCCGGACGCGCAGGCTCAGCGGCCATGGCTCACGGGCCCAGCCGCTCCGCGGCATGTGGGATCCTCCCGGACAGGGGCACGAACCCGCGTCCCCTGCATCGGCAGGCGGACTCTCAACCACTGCGCCACCAGGGAAGCCCCCTGATTCTTGAACTTGATCTCCTCTATAGTAGGCACCTGGGGTTTCCTCCCCATCTCTGCCCCCATCTCTCTCCTCCTGCCATTTATGGACTCCTGATTTGAGGGATTTTTCCATTTTTTTGGTGAGGGGGAAGATCTGCCCCTCTCCATTCTCCTTCCGTGGGGCTGAGGTGGCCTCCACCCTCGTTTCCAGGGCTGGACCGTGTGACCCTGTCCTGGCCAATCAAAATTCTGCATTCCCCTAGCCCTGGAGGGCACTTATTCTGGTGAGAATAAGCAATGAATGAACAGATGAATATGTAGCTTAGTGTCAGATTAATGCTCTGAAGAGAAACAAAGCAAGGTAAGGGTAGAGAGCAATGAGAAAGGGACCTGAGCCAGGGATGGGGATGAGAAAGCACTTGATAGGGACCAGAAGAAAGTAAGGGAATGAGCCATGGTGGGAGAGCATTCCAGGCAGGGAGAAGAGTGAGTGCAAAGGCCCTGAGGCAGAAATATACCATTGACTGTAGAGGAGGAGGGGAGTAGAAGGAGAGCTCGGAGCAGTGGGTGGCAGGAGGCCATCCAGGGCCACTTACAGACTGTGAGTTTTACACTAAGCAAGATGGGAACCCAGCGAGGACTCTGAGCAGAGGATGGACATAAACAGTTACGAATTATAATCACAGTAATAATGGTAACCACCTATACATGGTTACTGTAGGCCAGGCCCCTCTTCTGAGCCGGTGAAATGTGCTTTCATGGAGTCCTCACAGCAGCCCAATGGGCAGGCACTACTATCTCCACAAGTTACAGATGAGAAGTCCAGGCTCAGAAAAGTTACATAAACCGCTTCAAGGTCACACGGTTAATAAGTGTCAGAAGTAGGACTGGATCCCAGGAAACCTAGTCTAGCTCTTTGTTGCTGCCTCCATTTAAAAGGTTGATTATCCCTACTTTACAGATGAAGAAAATGAGGCTCAGAAGTGGTTTGAGGTTGAAAGGTGGCAGAGCTGAGATTTGAACCCCAGTCTGTGTGGTTCGGTGCCCAAGCCTGAACGGCTGAGCCTGGAACCTGGCTGGGACCCTGCTGCCTTCACCCGCCCTGGGGGGACCCAGGCAAGGCAGCCCGTCCCCCTGGGCCTCTTGAGTCCCCTGTCACTGTGGCTTGAGCTCCGCCCCAACCCAGGACTTGGCTCCTGCACCAGCCTATCTCCTCCGTTCCTAACAAACCCCAAGACTGCCCCTGACCTGGGCCCTGGGCGCAGGCATGTCTGTGCTCCACTGGGTGCCTCCTGGATCCGGCCCTGGGACACCAGCTGCTCTTGTTAAATCTTATTAATAGGTGTCTCACATGCTCCAGCAGTTGTCAGCCATGAAGTTCAAAGCACACAGCTAGCTCATCAAAGCTCCCCCGTGGGGAGGAGCAGCCTCTCCGAGAGGCTTGGGGACGGCCAGGCCAGGTCTCCCATCACCTCTGCCACCACCTCATCAAAGGGCGCAAAATGGCAGACTCTACCAACAGGGCAGCCACCCGGCAGGCTGAACCTACCCTGAGCAGAGCAGGAGATCAATGACCAATGGCGCAGATGCCCCAGCTGAGCCCTCTCTCCACCCGTGGGGAGGGCCGGGCTGAGGCGGGAGGCATGCAGATCCAAGTGGCCCGGTGGCAGCAGGAGGACAGTTGTCACCGACGGGGGCTGGGTTGGCCTTGGTCAAGAGAGAGTGGAGTTTGCTTGTTCGGAGCCCTGGCGCTCCGTGCACGGGATGCTCTTATGATCATAGCAGATGCTGTGGCTGACCCGCCCGTGTCCCCTGGGCACTCGCCCTCACACACCAAGGAAGGCGGCCCCCTGAGGACACCCGCAACTCTGTGCCTCCTGTTTCCTCCACTAGACCACGTCCAATGACATTCGCTCACAAAAGAAAGTGTCCGCTATGTGCCGGGAGCTGTCCCAGGCCTGGGGACGCAGCTTTGCGCAGGACAGGAAAAGGCCCGTCCTCATTGGAGATGACATTCGGTGGAGAGACGGACGTGAACAGACACAGCCATGTCCAGAGGCAGGTGGTGACACTCGCTAAAGGAACACAAAGCAGGGCGAGAGGACAGAGGTGACAGCGTGCGGGTCAGAGGCCGATGTGGCCTCACTGTGCACAAAGCGAGGTGGGGACCAGGGCTTGTCCTGCCTGAATCCCCGGCCACGCACAGAGCCGGGCACGGGCTGCCCTCGGCCAACGCCTGCTGACTGAGCGTCCAGAGGGAAGGAGCCCCCTCCCTGGGCCCTTGTGTGGGGAACGGGCGGACAAGAGGGGTGGGTGAGGCTCATCTTTGTCCTCCGCCCCACTGAGATGTCTCCACACGACCACGTTCCTGGAGAACTGGGGCCCCTGCACCCCGGTTTCCCAGGATCTCCGGGATCATTTCAGCAGATGGGGCCCAGGAGGGAGGAGGCAGATGGGGGGAGGGGGGAGGAGAGAGCAGGACCCCTCCCCACCTTCCTTTCCCAGGCAAAGCCATCACCCCCCAGAGGGGAGGAGAGTGGCTCAGAAACCCCCCTCCCAGTGAGGGCAGAGCTGGGGTGGGGACTCAGGAAACACCACATCACACGGCCAAGAAAGTGACCCAGGACTTGATGTTCCCCTGGAGAACAGCTGCACACAGCCCCCTCCTCACCCTCCCTGCCCGGAATCTCCACAGCACCCCATTTCCCTTGGAGTACGTGTTTCAAGCACACTGTTTTCTCCTGTTGATAAAGTGTGATTTATTTAAGGCTCTCTGATGGTTACTTCATGTCTCCAAAGCCTACTTTTTACTGGAAGATCAATTCCAAGAAAACACCCCGAGCCCATGGAAGTTAGACCCACTAACAAGCGCTAAGTGGCCAATCACCCACGGAGGGGCCCTTGACTAAGACCAGGAAGTGACAAAAACTCAGACTGGGCAGCTCTGCTGGGAGCTCTGGAGGGCCATTCACAACAGGGTTTTACAAGTCTTAATTATTTCTCCTCCAGGTACAATTAAACTTCATCTGAGTTCAGAAAGGATGATTAAAGAAACCCATCAGAGAGTAAATCAGTCCCGTGTGGTGAACGGAGGGGCCCCTCTCTGGTTCCCACAGTCACACACACACACACACACACACACACACACAATTTGAGCATCGGGCATGTTCACAAGTGCAGGGACAGTGAGGAGTGAGAGGACCGGAAATGCCACCTCAATACCACAATCCGTCAGGAAAGGGGGCCAGGCGTGGATCTGAATCAGCAGAGACCATTTCTAGAGGCCAAGAGAGGGCTGGGGGTGGGGAAGGGACAGTGTCCTAATTATAATACATTAATAGGGATATTGTTTCCAAAGACTGATTTCTGGGAGTGGACAAGGGACCAGGGCCTCATCTGATGCCAGAATGCCCTTAAAATATATATATATATATATATATATACACAACATGGACTGCAGTATTGCCATCAGCTCTCAGCCACTGGGAACTTCTATGTGCCAGGCCCTGTATTATCTTATTCAAACCTTGCAATTGCCTAATGCAGTAAGTAATATTATTATCCCCATTTTGCATGTGAGAAAACTGTGGCTCACAGAGTTAAAGTCATAAAACTCCCAAGCTGCAAATCAAAGTCAGGTCTGTCTGATGCCAAAGCAGAAGCACTTCACTTTACTATTACGCCTCCCTCTGTTTGCATACTCCCAAGATGGGGAGCTCACCACCTCTCAAGATAGCCCATTCCCTCCCTGGACAGCTTGAAATGTTGGAAAGTCTTTCCTCTAGCCCACACTGAGGGCATCTACTTCTTCCATATTTGAAGATAATGCTCTCATTCTCTAGAGATGTTTTACCCCTGGGTTCTACACCCCCACTCCTCAGCACTCCTGGTGATTCTTCCTGAACAAGGGGACATGGGGTTGGTCATGGATAGCTGGATGAACTCTCCTTGATTCCCTGCCCTGATTTTTATTAGACGTCTGAATGATGAGATTTGAAAACACTCATGGTAAAGCGATTACAAAATTGGCCACAGTTCCCAACTCTTTCCTGTGTCCATGACCTTTGCAATATGACTTTGCAGCTCTTCCCAGCAAGGGGTAAAATCTGTATCCCCACTTCTTAGTCCGAGCTGGCCTTATAACTTACTTAGGCCAATACAAGGCTGCAGAAGTGACATTGTGCCATTTCTGAACCTAAACTTCGAGAGGCCCTATGTACTTCTGCTTTCTTTTTTGTAACCTGCCTTCATTATGAGAACAGCTCTGGACTAGCCACTGGAGGATGAGAGAACATGAGGAGCAGAGATAAGTCGCCCCAATGGAGGTCATACTAGACCACCCAGCCTCCAGCCAACACACCCAGCTGTCCTGAGATACTAATGACCCCATCCAGGACCAGCCAAGCCCAGCCCACAGCAGCAGAACCACCCAGCAGACCTACAGACTCCTCAGCTAAATAAATGCTTGTTGTTTTAAGCCTCTAAGTTTTGAGATCACTTGTTATGCAGCAGTAGCTAATTGATACAGCATACCTCTCCGATCCTGACATAGTTGTGTCCAGCCGTCTTTCAACACTGCATCTAGTACATTTCCTCTTCCAGATTCTCTCTCCACCACCATCTTTACTCCTGAAAAACCAGAGGAATTTCTCCTACGTGTAGAGAGACAATAAATAGATAGTTGCTAGAATCCATGTCTCCCTTCAGGCATTCCTTCATTCAGTCATTCAACAAACATGTATTGTATGCAATGTTCATGATCCCTGCCATCACAGCACATACAGGGGATACCAGCACTAAAGAAATCACTGCAAAAATAATGACATTGGAAAGAAATAGCATTTCATTGAGTTTGCATGAATTGCCCCAGCCTGACATGAAGTTGCAAGCTCAACACTCTATGAAAGAGTAGGTGCTCACGGAGGGCACCTCACACTGGTAAGTGAACAACTATCTTGCCCTGCATGGTGGGAACATCTGCTCCGAATCACAGGAAGAGCTAGTGGGCCTTGCCAAGGTTCTCAGAACCAGGCTGACACACGCTGGGGCTTCTGCCAGCAAGACAGGCAAGAGCTCCGTGAGTCCACATGCCTCCCCCACAGAACATAACCTAACTGGGAGCCAACCCGTAGAGGAAGACGAGGCGGCAGCCAGAGGTCAACAAGGAGAACAAACACTGTCCAGCAGGACCTGCCGATGTGAGAGGCACCATGGCAAGCGAGGAAACCACAGCCGTGAGAGCCAGACACGCAGGGAGTGAGTAGTATGACCCTCGTCCAGTTACTCCACCACTGAGAGACACGTGCAGATAGTAATCACCCATTCTCAGGGGTTTAATTTTTTTTGTATGAGAATCAAGTAAGATCGTAAATGTAAAGGAGCAGATTCAGGTCCTGATACACGTTTAACAAATGTCCACTCCCTCATTAATAAATTTGTAGAAGACAGAGCATGGAAACTCCGAGAGGTGTGGGGAAGTTGGAGACTAAATCTGAATGTCCTTTTTTTCTCTCACCTCAACCTTGGACCAGGCTTCTCGCTGTCCAGTCCCCTTTACACTGAGCGCTCTCCTGTCCCCAGGCCCAGGCTCCCTTGCCCAGCTTACACAAAGAAGCCACCTCCCCGTGCTGCCTCCAAAATTGTCTCCTGTGCCATTTCCAGTGGTTTTCCCTTTATATCCAGAGGCTTCCCTCTCTTCCCTGCTCCTCCCTTGGGCCTGGATTCTCTCTGATGCCATTTTCCCATCTTCCCCACTAGGCTGTGAACATCCAGGGGTCAGAGAGCATGTCACCTCTGTGTTTCACATGGTACCTGGCTCATGGCAAGCTCTCGGGGATGGTGTGGACCAGGAAGGGCAGCTCTGCTTTTCTACTGGTCATCAGTGGGGACTCCTCACCAAGGGCCAGATCCCAGCTGGATGGAGCAGGGGCCCTGCGCACAGGCTCCGGACACACAGGCTCAGCCGCCATGGCTCATGGGCCCAGCCGCTCCGCGGCATGTGGGATCTTCCCGGACCGGGGCACGAACCCGTGTCCCCTGCATTGGCAGGCAGACTCTCAACCACTGCACCACCAGGGAAGCCCCCAGGAGCCTTTCTTTATCAACTCATCTAGGTGTCACAAAAGCCAGAGGGCAAGAATTACCCTGTTTTGTTAAAAAAGAAACTGATTCAGAGAGTAACTTGGCCATAGGCTCGTGGCTGGTAAGTCTCTGGGCTGGGTCTGTATCCAAGTCACAATGTTGCTTCTTGTGTAATCACGTAGAGAGCGCCCAGTTATAAGCGTGGTTCTGCAGATTCTCAGAAGATGGAAGTACAGAGGGGCTTTTATTAAAGACAACCCAGCCAGGAGAATGGGTCAGTGTGGGAACGTGAGAGGTTCTCTCCACCCCAAATGATGCCAACCTGGGTTCAAATCTCAGTTGTCAGTACGGAGGATCTTCAAAATAATAAAACTAGAATTACCATATGACCCAGCAATTCCATATCTGGAAGTGTATCCAAAGGACACAAAAACACTAACTCGAAAAGATATCTGCACCTCCATGTTTATAGCAGCGTTGTTTACAATAGTCAAGACACGGAAACAATGTAAGTGTCCATCAATGGATGAATGGATAAAGAAAATGTGGCGTATATATACAATGGAATATTATTCAGCCATAAAAATGAGGAAATCCTACCATTTGAAACAAGATGGATGAAACTTGAAGGCATTATGCTAAGTGAAATAAGTCAGACAGAGAAAGACACATACTGTATGATCTCACTTACATGTGGAATCTAAAAGAAACAAAGAAAAAACTCAAACAGAAAAATAGATCAGATTCATGGTTCCAAGAGGAAGAGGGTGGGAAAGGGGAATTGGAGAAAGGTGATCAAAAGGTATAAACTTCCAGTTACAAGATAAATAAGCACTAAGGATGTAACGCACAGCATGACTATAGTTAACACTGCTGCACGGTATACATGAAAGTTAAGAGAATAGATGCTAAGAGGTCTCATCACAAGAAAAAAAGGATTTTCTTCTTTTGCATTCTCTTTTTATTGTATCTATATGAGATGGTGGATGCTAACTAAACTTATTGGGGCAATCATTTCACAGTACATGTAAGTCCAACCATTCTGCTATACACCTTAAACTTATACGGTGATGTATGTCAATTATATCACAATAAACCTGGGGAAAAATCTAGTTGTCTCATTTATAACTGGGTGACTTTGGTGCATCACTTAATACCTCTCAGTTTCCTTGTATTCGATACTGGGCAAGGATAGCTGACTGGATGTCCATGGAGCTTCCATATGTATGCTGTTCCATTTGTATACTCCATATGCATGTATGTTCCATGACATTTGTAAAAGCATGTCGTTTATCTCAATAAAATCTGGCTGAACCTGGGATTGGATGCCCAGGCCACAACCCCCACAGCCCTCCCTCTTGTCTGGTCTGCTTCTGTCCTCTTGGAAATAACAGAGAATAACATCACACAAGGATCCTCCATTACCAATATGCCCTCTCTCAAGGGACCAAAAATGCCTGAATTAGGCACCATCATTCACAGGGATGGCCAAGTTTCCAGAAGCATCTTTTGTTCCCCCTGTCTCCTCTGTCCTCCCTCTCCCCACATGTTCCTCTCTCCAGTGAGGATTCTACATCTCTTGTACGATAGCTGAGCACATTTGCAGAGAGTTTCTAATGGCTGGTCAGGCCCCTCTGAGGACTAATGCATATTCCCTATAATGACATTCATTAGTCTATCCGACATCAATACTGTTCTCAGGTTAATATGTTTGGCTTAATGAGGCATCTATTTTCAGTTTGAAAACTATTGAAGAAGCATGTTTTTCTCCCCGTGAGCTAAGCTGATGAATAGATTAATCCTAGACTAAGAAAATGAATCTAACTGGCTTGTTTTTATTCTAATCTAACTTGTTTTTATTATTTAGTAATGGCTGCCTTGAATTCATTTGAGTTCACCTGGTTATTTTTTATGGAAATAAACAGGAAGATGTTCCCTGATTGGTTCTGTGCTCTCAGGAAATAAAAAGAAATAGTACCAGTGTATGAGGAGGTGGGGAAAGCATGCCTGAAATTGAACAGGAAGAGGGGGCTAGAGTGTGAAAGGGAAGCTCTTGCATGGGGACAGAGACAGCAACCACAGCAGACAGAGCAGGGAGTCTGGCTGGCCCATCTCTGTCATTGCGGGCTTTGTGGGGTTCACTGTTGTGCCCAGCATCTAATCAACACTCAGTAGACATTTGTTGAATGGGTGAAATAGATACCCAACAAATGGCTCTTACTGTTATTCAGGGAATCACAGGATCTCCAGAAGAAGGTGCCCACTGTCTCAGATACATAGAGTAGGTGAGCCAATCCTCATGACTCTTGGCCCAAAGACAAGGATGACCTAAAGGTCAATTTTCTTTGCTGCCTGGACCAGTGGTAACACCACATCTATCTCCCTGAAGCTTCTGAGAGCTACTGCTAGCCACGAGATGCCAGCCAGAACATACTACCCTTCCTCCCAGGAATGGGCTACCAGGTCATAACAATTTTTCTGTGCCTGGCCAAAGTCTGACAGCACAGAAGGGTTCCACACACTTCTGCGCCCCATCCCCTGCTTTCTCAATGACCAGAATTCACTCTGGTTACATGATCAGCCCTGTTTTTATTGTTCTGGTAGTTGGGGAGGGGTGTGGTTAATGAGTGTGGGCTTTACAGGCAGAGATAGCTGATTTCCAATCTCAAGTCCTCCACCTGCCAGCTGAGAGGCCTTGGCAAGTCCCTTCACCTCTGAGGTTCCATACCCTAAATTTTAAATGGTGATGACATTTTCTTTCTTGGGTTGCTAAAATGTTTAAATGAAACCACATGTATAAACTGGCTGGCACAGTGAGTGCTCAGTGACTGTGGAGAATGGGATTGAAAAGAGGAGGATTTGATATCATCAAACACAACTGGCATTCTACCTTCATCGTCTTCAAATCTGTCTTCCCTGCTGCTGATCTGTTCTCTGACTTGGTCTGATTCCAAACCGTGAGTCTGATCCATTGGGTTCTCCCTGACTTTCCTGACCCAGGTCCCGCATCTTCCAGGCTGTCCATCACAGACCTGAGACTGCATCTAGGATCTTAGATGATAGCCTGACCATGACCCCTGAATGTTACTTCTTCCTAATATATCTAACACCTATTCACCGCCAGTTGCCTCCACTCCTTTGAGAAGCCAACTCCCCTCCCCAAACAGAGTTCACAGGGAGATGATGAGGCAGATGGGAGAGACCTTGGCTTTGGTGTCCCCGATGCTAGACTATCCCCAACCGAGGACAGACACAGCCAGATAAACACAGTCCAGGGGCCCTCCTCATCCACCGTTTGGGAACTCCAATGTATTGTGGTGCTTCTGTCCTGTTTCCAAAGGAACCTGCCATTTGAGGTTCTTAAGGCTATGGGAAGGGGAGATGCAGTAGTCTGGTAGGGTGGGTCAAGAGAGAGAGTGATTTTAGGGTAAAGGAAGTGCCTCCTCCCCTTCTTGGCCTTAAATGTCCTGTTGCAGGCAAGCTCTGTTGTCTCCTTCAGGACCATGGACAGCAGCCACAAAGCCCTAAACCCTTACCCAACACCAGAGATTAACACGGTGGAAAATAACCTCAGAGACCATATCAGGTCAACAGTGCATTTTGTGAACAAGTCCTAGGAGAATTGTTTAGAAGTGACGTGGTTTAATGAAAATGTCACTGGACTAGAAAGCTAAAGCCTTGGGTCTGCTGTGTGACTTTGAGCAAAATATTTCCCCTCCATGAACCCCAGCATCCCCAAATCCATCATTCTAAGATGTCTGCTTGGAGACGCAAGAGGTGGGTAATAGTTCACAGTTCTTATTCTGTCCCTGTATGAGAAAAAGTGTCCCAATAGCCTGGTAGACCTACTGATGACCTACTGTGTTTTTGCCTTGCAAGCATTTTATTCCTTCTCTTCTACACAGTAGTAGTTTGATGGATGGCTAATCAACATAGCCATGTTCACAACATCAAACTAATTAGAGATTTCCTATAAAGCTTGTTTATAAAGAACTTCATGAAACATCCATAAGACCTCCCAAGTCCCAGATTCAGAGAATATTCCATCTAGAAGGGCATTGGCAATTGCTCTATCCACCCCCTTCATTTTCTAGTTGAGGAAACGGAGGCTGAGAGAGGGAAAATGAGTTAGTGGAAGAGCTGGGACCAGAAATGGGGTTGACTCTTGGCTTCCAGCCAATACCCATGACCACTTTCCTCTGTGGTTGGTGAGGAAATTGACCAAAAACATTTTGGTCATGTCACTGAGCTGAGAATCTTGAAAGTGTACAAAGCAATGATACTGCCATTTACTGACCATTTGCCATGCAAGTCTCATGATAATCACAGAAAGGGGACACCATTGTTGGCTCCACCATAAAGATGAAGAACCTAAGGCTCAAAGAGATTTGTAGATAACTGGAAAGAAAAATGAACAAGACACCTGGTTCTTGCTTACAGCAAACCTCACATTTTTAACCACTCTGTTCTATCCACTCTCAAGGGGTTTGTTTTGCTAACTGTAGTTTCACCCTTACTCTAACTGCCATCACTAACTCAGCCTACTTTACCTGAAACTTGTTCGTTTTTTTGCACAGCAGGTCCCGCATCCCAGGAAATCCCTCAGTCCCGGGCAAACCAGGACAGTTGATGACTCTACTATATAACTCCAGACTGCACCCAAACTGTCACCCATTCCCACATCTCTGCTTTTCCAGCTGGTGGAATGCCAGGCATGGGACATCACCCCAGGGTGTAAGTATTACTCAAAGATTTGGATGGCAACATTCTTACTAACATAAACACAACTATGTTATGGAGTCGACTGCAAAATTCACAGAGCTTTTAGAGATAAACCATCAGTCTTTAGGATGTTTTATTCATGGGGGAAGCATTTCCATTTATGCCTCTAGAGCCCTGGAGGAGCATTCACCCTGCCTTTAGACCACATAAGAGGTCACCTTGATCTTAACCTTAAACTTGGTCTTTGTATCGACCAAGCCCTTACCACTGTCTTGCATGAACCCCAGCTTAGAATATTGAACCTAAATGTAACCCCATTTGATCCATGAAACTGATCTTGACTTTTGGTCTTTGAGCTGATCCTAATCTGTCTCAAGCAAAAGCCATTCCTGGACTCCTAAGCCTAAGAAATAGACACAGTGTCTATTTGTCTGACGTTAGTTATAGCTGGATTTGAGGACCAGCTTTTCTACTGACTAGTGATGTCACCTTGCTCAGTCTCCATTTCCACATCCTTCAATGTGGATAATGACCTATGTCAGATGGGATTATTCACAAAGGATGCTCAGGACAGGGGCTGGCACAGGGCAAGGAGTCAAAGTATTCTTGATGGGAATCTAACCTTTACTTTAAACTTACCTAAGCCTGCTCCAGCCCTTCCCAGCCTGTCCCCAATGCTCACTGTGATGGTGACCGAAATCCAGACCTAAGCACCTGCCCCGTGTAGTCTCTGGATTTATCATGCTGGGGGACCAGCGCCCCATGCTGAGTTAGGACACTTCCACTCTCTCCTCACATTATGTCTTGTTAAGAATATTTCCAGGGCTTCCCTGGTGGCGCAGTGGTTGAGAGTCCGCCTGCCGATGCAGGGGACATGGATTTGTGCCCCGGTCCGGGAGGATTCCACATGCCGCGGAGCGGCTGGGCCCGTGAGCCATGGCCGCTGAGCCTGCGCGTCCAGAGCCTGTGCTCCGCAACGGGAGAGGCCACAGCAGTGAGAGGCCCGCGTACCGCCAAAAAAAAAAAAAAAAAAAAGAATATTTCCAGAAATTAAAAAAATCCCCCAGAAAGCAAGTAGCTTTGAAAGAGCATCTGCAAAGTGACTGAAGAAAATGGACGTCAGGAGCTCAGAAGGGCAGCGGAAAGATGTGTGGCTGTTTTGGTCCTTGAAAGCCTCTCACCTCGACAATCTGGGCCAGGCTACAAGCCCAGTGAGTGCCCCAGCTCTGCCCCAAACTGTCGTGTAGCCTCAGGTCAATCACTTACCCTTTCTTACCTCGGCTCCCTGCTCTTTAATAAATTCCCTGAGCCAGAGTCTAAGGCTCCTCCAGCTCTGACCTCCAGGAGACCATAGTTGGCCCTGACTCCAGGGCATGGGTCTTTTCTATTTGTAGGTCTCTTGGGACTTCATCTGCAAAGCCTCATTTTTATTTCATTTGCAGCCAGTGTGTCCTCACATGCTCCCGAGAGAAGCAGGAGCCCTAACTCTCTGAGTCACCTGGATTCCTGTCTCTGAGGCCAGGCTTCCTGAGCCCATGTTTCTCAGGGCAGGGGCACGGGAAAGACTGCGAGTGGGAGACCAGCGTTCAAGTCTGGATGGGGACGCCCACTAGGGTGACCTCAGGCACACACCCTACCCTGTGTCTCAAGTCCTCCGTTTTGATAAAATGAACTCAGTTTTCTCCAGAACTCTCACAGTTTGATAGTTCGTGAAGCTTACACTCTGCAACACCCTCAACTGAGAGTCATTCAAAACCCATCTGCAGAGGCCCCCCCTGTACCCCAGGCCCTGCGGTTAGCCCTGGAGATAAAGGATGCACGAGGCCCTGTTGATCCCACTGAGTGACACTCTCAGCCCCATGGGGAAGGGAACCAGATGGAGTAATGACACAACTCCGTGGGCAGAAGGCCAGCGTGAGGTCAGCACAGCGCACGGCAGGAACCAGGGCTCTGTCCACTTTGGGTGCTCAGGAGAGCTCCCCAGGGGTCTGCACACACCTTCCCTATGGCCTCCAAACCTGCTCCACATGGATCACCACCTGCAAGGCTTTGGACATATCATCCCCTGCACTCAGGGCCTGTTGCCTGGTCTGTCTCATCCAGGTCTCAGCTCAAATGTCACCTCCTCCAGGAGGATTTCCTGGACCCCAACCTGAAGTAGCCCCAGTCACTGTCTTCTACATGGTCTGGAAATTACACTTTTTTAAAATATTTATTTATTTGGCTGGATCTTTAGTTGTGGCCTTGCATGTGTGATCTAGTTCCCTGACCAGGGATCGAACCCAGGCCCCCAGCATTGGGAGCACAGAGACTTAGCCACTGGACCGTCAGGGAAGTCCTTGGAAGTTACTTTTTTTTTTTTTTTTTTGCAGTACATGGGCCTCTCACTGTTGTGGCCTCTCCCGTTGTGGAGCACAGGCTCCGGACGTGCAGGCTCAGCGGCCATGGCTCACGGGCCCAGCCGCTCCGTGGCACGTGGGATCTTCCCTGACCGGGGCACGAACCCGCGTCCCCTGCATCGGCAGGCGGACTCTCAACAACTGCGCCACCAAGGAAGCCCTGAAAATTACATTTTTATTTGTTACTTGTTTATTGTCTGAAAGCCCCTGACCCCACGCATACTAAATGAGATCCTTTTATTCATTCACACAATAAACATTTCTGTACCAGGCCATTTTCTAGGAGCCAGAGATTCAGTGGTAAGCAAAACTGTCTAACAAACTTTCCTCCATAGAGCCTGCATTAGATTAGATTGCACAGAGATAGCAAGGTAAATAGGTAAAATATGGAGAATACGTCAGACAGTGGTAAGTGATCAGGAGATTAACCTAGGCAGGAGGAGGGGTGAGAAGTGCCAGGAGGCTGGGGTGCAGTTTCACACGGGTGGTCAGGAAGGGCCTTTCTGGGAAGGACTCACGTGAGCACACACCAGAAGGACGTAAGCCTGTGGGCCATGAGGGTCCCTGGGGGGAGCGCCCCAGGCCACGGGAACCACAAGCAGAGGTGGGAGGTGGGAGTGTGCCCAGTGCACCCGAGGGTCAGCAAGGAGGCCCATGTGGATGGAGAGGAGTGCGGGAGGCCCCGGGGGCGTGGGGGTCGAGGAAGGGCTCTGGCTTTACCCGAGGAAGATGGGAGCCGGGGAGGGCATGAGCGGAGGAGAGAGGTGGGTGCCCAGCATCGTTAAAGGCTCTCCTGCTGCTCAGTGGAGAAAAGACCATAGGAGGCAAGAGTGGAATCAGGGAGATGATTGGGTGGAATAATCCAGGCTGTGGGTGATGGTGGATCAAATCGGGATAATAGCATGAGGGTTAGAGACGCTGAAATTTTTTTAAGTATTCAGCACAGCTCCTGGTACACAGTAGGTCCTCAGGAGATGGCAGCTGTGATGATCAGTGTATGGAAGGTGCTGAGAAATCTGAAATGAAATCTTCCGGCTGCCTGCCCTCATCTCTCTGAGACCCAGTAACTGTGTTTTCAGTCTCTCCAAGGGGATTAAGAAATATCCTCAGGCTACACAGAGAAACTGCCAATGACACTGTGAGGGTCTAAGTCACTTGCCAAGGTCTTTGAAACCGTGGAAAAAGACGAGAGGGCCAGATTATATAAGTGATAAAACACTAACATTCACACATTCAACATGTGCTTGAAGATGCACACCCAGAATATTTTTAAAGGAAAGTTAACCTTTAAAAATGATTTGCTCTTTCTTGGTTTAAAAAAAGTTTGAGAGGTAAAATACATACTTGTGTGCTGACTTGAATTTTCCCAAATGAAACCCTTTCCTCTTGTAATATATTCTGTCTTTGGGATTTTAACTGGATGTAACTACATCAAGAGCCATGCTATGTTTGCACGGGCAATAGATCACATGCATTTCTTTAGGAGTGAAACTGACAGCCAGTTTAGAATAGATAATCTGACTGGGTATGTGTGTATGTATGTGTATAATTTTAAAAGAAAAAAAAATTCCTAGAGCAATTCAGCCATTCAAAGCCAGCCATCCAGTTTGTTGAGTTTTATTTTTGATGAAAATATCTGGAGACAATTCAAGGCAAGGTCAGAGGTGATCTAGGAAAGTGGAGAGATGGAGCCCAACAGAGCAAGAAAATGAAGCTGGGGTTAGGCTGAGACTCATGTGTGGGCGTCAGGACTCCACCCCAGACTGGCAGGGCTACATAGAGCCCATTGCTCCTCCTCTCTGGACCTCAAAACAAGGGATAATTTCATCTCTAAGATTCCTTTTTTCCAACTACTAAAATTATAAATAAACCAAAGAAGAAGGAAGGTAAATGAGGAAGGAGTGGAGAGGAGGTAAGAAGGATGATCCTTTTGTGTTGGGAGTTTGATTCAAAGAACAAAAGCGAGGCAGGGTAGGAGGACCCTGAGTTCACCTCCCCCCATAAACACATCAAAAATACAACTATATGTGGAGCTACTCTCGCTGAAAAAACCTGGAGACTGGCGGAACAGCTCTTCTACAACCAAGGCTGGGAGAATGATCCCCACGGAGTCTGGTAGGAGCAGAGGAAAAGTGATCTGATTGGGACCCGCACCCCTGATGGGGGACCCAGAAGAATAGAAGGATATCACAGGCTCAGGGATCCTTCCTGGGGAACGAGGGGTTTGAACCACATATTAGGCACCCCAGACCTGGGGGTCTGACACTGGGAAGACAAGCCCCTTTAGCTGATTTGGAAATCAATGAGGCCTACTGGAGGGCTGTCAGAAGCCTAGACTCTGCTCTTGAAGAGCGCCCACACAGTCTTGCTTACTCCCAGTCACAGCATGGAGGCAGCAGACT
The DNA here is from genome assembly GCF_963455315.2 of Globicephala melas. Taxonomy (NCBI): domain Eukaryota; kingdom Metazoa; phylum Chordata; class Mammalia; order Artiodactyla; family Delphinidae; genus Globicephala; species Globicephala melas. The sequence goes on along the minus strand of NC_083314.1, from coordinate 163,961,921 downwards.
GAAAACTGCCTGGGGCTCTGGCCAGCTTTCCAGGACCACCCCAGTGGGCCCCCCAGCCAGCACCAGGCTCCAGCTCCAGCCCCTCTTGCTCCAGCACTGCTCCCCACTAAGGTGGAGGCTGTCATTGCCAGTGAGAATGTGCACACTTAGAGGGAATAGAGCCAGATCAGACACCAGCCTGGCCTCTCACCTCCCTGCCCACATTTAGAAGGAGCGAAACTAGCTCCTGGGCAGAGACCACCATCACAGGTAGGAGCAAAACAGGTCAGTAGTGTGTCGCCAACCCCTCAGGTGCCAACCTAGCCTCTAACCAAGGCATACGCACTGGGGAAAAAGTGAAAGCCCCAAGCTCTCAGGTGCCGGCCATGACCCCAACCAAGTCAGAGACTGCCATCACAACTAGGAGAAACCCAACTCCCTAAAGGCTCCTGCTCTAGCCCCTCAGACCCCAAGCCCACCCCCCATAGAGTGGTGATAACCATTGAGCATAGGAGAAACCCCAGCTCACATCTGGCTCTGGCTCTGGCTCTAGCCTCTCCAATTCCAGCCCTCCCTCCAGCTACAGGTGGTAGCTCTCAGCAAACCCCCAGAGAAGACACGACCTGTGCTCATTTCAGATCCAGCTCTTCCACCAAAGCCACTGGGCACATGGAGCCTGCATAGGGATGCTCCCACGTAAGGACATACATCAAGACCAGAACAGGTAATTGTTTCACCTAATTTCATAGAGACAGAGAAAGTTTAAAAAAATTGAAATCAGAGGAATATGTTTCAAATTAAAAAGCAAGAAAAACACCCTGAAAAAAACCCTAATGAAGAAGAGATAAATAATTTCCCTCACAAAGGTTTCAAAGCAATAGTAATAAGAATGGTAACTGAACTTGGGAAAAGAATAGATGAACATAGTGAGAATTTTAATAAAGAACTAGAAAATATAAAAAAGAAGCAGTCAGAGCTGAAGAATACAATAAATGAAATGAAAAATGCACTAGTAGGAATTAACAGCAGATTAGGTGATACGGAAGAATGCATAAGTGACCTAGAAGATAGAATAATGTAAATCACCCAATCAGAACAACAAAAGGAGAAACAAATTCTTTTAAATGAGGATAGTTAAGGGATCTATGGGACAATATCAAGCATACTAACCATCACATTATAGGGACCCCAGAAGGAGAAGAGAGAAAGGGGTAGAAAATGTATTTGATGAAATTATGGTTGAAAACTTCCCTAACCTGAAGAAGGAAACAGATATTCAAGTATAGGAAACACAGAGAGTCCCAAACAAAATCAAACCAAAGAGACCCACACTAAGGCGTATCATAATTAAAATGGCAAAAGTTAAAGAAATGCAGAAACTTTGCAAGCTAGAAGGGAGTGGCACAATATATTTAAAGTGCTGAAAGGAAAAAACCTACAACCTATGATTCTCTACCCAGCAAGGTTATCATTCAGGACTGAAGGAGAGATAAAGAATTTTACAGACAAGCAAAAGCTAAGCATTCATCACTGCTAAAATGACCTTATAGGAAATGTTAAATGGTCTTCTTTAAGTGAAAAAGAAAATTTAAAAATATAGGAAGAAAAAGAAATAAGAAAATATAGTAAGTGGGAAATCTCACTGGTAAAGGCAAATATATAGTAAAGGCAATGGATCAACCACTTAAGCTAGTATGAAGGCTAAAAGACAAAAATTGTAAAATCAACTATATCTATAATAAACAGTTAAAGGATAAGCATGAAGATGTAAAATATGACATCAAAACATAAAACGTGGGGAAAGGGAGTAAAAAATGTAGAAATTTTAGAATGTGTTTGAACTCATATAACTATCAGTTTAAAAAAATAGATATAGCTACTGGTCAATATATATGAACTCCATGGTAACCACAAATCAAAAACCTACCACAGATACACAAAAACTAGAGGAAAAGGAACACAAGCATAACACTAAAGAAAACCATCAAACCACAAGGGAAGAGACTGAAAGAAGATGGAAAAAAAGAGAGAATAACTACAAAACAACCAGAAAAGAAGTAACAAAATGGCAATAAGTACATACCTATCAATAATCACTTTAAATATCAATGCAGAATTTGCTCCAATAAAGAGACATAGAGTGGCTGATTGGATAAAAAAAATGAGTACCATTTATATGCTATTCCAAGAGACTTACTTCAGAGCTAAAGACACATACAGACTGAAAGTGAGGGGATGGAAAAAGATAACCCATGTAAATGGGAATGAAAAGAAATCTGGGGTAGCAATACTCATATCAGGCAAAGTAGACTTTTTTTTTTCAAGATTTTTTGATGTGGACCATTTTTAAAGTCTTTATTGAATCTGTTACAATATTGTTTCTGTTCTAAGTTTTGGCTTTTTGTCCCTAAGGAATGTGGGATCTTAGCTCCCTGACCAGGGATCAAACCCACACCCCCTGCATTGGAAGGTGATGTTTTAACCACTGGACCTCCAGGGAAGTCCCCAGACAAAGTAGACTTTAAAACAAAGTCTATAACAAAAGACAAAGAAGGGGATTATATAATGATAAAGGGATCAATACAAGAAGAGGCTATAACATTCATAAACCTATAGGCACCTAATATAGGAACACTTAAATATATAAAACAAATTTTAACAGACATAAAGGGAGAAATCAACAATAACACTATAATAGTAGGGGACTTCAACACCTCACTTACATCAATGGACAGATCATCCAAACAGAAAACCAATAAGGAAACAGTGGCCTTAAATGGCACATTATACCAATTGGACTTAATAGATATCTACAGGACATGCCATCACAAAATAGCAGACTACACATTCTCTTCAAGCGTACATGGAACCTTCTCCAGGATAGATCACATGCTAGGCCACAAAACAAGTCTCAAAAAATTTAAGAGGACAGAAATACATCAAGCACTTTTTCTGACCATAACAGTATGAAACTAGAAATCAATTACAGGAAGAAAAATGGGAAAGCACAAACACATGAAGATTAAACATGCTGCTAAAAAACCAGCGGGTCAACAAAGAAATCAAAAAGGAAATCAGAAAATATCTTGAGACAAATGAAAATAAAAACACAACTTCAGGCTTCCCTGGTGGCACAGTGGTTGAGAGTCCGCCTGCTGATGCGGGGACACGGGTTTGTGCCATGGTCCGGGAAGATCCCACATGCCACGGAGCGGCTAGGCCCATGAGACATGGCCGCTGAGCCTCCGCATCCAGAGCCTATGCTCTGCAACGAGAGAGGCCACAACAGTGAAAGGCTCACATACTGAAAAAAAAAACCAAAAAAACCCACAACTTCCCCCAAATCTGTGGGATGCAGGAAAAGCAGTTCTAAAAGGGAAGTTTATAGCGATGCAAGCCTATCTCCAGAAACAAGAAAAATATCAAGTAAACGACCTAACCTACCATCTAAAGGAATTAGAAAAAGAAGAACAAACAAAACCCAAAGTCAGCAGAAAGAGGAAATAATAAAGATGAAAGTGGAAATAAAATAGAGAACAAAAGAGCAATAGGAAAGATCAATGATAAGACTTTATCCAGACTCACTGAGGAAAAAAAAAAAAAGACCCAAATAAACAAAATAAGAAATTAAAGAGGAGAAATTACAACCAATAACACAGAGATACAACTGATCGTAAGAGAATACTGCAAACAGTTTTATGCCAACGAATTGGACATCCTAGATGAAATGGATAAATTGTTAGAAATACACAATCTTCCAAAACTGAATCAGGGAGAAATCATCTGAACAGACCAATTATCAGTATCGAAATTGAATCAGTAATCCAAAAACTTCCAACAAACAAAAGTGCAGGACTGGAGAGCTTCACAGAGGAATTCTACCAAAGATATAAAGAAGAGTTAATACCTATACTTTGCAAACTATCCCAAAAAACTGAAGAGGAGGAGCACTCCCAAATTCATTCTACAAGACTACCATTACCTGATACCAAAACCAGACAAATACACAATAACAACAAAAAAGAAAATTATAGGCCAATACCTCTGTTGAATATAGATTCAAAAATCCTCAACAAAATGTTAGCAAACTGAATTCAAGAATATTTTATATTGTGCCATACACCATGATCAAGTGGGATTTATTCCAGGGATGCAAGCATGGTTCAATATTTGCAAACCAATTTGCAAACCAATGTGATACAGCCATTAACAAAAGGAAGAATAAAAATCACATGATCATCTATAGACACAGAAAAAGCATTTGACAAAATTCAACATCCATTCATGATAAAAGCTTCTGTCAAAGCTGGTATAGAGGGAACATACCTCAACATAATAAAGTTCGTTTATGACAAACCCACAGCTAACATCATACTCAACAGTGAAAAGCTGAAAGCTTTTCCTCTAAAATCAGGAACAAGGCAAGGATGCCCACTTTCACAATTTCTATATAACATAGTAGTGCAAATCCTAGCCACATCAATCAGACAAGAAAAAGTAGTAAAAGGATCCAAACTGGGAGGGAAGAAGTAAAACTGTCACTATTTGCAGATGACATGATACTATATAGAGAAAATCATAAAGTCTCTACCAAAAAAGCTATTAGAACCAAATTCAGCAGATAGCAGGACACAAGATTAATATACAGAAATATGTTGCTTGTCTATACACTAATAGTGTACTATCAGAAAGAGAAAGCAAGAAAACCATCCCATTTACAATAGAATCAAAAAGAATAAAATACCTAGGAATAAATTTAACCATGGAAAGATCTATACTCTGAAAACTATATGGCATTTATGAAGGAAAGAGAAGATGCTAACAAATAAATGGAAAGATACCCTGTGTTCATGGATTGGAAGAATTCGTATTGTTAAATGTCCGTACTAACCAAAGCAATCAAGAGATTTAATGAAATCCCTATCAAAATACCCATGACAGGGCTTGCCTGGTGGCGCAGTGGTTGAGAGTCCGCCTGCTGATGCAGGGGACTCGGGTTCGTGCCCCGGTCTGGGAGGATCCCCCGTGCCGCAGAGCGGCTGGGCCCGTGAGCCATGGCCGCTGAGCCTGCACATCCGGAGCCTGTGCTCTACAACGAGAGAGGCCACAAGAGTGAGAGGCCCGCGTACCGCAAAAAAAAAAATACCCATGACATTTTCCACAAAACTAGAACAATTATAAAATATATGTGGAACCACAAAAGACCGCAAATAGTCAAAGCAGTTTGAGAAAAAAGAACAAAGCTGGAGGTATCACATTCTCTGACTTTGGATTTTACTATAAAGCTACAGTTACAATATGGTACTGGCACAAAAACAGACATATATTAGATCAGTGGAACAGAATGGAGAGCCCAGAAATTAACCCATGCACCTATGGTCAATTAATCTATGACAAAGGAGGCAAAAATATAGAATGAGGATAAGATAGTATCTTCAATAAGCAGTTTTGGGAAAACTGGACAGCTATGTAAAAGAATGAAATTAGAACATTTTCTCACACCATATGCAAAAATAAATTCAAAATTGATTAAAGGCCAAATATAAGAATGGAAACAGGGCTTCCCTGGTGGCACAGTGGTTGAGAGTCCACCTGCCGTTGCAGGGGACACGGGTTCGTGCCCCGGTCCGGGAATATCCCACATGCCGCGGAGCAGCTGGGCCCGTGAGCCATGGCCGCTGAGCCTGCGTGTCCGGAGCCTATGCTCTGCAACGGGAGAGGCCACAACAGTGAGAGGCCCACGTACCGCAAAAAAAAAAAAAAAAAAAAAAAGAACACATAGGTATCACACTGTTTGACATATGTCTTAGTAATATTTTTCTGGATCTTACTCCTCAGGTAAGGGAAACAAAACCAAAACTAAACAAATGAGACCTAATTAAACTTAAAAGATTTTGCACAGTGAAGGAGATCGCTGACAAAATGAAAAGACAAATAAATGAATGGGAGAAAATATTTGCAAAAGATATATCTGATAAGAGGGTAATAACCAAAATATATAAACAACTCATAAAATTCAATATTAAAAAAACAGATTAAAAAATGGACAGAAGATCTGAATAGACATTTGTCCAAAGAAGACATACATATGGCCAACAGGCACATGAAAAAATGCTCGACATCACTAATCATCAGAGAAGTGCAAATCAAAACCACAATGAGACATCACCTCACATCTGTCAGAATAGCTATTGTTAAAAAGACAACATATAATAATAAATGTTGGTGAGGATGTGGAGAAAAGGGAACCCTAGTAAACTGTTGGTGGGAATGTAAATTGGTGCAGCCACTGCGGAAAACAGTATGGAGGTTCCTCAAAAAACTAAAAATAGAACTACCATATGATCCAGCAATTCCACTTCTGGGCATATATGCAAAGAAACTGAAAACACTAATTCCAGAAGATATATTCACTCCAATGTTCATAGCAGCATTATTTACAGTGACCAAGATATGGAAGCTACCTAGTGTCCATCAACAGATCAATGGATAAAGAAGATGTGATATAAATATGCAATGAAATATTACTCAGCTATAAAAAAGAAGAAATTCTGCCCACATCCCTCCAACCTTGAGAGCAGAGGCCCTGGGAGAGGGATCCACACCTGTTTAGAGAAGGTGAACCATGGTCCACATTCCAGGGAGGAAAAGTGGGGGTGTGCACCACCTCAAGGTCAACTTTTACGTCTGTCTCTTCCAGACCTCCCCATGATGACCCATTTCAGCCTGATCCCATCATCCCAAACTCAGTGCCATCCACACAGTAGGTGCTAAGTGAGATCTGAAGCAGCTCTGCAAGGCTGTAAAGTTCAGCTTGGCCAGTTTAGGAACCCCAAATCAACTTCAAAACCAAGCACGTCATTGACAGTCGTTGACTCAGCCATCACTGTTTCTTGCTTACACCCCGTTCAGGGTAGAGAGGTGCAATTAGAGGTGGAAAATGGCAGGAAAAGTGGATTCTGGGATTTTGCTGGCTACAGCCTGGAGAAGTGAGACTCATCCTAGGTTTTCTCCCCCAACCCCAGGCCTTTTCCATTGATCTCTGCGTTTCTAAGTGTCAGACACCTCTTCCTGGGTGTACCATCAGCACCTTCAAACTCAACATGTCTAAAAATGAGGTCATCTCCTCTCCACTCCAACCCGCCCCTCACTTGTATTCTCAGTCTCCAAGATAGGAACAACTCTCCCATCACCGACACTTGGGACATCAGTGTCACCCTGTTGCATTTTAACAAAGACTTTACTTAAGAAAACAGCACAGAAGAATTTTCTATGGGATACCTTAAAATGCTGGAGGGATGAGAAAGTCTGGATCACATCAGACGAGGCACTCAAAAGACCTAGTTTATGAGCAGACAGTATATGTTTAATGAATGGATTTTTTTAAAATAAATGAATGAACAAATTCATGGTGAATGAATGAAGTCATGCATGAAAGAGAAATTCATAAGCAAATGAATGAATGAACCAATTAAAGAAGGAATGAATAAATAAGTGATTGAATGAGTGGCTGAATACACAAATGATCAACTGAGGGAAAAAATGTATGGACAAAGTACAAGCAAATGGAAGGAGAAATGAGTGAACTAATGATGGAAGGAAGAAACAAATTCACACATGAATGAATGTGAGAAACGGTTCTTTCAATGGATTTTAAGACTGGCTGAAGAGGCGAGAAATGAATGAATAAGTGAATGAATGGACATAAAAGTACAAGGATTAACCAGTGAATGAGCAAACTTATAAATGGAAAAGCAGTGGAAGAGTTCCAGCTGGATCCAAGGAGATGGTAGAGTTAGGGCAGGACTCTGCTCAACTCCATGGGAATCCATTCAGACACCCTGGAGCTGAGGTCTTGGCAAATTGACCACACTCCTCTCAGGAAAGGCTTTTAATGTGACTTCCATTTGGATTTGATAACTACATTATTATATAATTTTATGAAATAATATTAGCTGAAGCTGGATGCTCCCCAGAATTAACTCTGGATTTGGTAGGAAGAGCTAAATAGAATCGACTTCATTGTTTTCCCAGTTGTGTTGCAAATAATTACCCATTATGTAGCAACCCCCCCAGCATGATTTTAATAATCACCATCAAATAACTGCTTCCACCACCTCACTACAAATTAACCTCCAAGAGGTTTAATTAATCAGCATGGTAGGTTTGCTCCATGGCCTGGTAATGAGGAACAGGGTTGAAGCTGTCACCGTGATCCTTCCGTGAGTCTCGGCAAAGAGGCCGTGTGGCACAGGAAGGAGGCAGGGGACTGTCTGGGGACTCAGATCCTAGGTTCCAGGTCCTGTCCACTGTCATGTGACATTAAACAACTCACTTGCCCATCTGGACCTCGGTTCCCTTCCCTATAAAATGAGGTCGGTTCCCCAAATTCCCAACCTCTCTGGGGGAATCGGGGGAATTTTGTTCTAATAAAATTCCTCACTGTCCCCTGTGCCCTCACAGCTCGAGCATAACCTCATCACAGGGTAACAGCGTCTCCATTTCTCCCCTGACTGAGGGCGGGACCCATCTCGTCCTCAGCACGTGCTCAGCTCCCAGCACAGGGCCTGCACACAGTAGGTGCTCAGCGAATGCTGGGGGAGGAATGCATGGATCTTGCTGTGCAGTGTGGGCTTGAGAAGCCACTTCAGTCCCTTTCAGAACTATGACGTTTGATGAGCAGGCGGCCTCTCACCATGTCCTCACGGAGCTTCTCACAGTGGCCCCATCGCTGATGCTCTCCCAGGTTTCACTCCTTCCCTGGACTCCGCCTGCGTCTGCCCGTCTCGGCCATTCCCCCACTCCCTGTGGCTGCCTCTAGTACCTGGTGGGCCTGAAAGTATGGAAACTGGTGTAATTGTGCACAGAGTGAGTATCAATGGGTTTTGATGCGGGGCCGGGGCTCTGCCCTGATCAAAGTGCATGAGGGTTAACATGTCTCCCCACACTGACCCTGACCTGGCGCCAGCATTGATGAGAGGTCAGCATGGGGTCTGACCCCTCACAGGGATGGGGGAGACCTGCCAAGTCTCCCATGAGTGCCTGGAGGAAGGGGTGTCAGGGAGAAGCCAGGTCCCTTGACAATGGACTTGGATGTCCCCCCAGTTCCATCACATAACACTGGATGCTGGCTATCCACTCTATTGTCTGTCACTCTGGAATTTCTTTCTGCTTCCAAAAGCCTGATTGCCCAAGTATTTTGCTCATTCTAAACTGTCTTCTCTGTCTCTAAGATTGGCACAGGTAGGCAACCACCTGTGGGCTTAATGAGACTTTTCTCTTGAGTTGAGCCTTTTCCCTGACTCAGCTCATTTCTCTGCTCATTGCCCCTCTAGGTGACAGGCATCTTCTTCTAATTGGACCTGATGAAATTGGTCTTCTGTGTGTTGGGGGGCACTGGGGAGTAGGTAAGATGAGAGCTAGAAAGGACCAGTTTAACTTAAAGAAGATTCAGAATATTATTACAGGGCTACTCAATGATTCTGATTGTATCCTTACTAGCTAAGCCTGGTCTGGAACGGGCAGTTTTGTATAATCTGTTGATTCATTCAACAAACACTCACTGAGCATCCTTTATGTGTCAGGGCCTGGACTGAGGCCAATGTGGACACTCCCATCCCCTCACTAATAGAGGAAGACCGGTGAGACTGTGTCACCACATTCACCTCGATCTTTCAGCAAATGTGTGTTCAGTGCCTACTCTGTGCCCTCAAGCAGCCTACTGTCTGGCAAAAAAAAAAACAATCTTTAAACACACCTCACTAGATGGTGGGTGCTCTGATGGGGTAAACACATGATGCTCTAGAGACACAGAGAAAGGCATCTGAGTTCAGAGGCACAGTGGAAACAAGAGCCAAGTCATGCAGGATGAGGATGGGGTGCTTACCTGGCAAACAGGGGGTGAAGGAGGGCATTCTGGGAAGAGGGCAGGATTTGTGAGAAAGTGGAGAGTTGGATGAGAGATGGGGGTGTTTATAGAATCATAAGCAGCAGATGGATGTAGCTGGTGTGTGTGTGTGTGTGTGTGTGTGTGTGTGTGTGTGTGTGTGTGTTAAGACAGAGGAAGACAAAGCAGAGAGGGAGTCCCGGTCAGTCATAAAGGGCCTTGGTGCCCACACTGAGGAGTGTGGTCTTTATCCCACGTGCGAAGCAGGTGGGTTTCTGAGGCGGAGAGTGCATGATTAGTTCTGCAGAGCCAGGCAATCCTTCCACTGAGCAGGGCCCTTTCTCCATGCTCAGGAAGGTCAAGGACCTGGAGTTGGCCTCTTGGTAGGCCCCAGGGAGTACGGTCCCAGGTTGACTTGGGGCATCTTGTCCGTAGGACCCTCCACCAGTTCCATAACCTACCTGTCTCCCATCTCAGTCAATGATATTGGGCAAGAGACCAAGTGAACTTCACAGCTGGTCACCTCCACAGGCTCTGCCCAGAGGGCCCATTCCAGCTGGACCCCTCCATGCTCTCTGCTCTCCCAGGGGCAGCCCTAGTAGGTGACCCTGAAACTAGATCAAGTGATTCCTGCTCACATTAGATATGAGATGGTCAAGGACACCTCCAAAGACACAGGCAGCCAGACAAGTAGCCAGGGCTCCTCTTCTTAAGTTTGCTACATTCTCCAAATTGTCCTTGACTATTACAAATTACTCTTAGAGATGGAGGAAGAAGTTCTAAAAAGAGAAGAAAACTAGAGTTGGCTCTTATGAAAAAGATCAATCATTAAACATGAACATTTTTAAATGTCCTCTTCATGTGGTGCGCTAACTCCTGGTTAGGATAAATTCTTTAATAATTGACTGGGGGGGTTCTTGATATTTAAAAAGCAAGAGAGCTGGGGGCCTCAGAGTCAGACAGACCTGGATGGTCTCAGCTCAGCCATGTCCTTGGGCAGATTTTACTTCACCTTCCAACCTCCATCTCCTCTCTTCTAAAGTGGGTGATTGCACCTCTCTCACGAGTTTGCTAGGCAAATTTAAATGAAAGAACATGGGCAAGACAGCAGCACCTGGGACACTGCAAACATTCAAACCGTGATTGCTGCTCTTATCGACTAAGTGCAGAATAAAGCCGAGGTTGTCTTGGGAGATATGCTTCCTGCCTCTTCGTCTCTTTGGAAATCTCCCTGATGGGTTGTTTAGCTAGTTTGATAATCTCTTATTCTTCTGATAAAGCTTGACTGCAGAAAGCTTTATCATCAAAGGAAAAAAAGAAGATGCTCACATTGCGATGTCCATAAAATCCATTTCTTACACTGGGTCCTTGGTTGCAAAGAGGCAAAGGGCAGCCCCTCACCCCTGCCTGTGTGGCCAGCACTGAGGACAAGACAGGCAGAGTCTCACTGTGTCCCTGCAAGAGCTGCAAAGGGGCATCATCCTCCCATTGTGCAGATGAGGAAACAGGCTCAGAGAGGGTGATGGCATTAAATCCTTTGCCCAGAGTCCCAATCAGATGTGAATGGCAAAGTCCGGATTCTGCCACCTTCTTTGTACTTTCAACTTACAAGTAATTCCTCTGCTGCTTTTTTTTTTTTTTTTCCATTTTGGCTCATTTCCTGCCATCGTATCAATAAAGTTTTTACTCCATTTTTTTCACTCTACTGGTTTGGAAATTGTTCATTCCATTTATCTTCTTTATTGGTACATCTTTACATTTTAATAAGCACACTTGACTTAACACTGTCTAAAGTAAATCAATATCTCTCCCCTCCCTCTGAACAATACACAGAGCTTAGAATACATCAATTCTAATCACCCCTCTCATCTTGGCGTTATGGTTCCACCCTCCTTTACACACCAAATTAGTTCCATCACTTTTATTTGTTATTGCTTTTGTGTTACACGATCAATGCAAGCTCACGGGTTTCTCTGTTCAGCACTGTACCTGTGATCTTCCTTGTCATAACAGTGTCCTCCCTGAAGTGTGTCATTTATCTGTCCTCTCAGCAAGACCCTGTGAGTGATATCTCTCATACTTTGTCTAAAAATATCTTTCTTTCTCCCTCAATTTTTTTTGTATTTCAGATATTTTTTTTATTTCTTCAAATTTGCTGTTTACCAGGAGAGACTGAAATTTTAAAACTATAATTGAGTCCCACTGAGGCAGGAGACAGATGGGCCCTCAGAGCAAAAGGTTTGAGTTCGTTCCTTGTGGACCAATACTCCAAGATAGGAATAACAGGACAATTGAGAGAGGAGGCTAGGCCTTGCCCAGATAGAAGATGAGAGAACACATATTCTTCAATCTCGAAGTCAGGAGACCTCCCCGACTACACATGCACAGAAAGGCTCCGTGGAGGTCAAAAGGGGAGTGATGCCAAGTGGCTAAACCTACCCATGGGCCCCTTTGTAGAATCCATCTTGGCTGTGAGATGTGCGCAAACACATGGGAAAATCCTGAGATACACCAAATATGGACTCCGAACCAGGCAAATCAAAATGATTGGCCAAAGCAAACCCGGAAGAAATGCCCCATAAAAGTGATTCAAACTGCCACGAGGGCACAACTCTCTCTGAGCCCACTTGTGTGTCTATCCACATGTACTGTACTCTTTTTTTCTCCTAATAAAACTTTACTTGTTTTTTCTCCTCATAATACTTAACTTGTTTCACTACTTTCCATCTTTGTGGGAATTCTTTTTCTGCAAAGCTATAGGACCAGGACCTTGTCACTGACCACTTGTCTAGCGGCTAGGATTCGGTGCTCTCACCACGGCAACCAGACCTCAATCACTGGCTGAGAACCGACACCCTGCTTCAAGCTGCTGCAAGCTGAGGCCACCCAAGATCACCACCACCATCATCAACATGGAAATGGCTTTAAGAGAAAACAGGTCAGATGAGTATCATTTTTTCCAGTATCAACCAGTATCCCCCTCAATTTTAAATGATAGTTTAGGTGCTTTTTTAGATACAATTTTAGATATTTCAGAATTCTACTTTGATAGTTATTTCTCTTGGCATTGAAAATATCATTCCATTGTTTCCTGGTCTCAATCGTTGCTGCTGAGAAGTCTGTTATCAGTCTAATTGTCTTTCCTTGGTGTAACCAGGTCTTTCTCTGATTGCTTTTATTTTTAATGCGAATGTTTTATTGGTGCATAATATGAATATAGAAAAATGTTCAAATCATAAGTGTTCAGCTGATGAATTTTCACAAAGTAAACATAAAATATTACTAACAAACTGAGAAGCCCCCTAATAATCCCTTCCAGTTACTATACCTCCACCACACATAACCACTGTCCTGACTTCTAATAGCCTGATTTTGAACTTTATATAATAATGTACTATGTACCCTTTTTTCTCTGAACATTATAATTGTGATTCTCATCCACAGCGTGTGTGGTTTTAGTTTGTTTGATATTGTATTTTATTTATCCATTCTGCCATTAACTGACATTTGGTTAGTTTCCAGTTTGAGGCTATTAAGAATAGGGCTGCTCTGAACAATCTTGTCCATTTCTTTTGGTAAACATAGAGTACGTAGATGAGAAGAGAATTTACTGGGTCATAGTTCTTTTAATTCAGGCCTGTGGCATGTCTGACTGAGGTTCTGATGTTTGCTTTGTCTTTTCAGACCGTTGTCTCGCCTTTTGGCCTGCCTTGTGATTTTTTTGTTGGAAGCTGGACATGTTGTATTGAGTGATAGAAACTGAAGTAAATAGACCTCTAGTGTGAGGATTTATGTTAGTCTGGCAAGGGTTGTGTTTAGTGCTGGCTGTAGCTGTAGGTGTCAAAGGCTTCAAATTCCTCTAATGTCCTTGTCCTGATCTCCTGATCTCCCCTCTTGATTTCAGGCTTCCCTAAGTCCTCTCCCTCACAGAGAGTCTGCATTGGCAACCCTTTCAAACCCAATCCATTATTATTGTACTGAAACCCTGTTTGTGTGGTGATAAGGGAAGGGGGGTGTCTATAATCTTCCAATTAAATCTCAGTTTGAGTGGACCTGTGTCTCTGGCCTGTGACACTCTTGTATAGCTTCCCCCAATGCCAGTTAGGTGAAACAGGAAGGCTAATGGAAGCTGCAGTGAGAAGAAGGCCCTCCCTTCATGCTGCTGGAGAAAGGCTCTGGTTAAGTCTTTCCCCCTGAATAGTAAGCCTTGGTTATGGAGAATACTCTGTGTATTTCACAAAGATTACTCTTCCTTTCTTTCTGCCAGAACCAAGAGGGGATCTTCTTGGAGTTTCATCATGAGAATCCAGTGGAGTTCCTGGAGGTAAACCCCATGAAACCTTGTGTGCCCCCAAAACTGTGGCATCCAAGGAGTTTCTCACTTTCACACTCAGCCTCCAGCAATTGTCAGAATTATCATTCACGTGTTCCTACCTGTTTATGACTCTACTGGCTTCTACTCCAGGCCAGCAGGTCTCATCTGTGACTCTCTGGATTCACCTCTCTCCAGATTTGGGGGTAGCAGTGTGTTCTGCAACCTCAGTTCTCTGATGGAACCAAGAAAAGTTGATTTTCCATATGCCCAACTTCTTCTTGTTGTAAAAATGGAAATGACCATTTCCAGGCTCTTTACATGCCAGAGCTAAAGAAGGAAGTCCTGTGGCTTTATCTGTAGTGCAGCTGCTCAATTTCTTCATGAAACTATGAATTCAAGTCTTTCATATTTTCTATAAAAGTCATGGTCCTTATTGATTTGAATATTAATTTTCCTAATTCTATTTTGATGTTCTAGAACTTCTAATAAAGATTTATTGGACCTTCTCATTCTCTCCTTTATATCTCTGAACCTCTTCTCCATATTTTACTTCTCCATTCCTTTCTGTGTGCGTTCAGGGTAATTTCCTCTTGTCCACCCTCCAGGTAACTGATTCCTTCCCCAGTTCTACCTAATCCATTACCCAGTCCATGTTTTGAGAATTTTTTTAGTTGCAATAATTATCATTTTCATTTTTAGATTCTCTATTTTTCTAGTCAGTTTGTTGTTCTTTAATAGTTCTTATTCTATTTTTTGCTTTTGTATTTTTACTATATTTTTAATCAATTTAAATGTATCTATGTTATCATTTCGATGAGAATTGCTGTATTATTTGAAGTTCTTTGGATTTTTATTGTTCTGGCTTACATGGCTACTGATTCTCACTGATGGCAAACTGTTTCCTCATTTGTTTCTAAATTGAGTTTTTTTAGCTCATCTTCAGTGAGGCTTTATCTGTGGGGATTCTGAGAAGCCTGAGTGGGAGGTTGCCCCTCCTGAACTACCCTGCATTAGCTTCTGCCCCAGACCCAAAAAATATCATCAGCCTGGGATCGATGATGTTAATTGCTTCATTTCGGGGTTTACAAACAATGCCTGCAATATAACTTAAAGCCACAAACCCAAGCAAAGCACAGACCTATAGTCACCCAAGGAGTTTCTCATTTTTCTCAGAGTCCAAGCAGAAACTGACAAGCTCCTCTAATGTCTCCCATTTCTAGGGAATGGATTCTTCTTGTAGACTATCTCTGAGATTCAGCACTTTGAAGGTCGCAGCTTTATGCAACTTTTACATTGCACTCAAAACATCATTTCCCGTCCCTGGAAGGACTAGATCCAACCCCTTAGCTGGTGACTGTCCACCCCCAAACCGGAGACATGGCAGAAGCTGTACCAGTTCACACACTTACCACGTGGTTGTCAGTGTCTTTCCACCTCCTGGGGATGTCCCTTGCCCTCTTGCTATATTTGATCAATTGTTCCTCAGGTTTGTAGAGGGAAGGTTTTCAGGGGCAGAACTCAGAGCCCAATCTCTGTGTTAGGTCCATCCCCCGGCCCCCTGCCTTGCTTACCCAAAGCCCACCTGTGTTCACTGTGTCTGAGGATCCCATGGGTTCTCCAGGTCCAGGAGTTCAGGAGACAGATATACGGGTCAGGACTCAGCACATGGGGTTGGGGGATGGACAGATTTGGAATACAGTGGATGTGCTTACTAACTTCCTTGGGAAAGTGCAAACATCCACTTAGATGTGTTTGGGATTTTGTTTCTTTGTCTGTGTGTGCCTGGGCTTGTGTGGGTAGAAGTATGTACTTTTGTGT
This sequence comes from Globicephala melas, assembly GCF_963455315.2. Classification (NCBI taxonomy): domain Eukaryota; kingdom Metazoa; phylum Chordata; class Mammalia; order Artiodactyla; family Delphinidae; genus Globicephala; species Globicephala melas. The sequence continues at coordinate 163,945,923 of NC_083314.1, read as the reverse complement.
CTGAGGCCGGGATCAGTGACAAATATGAGTGTGAATTTAGGAAGCACCACATCCTGCTGCCTTTAGGAAAGGAACTAAGTGGATTCATATGAGCTACAGTGGAAAGGATGCAGCTCGGGGCTGTGTCAATAGCCCAGGCTGTGGCATTTATTAGATATGTAACTTTGAGCAAGTCATTTCTCATCTCTGAGCCTGAGTTTCTTCATCTGTAAAACGGGAGTAATACAAATCACCTTACAGTGTTGCTGTTAAGATTAACTGAAAAGACAGGCATACAAATGTACCAAGCCAAGCACATAGTAGGGGCCTAATAAGTGCATAAAGAGCCCCTACTCTGTGTTCAGAGTCAGGTCAAATACATCCGGGCTCAAGGTGTGATCTAGAAGATGATATTTGAATTGGGCCTTCAAAGATAAAATTCCACTAGGTGGGAAGTAGAGGGAGAGGCTTCCCAAGCAAAGAACACAACATGTGCAAAGGTTGGAGATGTTAAAGGGTATAAAATGTTCCAGGAGCAGTGAGTTGTGACAACAGCTACCAGGGAACTGAGAGATCTGTGCTCAGAGGAGTCATACCTCGAGGCCAGGCAGCAAACCCTGGCTCTGCACCTGGTGTTACTCATGCTCATGAGAGTGTAGGGACCTGCTGGATTCTTCCCTTCAGATGGTTGCAGAAAGTCTGGACAGAGTCTAGAGTGGAATGCAGATGATTGCAGAGGTAGAGCCAGGTGACCTTAAGGAGGGAGGGAGGAAGGTGAAGGTGCACAGTGTTATTATTTATTATCTGAATTTATGAATACATATCATAGCTACTAGCAACCATTAAGAGATTTCTTCATACCAGGCACAGTTCCGTGTATTAACTTATTTAAGCCTCACGGTAAACTCATGAGGTAAATATCATTATTATCCCCATTTTACAGATGAGAAAACTGAGGCACAGTGGAGTTGAGTTGACTAGAGGAAAGGAAGGGGTCAGCATTCAACCCCTGCCAGGCAGCTACAAGCACATTTGGGATCAGAGATGCCCAAAGGGTCACTGAATTCCCAAAGGATGCTGGATCCTTAGTGACAGGGGCTGACTGAGCTGCCTTCTGGAAGCTGTCCTGGAGACCTATAATCCGTGTCACTTTGGAGGTCCATGGCCACCTGGCCAGGGACAGTGGGCACTCAATGCCAGCCCCAAAAACCTTTCAGCAGAAGAGCTAAGCTCCCACTGTTGGAGGCTGGACTCCCAGATGCAAGTACCTCTTTGATTACTTTCTAATGAAAAACACATTTGCATCCAAACTGAAATTATATTGTCGGCAGTTAATTATCGCTTGTCAAACAAGTGTGTGCCCAGTTTGTGGGTTTAATTTCCATATAGGTTTGCAAAAGCCTCATTCCTCTTATTTGATGAGGCCTCTCTGAGTGAGAGACACTCATTGTTGGAATTGTTGCTTTCTTTTTCTTCTAAGCAAGTTTTTTTTTTGATAAGCAGGTTTCCTTGCTGTCTGAGTTGGGGTTCTTTGCAAATAACAGAAAAGCACTCAGTGGAATTTAAGCAAAGAAAAGTGGCAGGGAGGGGGGTGTTCCAGGCTCTAGGGATGTCTCTGGGAACTGAGGGGCGCCTGGACCTGAACTGGGAGCTGAAACCACCGCCAGTGGGACCCCAGGCAGCTGCCCTGCCCGCCTGCTCTCAGGGGCTCACAATCTCCAGTTATGGTCTGTTTCTTTCTTCCCCTGTTTCCTGGCTTCTGTTCTCACAGTGCCGGAATGGCCATCCCTCCTCTGTTTGAATCAGTGGCACACCTCCTAGGTCAAGGACCCGGCAGATCTGGGTTCAAACCTTGACTCACAGGTGCGTTTGGGCTGGTCCCTCATTCCCGCAGAGCTGTTACTTTGCCTGTGAAGTGGGGCCAGTACCTGTCTTGCCCATTTCTTGTAATTTGCACATTGACAGTCACATGGTAGACTCTGCAAGGAAGGGTAACTGTGCTGTTTCTGCTGCTACCATGGTTATTATTGTCATAACAATGCAGTGCCCTGAGCAGAGTGGGAACCCCTTCTGATGGAGGTAGAGAAAAGATGTCACTGTCTGGCAGGCCCTCCTTGGATAACCAAGAGACCCAGAGCAGGTGTGGTGCAACCTCTGCCCCAAGCCAGGAGCCCTGGCTTCCTTGCCTGCAAAGTGGAGAAAGCAATGTTCACCTCACCGCACAGCTGTGGGGACAGAACGAGATGAGAAGGAGGTCTCAACTAACCCTCCTTTGCTTTCTGGCACGTGCCCTTGATCTGGGAAGGAACAGTGAGTACCTAACGGATGGGGGAAGGAACAGTGAGTACCTAACGGATGGAGGAAGGAGGGAGAAAAGATAAATGATATTTTTAATGGGATTATAGATCACATGATTATAGATCACATTATAGATAATGGGATTATAGATCTCAACTTAGAATCCTTTCTGAAGGCCTGGTCCAGAAGCTGGAAACTTTTGTAATTTTTTCCTTTGTTCTTTGGCCAGTGTCTGTTTTCTCCAGGGAAACCGGAAGCTCCAGGAGGACGAGAGTGAGTTTGTGTTTTTGATTCTCTCCAAAGTCTGTGGCACAGCACGTGGCACATAGAAAACATCACATACATGTCATGTGGATAAATGCAGCATCACTCATAAAGTGCTCAGCTCAGCACCTGGAACATTCTAGGTGATGTCCATGGGTTATGACCACTGACTTTCTGGACTGACTGAAGCCTGAGGGGGGCAGGAGGAGAGGAGGTGAGGCCGGGGCAGATGAGGCTGGAGAGGCTGGCCGGCCACCGTGCCTGAGGGTGAGGGAAGCCAGGAGGAGGACTGGGGAGACATGGGGGTGAGCCTCCAGTTTTAACTCACGGAGTGAATGGGAGGGAGCCACTGTGTGAAGCAGAAAACTGGGCTTGAGAACAAGGATTTGGAGCCTAGGTCCATGAAGAGAGAGTGGGGAGCTGCTCAGGCCTCAGTTTCCCTGTGCATGATCTCTGCATCACCCCCCAGCCCTGACACCCCAATAAGCCTAGCAGGTACATTTCAGGGCAAAGCACAGAGCTACGGGGGACCTGGACTCTTCTTGTCCAGTGAGAAGCCAGAGAGGGTGGTGTCTGTGTTCATCACACGGGCTGTCAATGGGAGGGCAGGGGCAGGAGCTCAGGGTAGGGGCTCCTCTGACCCAAGAGCAGAATCCATTCTCAGCTCCTGAGAAGATAGGGTGGCGGCACCAGCTTGGCTTTGCGTGTCTCACGGGCTCCTGTCCAGTCAACTCCACTGTCGCCATCTCCCTCCGAAGAAGGAGTGCTGATCGAGGCAGGGGCATCCTGGGGGGTGTGACCCCCACGCCCCCCACACACTTCTCCCTCACACAGCCTCCCAGGCTCACCCTCCCCCCAGACCCAGGTTCTAGAGCCGCCTCTGCCTCTCACCTTGGCCAGGTGGCTTCTGCTCCCTGGGAAGAGGGGCACCGAGACTGTCCCTCTGGCATCCACTCTGGGCCTCTCCCCTTGGGTAGTAGCCTTGACCTCACCTCTACCTCCAGGACCGGTCCCTGATTCAGCCACGCCATAGCCCAGACCAGGGGTGATCAGCGTAGGACTAGTTTGATGGTATGTTACTTGACATGAGCCAGCCAGAGAGAAGCCCGGGACTTTTGTGTTCTGTCTGGAAGAGGCATGTCTTCCAGTAAATGGCAAACAGAAAATATGTGACCCATGCTGATGCTGCAACCACCTGAGAAGCCAGACTGAAGGTGAAGTTGAGGCCCTGGAAGGCAGAGAAGAGGATTGGAAAGCAGTGGGTCCTTGCACGCAACTGAGATGCTAGATCAGTCCTTACCCGAGACCCAACCCACCGCTAGTTTGATAGTTTAAGCAAGTGCACACTGAGTTTTCTGCCACCAGCACTGGGCCGCGGCTCATCCTTCTGTTAACAGGAAGGAGTTCTTCCCTGAAAGCTCAAATGTCCACTTGCTCCATTGGAATGAAGTGACATTGGGATCCCAGGAGTTAGCAAGGGCCCCTGGCCCCCGAACAGAAAACCTCCAAAAATGAAGCTCAGAGAGTAGTTCTGGTTTCAGTGCTAAATTCACTTATTCATTCGTTCGTTCAACCAGAATAGGTTAAGCACCTACTATGTTCCAGGCCCTGTGCAAAGTGCAGCGTTAACCTCCAAGCGAAACGAGACGGGGAAAAGGAAAACAAATAATGAGGAAGGAAATCAGTAAATAAACAAGACAATTTCGGAGCGTGGTAAGTGCTTGAAGAAAATAAAACGGGGCAACTCAGGTACCTTTGTCTTGGTGGCCAGGGAGGGCTTCTTGGAGCAGGTGGCATTTGGGCCGAGACATGAATGATGAGAAGGAGAAGCCATGCTAAGATGTGGAACAGAACATTTCTGAAAGAAAAAACAGCAAGTGCAAAGGCCCTGAGGCAAAACAGGCTTCTTCCATCCAGAAAAAGATAAGAAGACAGGGGAGTTGACTCAAGTTAGCCTCAGTAAGACCTGAGGGCTGTTTGTTATGGGCCAGTTACTAGTCCAAGCACTTTGTGTTAACTAAGTTAATCTTCTGAACAAGCCCACAGGATATGTACCATTATCCCTATTTTACAGATGTTTATTCATGAGTCCCTAGAAAGGTTTATTAATGAGTTTAAGATCCAAGAACTAGTGAATGTCAGAGGGTGGATGTGAACTCGGGTTTTCAGATGCCAGAGCCCGCATCCTTAGCACCACTCTGTACCTCATCTGGGGAATGACAGTAACAGTCTTTCCCATGGTTTCCCGTGAACTCACAGTGGCCTTCCCTCACTCCTCAGTCAGACAGGGCCTCCTCACCCACCTTCAGCCACGTGGTCAGCTTAGTGTGCAGGCCCCTGGTGGGGAAGTCTGCTGATTGGGTGAATATATTCAATTCAGTGGAGTGTTAGCACCTCATTGTCACTGCTCCCCTGTGCTGTGTTCTCCAACCAATTTTACCAGTATTTAAGGGTTGTATTTTTTAAATCAGCCTGGCTCCTGTGTCTTTATCTCAATTTCTTCCAAGCTCAAGTGGGGAACAGAAATGCCATTTATTGGCCCCTCAAACCCCAAGAGTGATCATCGAAGTTGGCAGGGGTTGGATCAGGTGGGGGCTCAGAGGTTGAATTTTATTCTAAGTGCAACTGGATAGACTTCCAGTTTCAGTCTGAAAGTTGCTTCTCCTGTCCTTATAATAAGAAAAACCGGAAAACTGAAAACCAGTGACTTTTCTTGGATTCATCAGAGAACTGAGATGGCAGGGCAAACTGCCACTCCAAGATCAGGAGAGATGGGGGCATACAGAGCGCCACCAAGATCCACTGGAGCCATTGTTAAAGAAAAAAATGATTCATGACACTTGTTATAAAATAGTAAAGCAGGGCTTCCCTGGTGGCGCAGTGGTTGAGAGCCCGCCTGCCAATGCAGGGGACACGGGTTCGTGCCCCGGTCCGGGAAGATCCCACATGCCGCAGAGCGGCTGGGCCCATGAGCCATGGCCGCTGAGCCTGCGCGTCCGGAGCCTGTGCTCCACAACGGTAGAGGCCACAGCAGTGAGAGGCCAGTGTACCACAAAAATAAATAAATAATAGTAAAGCAGACTTTATTCTGGAGGTGAGAGTGCTGCAACAGTGGGGTTTTGTAGTAGGGGGGAGAGAGATTGGGCTCAACCCCAAATCCAACAAGAAAAAGTGGGAATTTATAGGCAAGGAGCAGGGTGAGGGTCATAGGATGGAAAATTCCTAAGAGGAAACATCAGGGGCTTAGAGGGGATTCCGGCTAAATTGATCTAACAGAATTCTTGCTGAAGGCAACCTGGGTGATCAGACATCACATGGGGGCTAGTGGAGGGTGAGAAACCCGCGCAGATAAGCAGGGTGATCAGATGTCGAGGGCAGAGGATTCTGGTTAAACTGACTCGGCAGGAGTCTTGTTAAATTGGACAATGCAGGGGTAGAAACGGAACCCTCCAATGAGGGCCCAGTTGAGAAGAGAGTTCAGAGGAGCCCGAGTAGAGTTTCGTCAAGGAGAGACTCTTTCGTCACCATAATCTGGCAGGAACACTTAACGCAACTTAAATTGCTGGAGGCTGAGTGTGAACTAGTGTGAGGGGTAGAAACTCCTGGGGCCCCCATGGTCTTTCATGGGCTTTATCCCTGGAACCCCAGCAAATGCACCTGGAAGCCACTGGAGTTTTGAGCAGGGGAGTCACCCACATTGGGATTATCTTTGCCCCCAGCAAGCTCCGAGGAAGGCAAAGCAGCAGACTCCCCACGTGGTGATCTAAAAGAAACTGGAAAGAACTTCCTCCCGTACCAAAAATGTTGTTCTGACTTCTTACCCTGCCCGGAACTCCACCGTTGAATTCCTCTTTCTGGGTCCAAAAGACCCACATGCAGGGACCCCCGCTGAGCAACACCTTGGCTGCCTTCAGAACGCTGAGCTTAAGAGGGGGTGGGGGTCAGAGTGAGCTGAGCACAGGGTCCTTGGGAGGACCTCCAGGGTGAAAGCTTGGGGGGAGGGGAGGAGTAGAGCAGGAGGCAGGCAACAGGGAAGGGACACACTTGGCAACCACCTTCTTCCTGATTTATGCCCTGAAGATGAACAAGATCCAGCCCTGCCCTCCAGGAGTTTACAGTCTGAGGGAAGAGGCGGCTATGTGTTCAGACATTGAGAACAGAGGCCCAGAGACTCAGACGATGTGAGAGCTGGACAATGGAAAAGCACAGAGAAGAGGAAGTGACCAGCCTGGGACAAGGGGTAGTCAGAGATGCTCTCCTGAAACAGGGACACTGGAGCAGGCTGGGCAAGTTGACATGGAACTGGAACAGTGTTCCAAGCAGCAGGAACAGCATGTGCAAAGGCCCAGAGGAATGAGAGCACACAGAGTGGCCGGAGCCCGGATGGTGGGGAGGGAAGTGGTGGGAGATGAGCCTGAGCGTCGGCTGCAGGCTGTGGGAGGACCAGGGGCTTGAGGGCAGCAGGCTGTGGTGGAATGTGACCTCCGTGAAGCACTCCCATCTCCCAAGGGCCCTGACAGCTCCTGGCACATAGGAAGGGCTCCACAAACATAGAATGAATGAATGAATGATTGTGGCAGGGTAATAGGAAGACAAGGAGGGTATTGCAAGAGTCCAGGTGAGAGCTTGATGGAGGTCACACAAGGTCATGGCAGTGGGCACAAACTAAACAGGTGACTTGAGAGGAATCTCAGAGGAATGGACTGGATTGGGTGGGGTGTGTACCTGTGTATATGTGTGCAGGGGAGATGTTTGTATGTCTGTGTCGATGCGTGTCTGTATGTGTGTCTGGGTGTGTGCTATGTGTATCTGCACACCTGTCTACACATACAGAGGTTCTGGGTGGAGCCCACAGGGCCTGCTAAAGTCCAGGGTCGGGTTAGGACCCCCATCCAGTGCCACCTCCGCTGCCCATTACCAGAGAACGGTGTCCACCCCAGCCCTGACACCCCAGACCATTTTTCTGTCCATCTCCAGCTGTGATTGATGTAAATGCTATCCTAATTTCTAATCATTTCCTGCAATTTGCAAAATGATTTCTTCCGTTCCTGCAAAAGGGGCTACACAGTCAGCTTTGCTCCTTCCTTTCTTGTTCTATTGTCTTGTAGTCAAGCAAAAAGCGAATAAGAAAAGTGATAAAGCATCGTGAGGGGGAGGAAAGACAGGGAGAAGAAAGGCAGCCGCGAGGCCAGAGGGTGATCGTAGGAAAATGATGTGAGCAAGTCATTTAACCAAATTGTATTTTAACTAAGGATGAGTTCTGTTCACTTCCTAATGCACCAACCTCACGGTCGCCTGTGACATGTGCCCCAGTAGGAGGGTACGTGACCTGACTACTCATGACTGCCAGCCTACCAGCACCCACGGGGTTTGTTCCACACTGGCCCACATCCCCTCTCCTGTCACTGTCTCCCTCTCCCCACAGGGGTCTGTTGCCTCTCAGTGCCAAGTACAGAGCTGAGTGCTGGGGTATGGGGTGACTAGGGCAGACACAGTCTGTGCCCTCCAGAGTTTCCAATTGAAATTGAAATTAAAGCAATCACTACATTAAAAATCTGCTATAACATGATGAAGGCCACAGGGGACCTACCCTATCAGGGGGAGGTCAGGTGGGCTTCCCGGAGGAAGCGGCAGTTCTATGCTAAGACCTGACTGGCAAGTAAGAGTCAGCCAGGTGAGATGCCCTGGAGGATGCTCCAAGGCAGAGGGAACAACATGTGCAAAGACTCAGAGGTTCGAGTGTCAGAAGAGAGGCCTGTGTGACTGGACTCAAGGAATGGGGGGAATACGGCAAGCGTTGAGGCTGCAGAGGTGGGCAGAGTCAGACTGCCCTGGGCTTCAAGGCCTGTCAGAGCAGGTGACAATGGGGCAAAGACCCGAGGAAGGGAGAGAGGGAGGGAGCCAGGCAGACATGGGAAGAGGCTCCAGCTTGAGGGAAGGGCAAGGGCCTTGAGGCAGGAACAGGCTGAGGGCTCCTGGTCCAGGAAGGATGGAGGTTTGGGAGTGACTGGTGGGGGATGGGCTGGGGGGATGGGGGTATATGCAGGGCCCGGGGCCACTGTCAGCGGGCCACTGTCACTTGGACTGTGCCCAAGTGAGGCAGGAGCTGCAGGGCTTCCAGCACATCAGGGGTGGCCCTGGTTCCAAACCTGGAAACCTGGTTTGGCCAAAGCCTGTGGTCAGAACCATTAATAGGGACTGAGCCTCCTCCATCAGGGTTTGGAATCACATGCAGCAACACCCCCAGGAGAGGTCCCAGAGGTCAAAGGTGAGATGCTGTCCTGAGAGCAAGAGGGGAGAGAGCAAGGGGCACAGGGTAGGGAAGGGGGGAGGCTGGAACCCAAAGGGCCAACATACCCTGTGCCTGGGCCTGGGTAGGCTCCCTGCAGGGGCCCGGGTGCTGCAGGCCCCACTATTAGAGAGGGCTAGTGTCACTTTGTGGCTGTGACTGAGTTGTCCACGGGGTGGAGACTGTCAGGCACTGCGGGGTGGCTGGCAGCCGTCTCAGCTCCAGAGGCGTGACTCACTGCAGGTCCTAAATCTAGCAGGAGTTTCTCGCCCAACAGAATTGTTCTAATTGTCATTGTTGTGGCAGATAACATTTTGTGACAGCCATAAACTCAGAAAGTCTGGAGTGGCTCCCGGAGGAGGGAGAGGCCTGGGATGGTTTGGACAGAATTTAAAACTTGAAGCCCTGGGGGGGACTCAGGTTGGGGGCTGGCTTCCTGTCCCGCAGATGGGGCGTCTCCCAGTCTCAGAGGCTGCACTTGACGAATATTAGAATCAGACTAGTAAAGTGAAATTATCAGAGTCATCATACATAAAAATGCCTAACACTGGGGGGACAAGGGGACAGGCCTGGATTTAAGTCTTGTCTGTGCCACGTATCTCTGGGAGCAGCAACCAGTTCTTAAGCTCTTTCCAGAGCCTGGGAGCTGGGTGGGGATCCGCTCCCTCAGCTCCACTGTGAGGGTGCAGGGACAGAGAGAAGCAGCTCCTTGCCCCCCTTCATGCAGCTCATCTTCCCGGGTCGCCCACACACTGCCCCAGCCACAGTTTGTCACAGGTCCTCCAAGTCAGTGACCGCCCCCCCGGAGCCCTCACCAGTACTGCTCCCTCTGCCAGGGTGCCCCACACAGACCAGGCCATCTCTCTGGGAAGCTGGGAGGACCAGGAAGGCTGGACACCGTGGGGATGGTGCAGGTCTGAGTAGGGGGCCGGCAGGGGTGACAGCCAAGGCCCCCCCACAGGGCTGAGCACTTTCATTTCACACTTGGTGCCCAAACTTGCATCACGGTGCTGGCCAGGAGCCTCGTGTGCAGTTATTAAATGTGATGTGCTGTAGGTGTATAACTGTCAGAATGGTTTTGCATATTTTGATAAATCTATAAATATGGGTTGTAATTATCCAGCATTAGCATATGCTTATGTTCTGCATAAGTACATTGTTTCTCAGAGAATGCAAGTTGCCAATTCACCACCATGACACAGGGACACCAGCCTGATGGTCATGTCCCCGTCACCCAGGACACTGAATGAGTCCATTCATCCTCCTGGGGAGGAGGGGCAGCGGGGATGGTGGGCAAATCTCCCCACACCACAGGCAGGTCCTGGGGTCCTAGAGCTCCAGGAGGGACAGAGAGCAGGGTCAGGAGAGAGGTCAGCCCCAGCCACCAGCCTGGACCAGGTGACAGTCGAGTGGAGGGGTTACCTGAGCACCTGTCTGTGGCTCCACCCAGAGCCTTTCAGGGGGTCAAAGCACAGAGCATGGCAGCTGAGGGTACTGGAGCCCCATCTGCCTTCACTCACCTGGGGTCACCCCTGAGCCTCAGTTTCCTCAGCTGTAAAATGGGGATAAAAGCAGCTCCCTCCTCCTCCTGGCTGTGAGGATTAAGGGAGTGTGTGCAAATGAAGGGCACCCAGCAGACGCAGGAAGGGTTCACTTGTGTGAAATGATGCTCCTGCTGTTGTCGCCCCAGGACTGTGACAAAGGAGGCACATGGGCCCATTTCACAGATGCGGCTAATCGCTATGATGCTCCCGGCTGCTGACATGCCCTTGGGTCAGGCAGCTGCACACCCGACCCCACATCCCCTTCACAAGCACCCTACTCGGCAGGTGTTCCAGCCCCCTCTCCACTGGGGGAAGGCTGTGCCCCAGGAGGGTCAAGCGCTTCCCAGATCACACGGCCCTCAAGGGCAGAGGCTCAGAGCAGGGCACTCTGCCCACAGCGCCCAGGCTGGACCACCACCCCAGACCCCACGTTGCCTGGGACACTCAGTCACAGCACTGATGAGAAGGCGGCAGACACTCATGGCTGCCCGCCCAGCAGCCCACCCCTCCTTCCTCACTCACAGAGCCCTGGGTCTGTTCTGCAGCAACAGGCTCAGGCCTGGTGGGCCTCCCCAGCCCTGGGGGTGAAGCCGTACCTGGTGCCCAACCCCTCTTCTCCAGAGATTGTTTTAGGGGTGAGAGTGTGACCCAGATCTGGCTATTGAGGTGTGAGAGAAAATCTGCGGCTAGAGGGACTGCTTCTGGGAAATATTTTTTCTGCCTCACCCCACTCCCTTCCTCTCAACTTGAATACTGTAGTGTGAGACATGATGTTTGGAGCTGTGGCAGCCATCTTGTAACAGTGAAGCCAAAAGCTAAGAATGTAAATTCAACGCAGCCAAGGACGGTAAAAAGGAAAAAGGTCTTTGTTGACATCCCTAAGCATCTGGCCAAGCTGGGACCACCTCGCTTGAGAACAATCAGCAAATATTTTCTGTAGAGGGAACGACAGTAAAGAGTTTAGGCTTAGCCAAAATCAGGGGCAAAATCAACGATATTATGTAAGTATTTACTTAAAAAGAGAGAAAATAAATTTCCACAAATATTTTCTTGATGAAATTCAAAATATAATAATCAAGTGCAATTTTTATAACATAGATTTATTAATGAGAATAATGGTGTTCTTTTTCACGGGGGGGATAACATTTTACTTACTTGGAGATCAAAGTTAGTTTTCCGTGGCATCAAATTGATTGCAAATGTTCTCCTGTAAAAATCACCCTTAGCTTGAGGGCCATGCGAAAACAGACAGTGGACCACATTGGCCCATGGGCCATAGATGCCATTAACCCCTGCTCTAAAAGATCTGGTTATTCATGTCTTAATTGCTTGAGCCATTGTTGTTGGGTTCCTGTTACATGCTTCCCAAAACATTCCAACTGACAGAAGCACCTACTACGCGCTGGCACACATCTCTCACAAGAGTCATGAGCATTTGATTACACCCTTCTCCCCCAACAAACCGGGGAATACTGGAGGCAGAGGTTGTGTCTTGCAGGTCTCTGTAACCCCAGACCTTCACACAGATCACGACCCACGTTGAGCTCCGATTACCATGGTATGAATCATATGAATGAATGTATGAACAAATGAAAAATTAAATACTTGGTAAATTGAAAAGTGGTGGGCCCGAATGCAGGGTTAGGTTCTGGGAGGGGCACAGATGGGGGATGGGAGATGTGCAGGGTGCAGAGCAGGGATTAGAGGAAAAGCAGCAGCCCCTTTTCTCCAGCAGGAACGAGGCACCTCTGTCTTCCCAGGTGTCTCCCTGCCTCTCCATCCTGCTGGCACAGACATCAGGTCTAAAATCCCTACCCCGCGTGCAGCCACTCCCCTGGGCTGCGGGAGCCTTTGACAGCCAGCGCCTGCTTCCCCAAGCCGGAGAGACAGCCTTTGTGCTCTGCCATTTTCCCCCTAAAAATTGTTGTGAGAAACCAAATGGTTATCTTTACTTCAGCGGCAATTCTTTGCTGCGTTATTTTGTAAGAGATGGAGGACGGGGCATGGGGAGAGGAGGCGGCTGGAGAAGTAAGGAAAACCATTTAGGGTGAACAGGCTCTAAAATTTCAGCTCCGGGTTTTGCCAGGAGACTGGGTTGGAGGATGATTTCAAACGAATTTTGCCATCACATTAAGAAACTGTCTCCTCCAAAATGCTTTATTTTGACAGTTGGCTTCAAGAGATTTGACAGAATTCATTTTTCTAGCAGACAAGAGATCAAGGTATTAAACAAAATACATTCCACCGTGAGAGCGCTGTTAACCATTTGACACGTTATATTCATCCAGAGTCTGAGTGTCTCGACCTCTTTCTTCCCTTTCCTTCCTACTTTCATACACCAGAGAGAGGCGAGGCCAGTAAAGGCACCGGCTCTCTCTGCCCCCAAAGCCCCCGCTCCCCAAGACAGCTCTGTGACAGGCGGGGACTGGAAGGGGCGACCCTGGAGGCAAGGGGTCCCTGGGGAGCTGCTAGGTGTCCACGGGGACAAAAGTAAGCAAGGCAGAGACCGGGGGAGAGGAGGTGGGGAAAGAGGTGGAGGGTGAACGGGGGTCTGTCAGCCTGAGAGCCCAGGGGATTCACAGGAGCAGAGCTGAAACCCAGCAGACATGGGGAGGGGTCTGGAGGGGGCGTGGGGACAGCTGGGCCACAATGGTCACCAGAGTGAGCCTCTGATGGACAGGCTGGGAGTCCTGGTCTCCTTCTGCTGAGGCCCCGCCAGGTCCCAGGGCAGAGCCAAGGAGGAAACCCGAGCTGCGGTTGGCAAACTCTGCTCCTGATCAATTGCTGACCCTCAGGAGGGCTAATTAGCTGTTGCATAAGCTATCACTACAGGTAATGACCGTCTGGATAAACACTCAGGGGCGCTGAGGGGACCCTGGAACCATCCTGAGATGCAAGGAGGACAGGGACTTCGGAGTCAGGCAGACCCGGGTCCCTGTCCTAGTTGTAGCCAGTTACCAGCTCTGGGACTTTGCTCTTAACCTGGCTGAGCCCGTTTCCTCATCTGGTAAATAGGCCAACACTGTCCTCTCCCTCTGAGCTGTGATGAGGAGTGAATGAGAGCCCATCCTGACCTGTGAGCAGCGACCAGTCCCCCTCTAGCCCTGCCTCATCCCTCTGCCTGCTGCCCACCCCACCTGCCCTGACTCCAGCACACGGGTCAATGTAACAACAATAACCAACTCTCCTGGGTCCCCCCTTGCCAGGCCCTGTGCTGAGCTCTCCCTGTGCTTTTTCTCATTTATCCTATTGGTTCTGCTATAGGTTCTGCTATTGGCCCCATTTTACAGATGAAGACACTATGGTTCAGAGAGTAAAGTAATGTGAAAAGTCAGCCAGCTGGAAGAGGGCAGATCAGGGCACAAACCCAGTCTGACTGATGGTTTTTCCCACATGCCTTTCCCAGGCATCCCACCTGGCCCATGCTTTACTTTTCTTTCCAAGTTGGGGCTGGCAGACCCTACAGTAGCTGACCCTGAGCAGAAGGGTGGCTTCAGAGCTGGACAGTGACCCCTCACAACCATCCTGGCTGCCCAGGGTCAGTCCCCTCCCCTTCCCTGGAAAATTCAGCTTCAGTGTCACTCCAGCCTATGGTGGTGCCAGGTGGGGCCCCACCTCCCCATCTCGGCATCTCCAGGCCTATTAAACAGGAGAGTCACAGGCTGACATGTAGGCTTGTATGAGCTGCACCAAGATCAATTTAATACCTCCCATCACCCCACCACCGCTAAGATGTCCTTGAACAGCTCCTGCCCCTCGGAGGCCTAGCGTTCTGTCCTTGTCAATTACCCACCCGGGGGCCGTGTCAGCCACTGCCCCAGGCCTGTCCCCTCATACCTGGGGCCTGGGGGAGGCGGGACAGCAGACTGTGCCAGGCTGGCCGAGGACTCCCTCGGTGCCCTTCACCCACATTCTCCCTCCTCAAGTTCATGATTGGGAGCCGGACTATGGAGCCAGGACTCCTGGGTCCAAACCTCAGCTGTGTGACCTTGGACAGAGTACTTAACCTCTCTGTGCCCAGTATCCTCATCTGAAAATGGAAGTCTATTAACTATTGCTATTGTTACCAATGTCTCGTCCCTCCTCCCCCACCCAGCTGTCCCCCGCCCTCACCGCATCCCACCTCCAAGACCCACACCTTGCTCCTGGAACCCTGCCCCCAGTCCTCACGGGACACTGGCTCACAGGGGTCTTGGGGCAAGACCCCAGGGATGGTTGCACTTCTCAGGGGCCTCTGGAAACCTGAGTAGTCTTCGAGGCCCAAAGGGCTGTGTTCCTCAGAATGAGTGACTTTCTCACCATCTCCTTTAGGGACAAACTGACCATTTTGACACTAAGGAGACACCTCATCGTGGTGCTTGGAGACCAAGGACACAACAGTCCTTGAGTGAGCCAGGTGACCAGGCAGGGCAGCTCTGGGAGGTGGGGTGATGGGGCCAATTTCCCTATGAGAGCAAAGGCTCCAGGGAGCAAAGTGCCTACCCAAGACGACACAGTGTGCAGCTGAGCCAGGATTCAACTGCCCTGGTCTGTCTGACTCTAAATTCTAAAATCTTTCCACTGCGCCACATTGAGGGTTCCTGGGTGACTTTTATATGTCCAGCACCAGGCTGGAGGCCAGCTGCAAAGATGACGCAACCATGGGAACATGAGCATCATGAAGCCAGGGCCACCCCTTCCTCATCCAGGGAAGTTCTGAGCTCCTGCCCAAGCCAACCTAAGCCTTTCCCTTGGGCAGCCGTGAGGTCCAGGATTCCCTGGACAGCCTGCCATCTCCTGCCACCTCTCACCAGGTGACGCACCTCTGACAGTCTGCAGAGTGACTGAGCATTCTTTCACTGAGAAACTATGATGAAACATACATAAAATAAATGTCCATGGAGGCAACAGGATCACTCTCTCTCCAATTCCGCCGCCTCTTCCTACCCCATCATCTCCCATCTGAACCTTTCTGCAGCTTCCTCCCGACGTCCCACCCCACCAACCTTTCCTGACCAGCACCCAAGAGACTGGTTCACTGCAGAAGACTTCTTGGGCCTCCCTTGCTTAGAACATTCAAGGACACCCTGGGGCTCTCAGGATGGAAACAAAACTGCTCCCCACAGCTGACAGGAGCCTACAGGACCTGGCCTTGCACATCCTCCACCTTAGGGTTCTGCCATTTCCCCACGTCTGCTCTGAGACTGTGGGACCCAGTCCGATGCCTCTCGCTCTCCTCCTCACAGCCACGTCCAGGGCGTCCATGCAGATCTTGTACTCAATGAGCACCCACAACGGCTGCCCCGAGACTGGGTCTGCCCAGGAGGGTCCCTGCGTCCTCGGGAAACCCTTCCAGTTCCTCTCGTTGACCTCCACACCTCCCGTCATCAATGAAGACCCCTCCCGGGCCACCCAGATGCTGGCAGTTCCCTCTCCTCAGGAGCGCTGTCATCCATCATGGGGACACAGTCTACAAAGTCGGGATCTTTCTCAGATCTCCAATGAGCAGGTGCCACAAAGCTATTGGAATCCCAGAGATATTGGGGAGGGAAGGGAGAACTCAGATAAAAAGTGGTGGGAGTGAAGAGAAAACAGAGATGTGTCAGGGAGATTAATCCGCTGCTCAGACATGAAAGACTCTCAGTTATTTTATGTTGCATTTCATTAGAATGTACACGTCGTACTCAGCTGCCTGCAAGCCTCGGATTACCCAAAGAGAAAGCACAATGAAAGACAAGGGAGAATAAAAATACCGACAAAAATATTCCTGAAATTGGAATTATTTTGAGAGAAATAAAAGCTGGGCTGGAGACAGTAGAGACCACTTGGCCTCGAGGCCCTTGGCACTGATGCCTGGTCCCCCGGCCAGATCAGCCAGAGTCAGGGGATCGAGCTGTCATCTTGGACCTGCACCTATGTGCTGTGTGACTTTGGTCAAGTCACTGCCCCTCGATGACCCTCATTCTCCATAAGTCCCGGGGCTTCTCAACAGCAGCACTGTTGGCATTTGGGGCTGGATGCTCTTTGTTGTGGGGACTGTCCTGCGCACTCAGCAGGACCTCTGAGCTCTACCCACTAGCTGGGTATCCACCACCAGCACTCCAGTTGTGACAATCAAAAATGTCTCCAGACTTTGCCGAATGTCTCCTGGGGAGTAAAATCACCCCTGGCATCTGAACCAGATGCTTTCTGAGTTCATGTGGGAGAGAGCAGAGCAAGAAGGGTCACCATAGACCCCAGCCCAGGGCCAAGGACACCCCAGTGTGGCGAGCTGGGGATAGAGGTGAGGCCTGGAGGGAGAAGCTGGCTCATGGAGGGCCCCACTGCTGAGCTGGAGTGTGTGTACACCCCCATCGTCACTGCCCTGGGCCAGAGAACAAGGGACAAATGTTTGCACACAGCACACTGGATTGGTGACTCTTCTGCATGTCTGACCCATCCCCCCGGGGACTGTGTCACTGTCGTCTCTGGGTCTCCCGCTCCTGGTGCAGGGTGAGGCGCAAAGCATTTGCTGAAATGAACTGAACTGAAGGGCTTTTGCTTTCACCTCTGAGCTCAGTCTTGGGAGGGCACCAAGGGGCCGTGACATGGACCCTCACCCTGGGGGCTCTCGGCCCAGCAGGGGAAAAGCATGGGCGTCCTCAGCCCTATTCCCCAACATCCCCAGCTCCCTCATTCCTGATTCAAGGTGGGGTTACCCTTCCCACCACTTTGAAGGCAGAAGGCCAGTGACTTGCTCTGGCCAATGAGATGTTAGAGGCGGTGGCGTCTGTCACTCCCAGGAGGGAGCTTTAAGAGCAGCACCCAGTTTGCACAGTGATCTCGGAAAGCCCACATGGAGGTGAAGCCACATCAGCCCAGATCGGCTGCAGGGAGCAGAGCCGGCCGCCTGCCCGGGGCATGTCAGCATAAAGAGGGGGCCTCCTCTCGAGTTGGGGATGCTGCGGCCACCGGTTACAGCAGTAAACTGGGCCCCCCAGAGTGATGCCACCGCTGGAACCAGGTCACCTGAGAAGTCTGCCCCCAGCCTCCAGGCCCCCATGGATGCTGGTCTCTGTGGGACGGGTCACTCCACGCCACTCCAGTCACAGGTCTGGAGGATCCTGCCAGTATCTGGGAGGCCGGATCCCCAGGGTCTGACTTACCCAGACCTGGGCCAGACACACACATCCCATAATGATGTGCACATCGCCCGAGAGCATCTGGGCTCCTTGATCCTCTCTGTTAACTCGTCCCTTCAACAAAGAAGCCCCCTGGGCTTCCCTGGTGGTGCAGTGGTTGAGAGTCCACCTGCTGATGCAGGGGACACGGGTTTGTGCCCCGGTCCGGGAAGATCCCACGTTCGGCAGAGCGGCTGGGCCCGTGAGCCATGGCCGCTGAGCCTGCGCGTCCGGAGCCTGTGCTCCACAACGGGCGAGACCACAACAGTGAGAGGCCCGCGTACCGCAAAAAAAAAAAAAAAAAAAAAAAAAAAAAGCATCAAGAAATATTTCTATATGTAAGTCAAGGAAAGTTCATGAAAAAATATCACTTGTTCAATAATGAAGTAGGACAAGTCTGCAGAACTGAGTAATGGCAGAGAAGAAAAGTCTCAGCTCTTCCCCCAATTACAGGGTCTAAGTCATCAAGTTGACAAAAGAATAATATTGAAATACGAGGAAGCGTGCAACTGCCCAACAAAAGAGACAAAAACTAGCTAATGTGACAATAAATGATACCCGGGAATCATCTGAGCCTGAGGCTGGGTCTGAGCATTTTCTAACCACATGCATCAGCCCCAAAGGCCCCTCTGGTGTCCCCAGGAATGAAACCTGCCCCTGGACTCACGGTGTGGCCCTGCACGGCCTCTGCTCAGGGGCACGGAGCTCCACATTCCCATCGCTGTCTGTGCAGCCTATGCCCCTAGTCCAGCCAGTCTTTTAGCCCTGAGCACAGTGCACTACCTCCAAGCGTTCCCCTGGACCACCCAGGTCCCTGCCATCACCCCAGCCCTGAGCTCATCCCCTCCATCTCGTTGAGCCAGCTGCTCAGGGCCTCCCATCCCAATCGTTGTACTATTTGGTGACAGTATGGGGGCAGCACATTGCCGCAGGGTATGCCTGGACCTTGGAGTCAGACAGCTGGCTTCACAGGCCCACTTGTGTGTGACCTTGGCCAAGCTGCTGTACTAGTCTGAGCCTCAGTTTCCTCACCTGTAAAATGGGAAGATAACAAAAATACTGACCTCATAGGATCAATGTGAGGGTTAAATGACTTAATATATGTAAACTATTCATAGTCTGCCCAGCATATGATAGTTATTCAGTAACATCTGCCACCTTTATCATCCTCCCCATTTTACAGATGAGGAAACCGAGGTGCAGAGAGGGGACATGGCCTCCTGTGTCCTCACAGCCAGTGACCTGGCCAGGCCAGGATTCAGACTCAGTGTTGTGACTCCTTCTCCAGGCACCAGTGTAGGTAGGGGTTGGACTACCTCCAGCTTCATCAACTTGGACATGAGGAGAGGAGCCTGGAATCCTCGCTCTTGTCCATGCTGGCACAGGGCCAGGCCTGCAGCTTCTGCCCAGGCAATACCAGGCACCCAGGAGAGGGGAGGTCAATAAAAGCTTCCATGATGACAGACCACATGCCCGATAGGGGACTAAGTGTTGACCTGCTTTGGCCCTTTTAATCACAACCACAACTCTACTCCTTCTTCACAGAGGGGCAAACTGAGTTTCAGAGAGGCTAAGGCATGGGTCCAGGACCACACAGACGACGGCTGTCAAGCCAACTCTTTAACTCAGATCCATAGTGTCTGGACCCGCATCCCATCTACCATGTGTCAAGGGCTGTGCTGCTCCCTTTACGCCTCATCTCATCCCACAGCTGTCCTCGGAGCAAAGTCTCCTCATCTCCCATTTCACAGGTGAAGAAACTGAGGGCCAGGGTGCGCATGGAACTGGCCCAAGGTCCCACAGCCAGTAAGGGAAGAATCCTCCAGAATTCAGACCCAGGGCTCCCTGTTCCCAAACCCGCAGGGGAGTCGGTTTCCTCCTCTCTTCCTTGTTCCCAGGCTGCAGGGCGACCATCAGGCCCCAGCTGAGGGGAGAGGGCTTCAGGGACTGGAGACAAGCTGGGGCCTATAGGGAAGTCAGGCTGGGCAGCCACCCCCAGGGCTCCGGAGATCACCGGAGTTCAGAACTTTGGCTGCCGGAAACTGTGCAAACTTCAATCCCTTTGCAAAGCCAGAGTCTCCTCCAAACCCGGAAGGAAAGGGGAGAAGGACTCTCACCTTGGCATCTGCAGAGCTGTGCACATGCATCAGAATAAGAAGGTACATCTTCGAGGGTCCCGGCATGAACCTCACACAGATAGATTTTTCTGAGCCTCATTACCTTTCCTTCCCAGGATCCCAGGTCACATTAGCTACTTCCTGCCCACTGCCTGGCACAGATCTGCAGCGAGGCTGCACACCTGTTTTAGGAGCTGTAAATCCATTCTCCCTCTCCTTGGAAATCAACTGGAAACCGAATTGCCAAGTCCACCTAAATCCAGCGGTCCATGAGTCAAAGGCCTCTTCTGGGCTCGTGCTCGGCTGTTGAGGCTCCATCTCCCCAGACCAGGTTCTATCCAGGGTCAGGGGAGCCGCAGGACCCACCGAGGCCAGGCCCAGAGAAAACCCCCCAAACCAGGTGGCAGTTGCTGCCCCAGCCTGCATCGGCCCTCACCAGTCACCCTGGGGTGGGTGCTCTCACCAACCAGGCAGAGGAAAATTCCCAACAAGTCTGCAGGGAGAGAAGCTGCCTGGTCCCAGAGCTTCACCCTCAGGCCCGTCTCTTCTCTCAGCAACACTTGTCAAGCACCTTCTCCAGATAATGAAACCAAGCAAGATCCTGTGGGGTTTTCCCAAGGGCAGACTCCTATGTTCCCTGCCTCTTGCATGTAGAAAAGCTTTAGCCTTCTAGGTTTTTCCCCAGTTCCAAAAAGCAAATTTAATCAGAGAAGTGAAAAAATGCAGAAACAAAGAAAAGCAGTCAAGCAAGACAAAATAGTAATAGTTTAGCCATAAAACAAAGCCAAGGCCCTTAGTTCCTCCTCAAGGGCTACAGATAATATCCTGAGCCATATCCTTGAGTCATTTTACTGATACTAAAACCCCCACCAGGGACGTCCCTGGTGGTCCAGTGGTAAAGAATCCACCTTCCAATGCAGGGGATGCGGGTTTGACCCATGGTAGGGGAACTGAGATCCCACATGCCGTGAGGCAACTAAGCCCACACACCACAACTACTGAGCTCACGTGCCTCAATGAGAGAGCCCACGTGCCGCAAACTACAGAGCCCAAGCACTCTGGAGCTTGTGTGCCACAACTAGAGAGAGAAAATCAGCACACCACAACTAGAGAGAAGCCCACACGCTGCAATGAAAGATCCCACATGCCACAACTAAGACCTGACGCAGCCAAAAAAAAAAAAAAAAAACTTAAAACCCCCACCAGGTGGAGGAAGTTAACTGTATGCTGCCCACCAGCATGTAGACCCCAGATCGGTTGGAACCCTGAGGGTTGATGATTGAGCTTCCCAAAACATCACCCAGTTACCTCAACCAAGCAGAGAATTGTACATGAGTTGATCAAACACCCTGCGGACCCCACCCTCACACTGTCTTTAAAAGCCCTTCCCTGAACACCATCAGGGAGTTTGGGTCTTTTAAACAAGAGCTGCCCATTCTCCTTGCTTGGAGCCCTGTGATAAACGCTGTACTTTCCTGCACCACAGCCCAGCATCAATAGATTGGCTTTGCTGTGTGAGCAGACGCAAGTTTGATTTGGTAACAGGAACACTGTGGTTCTGAAGTGGCCTGAGAGTTTGCCTCAAAGTCCAATTGCTTTACAAATCCAGAGGGCTTAAGGCAGCAAATCCTCCGAGAGGGAAGTAGGAAGTGGAGTTCACTTCCAGCCCCTCTTCCCGGTGGATGGGAGAGCTGTGTGGTGCAAGCAGGCAGGGGGCACCAGGGGCTGGAGAGGAGAAGCTCTCCTGTGTACAGGGCACGTGCACACCCGCATCTCCTGGCATCTTGGACCTCTGTAGAAGCAGCAAAACTCTTTCCTAATATACCAACTCATCCATCCAACCTGATCCCCTGGCATAATCCTCTCCAGCCTCACAAACTACATGCTTCCTGGAGCACAGGTCTCTGTTCCCTCTGTAGGAATTCCCTTCCCACCCACCCCTGAGCCCAGGAGAGCCAGAACCTATGACCAGGTTTGCCCAGAGCTGGAACTGGTAGGTGCTCAACGTGTGTCTGTGAACACATGAATGAGGGAGGGATCCAGTGATCAAAGGAGTGCAGAGGCCGCATCTGCCCTGGGTCACATCCTGTGAAGAAACTTGGCCCCAAACAACTGCCCTCGTAATGCTGACGACTGCCCCTCACGTGTGGCCAGGCTAGAATTAGGGCCTTTTCCCTCGTTTCCTCGTTGGATCTGTGCAATACAAAAGTAGGTGCTGCTATCATCCCTACTTGGGAGCTGGGAACACAGAGGCCGAGAAAGACTGAGTAAGTATAGCATGTCAGGACCAGATCTTAAACCCACACCTGCCCACCCAAATCCTTGCCCTTTCCATGGCTCCTGCCTCCCCAGGCCCCAGTCAGGTAGTATTGTGGTGTCAAGAGCTCGGTGTTAGAACCTCCCACTCCCCAGAAATTGAGGCCTCTGCTGGGTTCCTTTAATAAAGATTTAGCATCCAGATTGAAGGAGGTGAAGGTCCTAATCAGACCCAGAGAATGCCGTCTGCTGTAGGCTTGAGAGACACCCAGACTAATGGGGCTACGTACTAAGGAGTAGACCATGGGGTACCTGGAACCACCCCTGTACCTCACTCCACCTTCCCCAAGCCCAGAGTAGTGTCCCACGGCTGGCACACAGCCTGTGGGAAGCAGCTACTGTTAATCCTGGATTTTCAGGATTGGTTTGGTTAAAGTGACAAAAATCCAGCTTGCCCTGGCTGAGACCAAAGGGGGCTTTCTCAGGAAGAACGGAATGAGGTGCAGCAGGGCCCACAGGAGGCTGGAACCAGGCATCAGAGGTCTCCATGGCTCTGCCTCTCATCTCTGCATCGGCTCCTTTCACAGGCTGAAAACTCAGGGCCCGGTAGTTTTTGGAAATCACATCTTCAGCCACCAGAGTGGGACTAACTTTTTCACTGCAGTTTCAGTGTCGGATCAGGTGTCCATCACTGTGGCCAAAGGCACAGGGGGCCCAGATTGGCCCAGCTCTGGTTAGTGCCCAACCTTGTCCACCAATGAGTGGCCAAGAGTGGCTGTAAGGTCAAGTAAGACCATGGGAGCCCCTGCTATTGTCATGTGGAAAGGAATGAGATGCCAGGAAGAGGGAGGGTAGCTGGGCAGAGAGCAATCCCCATTTTACAGAAGAGGAAACTGAGGCTCCCAGAGCAGAAGGAACTTTCCTAAGGTCACACAGTGAATAAGTGGCAGAGCTGGGACCTGAACCCAGGCCCACGGGGCTCCAGAGTCTGTGCCATAACCGCTTGGAAGCACTGCCCGTTCTGCAGCCTGAGGTCCAGAGAAGACAGAGGCAGGACTGAGCCTGAGAGCCCCCAGTCCCAGGACACCAGGGAGGGCAGGCAGTCTGCCCTCGGCTCCCTGAACCCCTCTCAGAGGTCAGGCTGTGTGTGGAGGCTGAGGTGGGGACATCACGGCCCCTCCATGCCTCACAGCCCAAGCCAGTGCTGGCAAATTCCTCCCGGTAATGGGGATGTTTGCAGAGGGAATTAAAGAGGCAATAAACAGATAACAGAGTAACTAGCCATAAACAGTGCCAGGCTTCTCAACACCGCCAAGCCACCACCTCCATGCACCCTCCCCTCTGCAGGGCAAGATGAAGCCACTGGGTTGTTCTGTTGAGTTGAGCGGTTGAGAGCTGGAGAATCAAAGAAGAGACTGGAAGGGAAGGGGTTACCTTGGAAATCTCAGTGTCCAGCCAGCGAGGCTGAAGCCCAGGGAGAGAGGAGGAACGTGCCCAAGGACACGGAGCAGCCTAGAGGGACAGGTGGGCCTGGAGCCCAGGTTTCCCGGGAGGCAAGTCAGGACAGTTCCTAGCACAACTGGTTTAATGCAGGTCAAGGTCAAGGGGAAGTGTTGCAGCTGACAGGCAACAGGGGCACAACAGATGACAGTGGGGCAGACAATCATTGGTTCATTTGTGTGCCATTTATTTAGTGCCTCCTGTGTTCCAGGCCCTGTGCCAGGCTCTGGGGATAGGACAGCCAGCAAGACAGGCTGTGAGTTCAGTCCAGGGACACTGAACCCAGAGCCCAACCCCAGCCCTGCTTCGTGTTTATAATCTGCACTGGGAACCCAAATGGCAGCAGGCGAGCCTCAGGGCACTGAGGGCGGGGCCGATCCTGCCCAAACTAACTGCCAGGATTGGCAAAGGGGAAACTGTCCAGAGCAAAGTCAGAGCACAGGACAGCCAGTCTGGCCACCCTGGGGAGCAGGGCCTTTGTCTCTTGGCAACGGAGGGTGGTACAGCAGAAGCAGCACAGGAGAAGAGCTGTGCTTTAGAATGTTCTCTCTGGGCCAATATGCCACGTGGAATACTGGGATAGGGAGGACTTGGGCAGGGGGGATGGGGAGTTAAGAGACTGTTGTAATGCTCCTAGTGAGCGCTGATGGGGACCTAGGACAAGGAGGCACAGGGACAGGGAGGGGGTGGGGTTCAGGGAGAAATGCACACAGGAACACCCTCTCGCTTCCCCATGAGCTGGGAAAGGGACCAGGATACCAGAGGAGGCGTCTGACCCCCATGTGGTTCAGGACTTGCCTCTTGGGCCTTCCAGACCAAGTAGGTAGATAAACAGCAGCTGTGGGGAGTGGGAACTCAGTGCCAGGGCCCAGAAGCACACCCGCATCTTCATTCCAGGCAGGAGGACGGGGCCACAGGGAGCCCAAGCCACAGGTTGAGCGAAATGAACCACTGCAGGTTGTCCTGAGGCAGGGCAGCAGCCCGTGTGGGGCAGTAGGGGGATTTGCAGAGAGACAGCAGGGCAGGGGAGACCCTCGGCATCTCAGGGACCTGGGTGTAAATCCCAGCCCTACGACTCACTTGCTCTGCGGCCCTGGGCAAGTTATTAATCTCTCCGAGCCTCAGGTTTCCCATCTGCAGAGAGGTTAGTGTTGGTGGTCTGTAAGCTCTGGCCATGATCCTTCCAGCAGTAGACAGTGAGCAGGGCATGAAAGCGAGAGCCATAGCAAGGCCCGCATGCTCCCCACGAAGCAGGCCAGACAATGTGAAGGGCACTTTCCGTATATCACACCATTCCACTATCAAAACGGCCCCCTGAGGCTGGAGTGTCCGCAGTGCATGCGGTACCTCGGCCCCCTTTTCCCTCTGTCCCCGTAAACCCCACCCATTCCTCAAGGTTCTGCTTGGAATAGGCAGCTGGTCATGGGTCAGGAGGCTGAGGTTCTAGGCCAGCCTCTGACTCTTCCTTATTTTGTGACCAAGGCGAACTGTCTTGGTTTCCCTATCTGTGCAATAGGTGCTCATCTTGGAGATCTGTAAACAGCCTGTGTGACTTTGGAGAAGTTACTTGAAGTCTCTGGCCTGGGCTGATCTGCTCACTCAGTAGCCCTGTCCCTTGGAGCCAGATGCCCTCTCTTACCCACTTTGACTGGCCTCCAGTGCCCCAGCTGGGACAGAGACTCCAGCTCTACTCCAGGGCTCCTCAAGGTAACAAGGAAACTCATGTGGCCTCCCCCAGCCTGCCCTCCAGGACGGGAGACAGGGACACATCTGTACTCCAAAACTGATAAGTCCAGAAATAGTAGTCAGAGCAGTGGCAGGAGAGCAGAACGTCAGGGCCACATGAGCACTGTGGAGGATGAGGAGAAATGCATCTCCCCAAACTGTCCAAACTTCCACCCTGGATACGAGTCCTGGGGGCAGGGAAGTTGAGCCAGGATAACAGATGTGTCAAAAAGCCAGGCCCTGAGCACCCATTGCACAGATAGTGAAATTGAGGCAGGTTGGCTCAGGTCACACAATGAGGAGATGACAGAGGCTGGCCTGGAACCTGGGCCTCCTGATTCATGGCCAATTGTTTACCCTGAGCAGAACTTTGAGGAATGGGTGGAGTTTTGTGGGGGGGTTTCTGATTTAAAATATTTTGAATCACTTGCCACTTAGTTGTCATATAGCAATGAAAAACTGAACTGTATTATTCTGATGTTCATGGTATAAATCTGTGAAATGCCAAAAATTATTTTAGAGAAAGAAAAAGTAGAATTTTTCAGACTATATGTACATGATATCCAAAAAGAAAATGATCAATTCTGTTATATTGGCCCATGTTTAAAATATGCATTAAAATGTACATCATCTCCCTATAAGTAGGTGTCTTAAGGTAAATTGTTGAGTGCACTGCTCAGCATCAGAACAGAGATCTGATGGCCTGGGGCATCCCTGCAGCTCAGGCGTACAGAGTCCAAGAGATGGAAGCAAGGGAGCTTAGGGGCAATCATTTAAATTTTTTTAAAAATAATACTCAAGGGCTTCCCTGGTGGCGCAGTGGTTGAGAGTCCGCCTGCCGATGCAGGGGACACGGGTTCGTGCCCCAGTCCGGGAAGATCCCACATGCCGCGGAGCGGCTGGGCCCGTGAGCCATGGCCACTGAGCCTGCGCATCCGGAGCCTGTGCTCCACAACGAGAGAAGCCACAAGAGTGAGAGGCCCGCGTACCGCAAAAAAAAATAAATAAATAAATAAAATAAATAATAATAATACTCAAGTTTATTTTATTATTCTTGTCTCCATTATAAAAACAATACCCAGGACCCCTCAGACAGAGCTGGTGGGAGTATAAATGGATACAGTATTTTGGAAGGCAATTGAACGACGCTGATCAAAGTTTAAATGCTTATACCCTTTGGCCCAGGAAACCCACATCCAGGAATTGATCCTATAGAAGTATACACAAGAATACTGGAAAATGTACATACTAGGGTGTTCCTAGCAGCACTGTTTGTACAGAAAGAAACTGGAAACCTTAAATATCCATCAATGGGGAGACTGGCTAATAAATCATGGGTCGTCCACACAATGGAATGAAATACAGTGGTTTTTTTCTTTAATGAAGTAAATGTGTAATGCTGTCAGAGAGACATTTCCAAGACAAATTAGAAGGGAAAAAGAAAAGTTGAGAAACTGTGTGTAAAGTATGATCTCATTCTTATAAGAAGAAAAGTCTCCAGAGGCCTGAAAAAAAAACTGCCGGCTCCTGAAGTTGGAGAGAGGAAGTGAGGGTTTTCACTCTCTCTGAGGGGCAGAAGGAGGTGAGGGTTTTCACTCTCTCTGAGGGGCAGAAGGAGGTGAGGGTTTTCCCTCTCTATGAGGGGCAGAAGGAAATGTGTGAAAGCTTCTATTAACTGTTTAGTCAGAAACACAATAACAATAACAATATTCATTTTTAAATTAAATCAGTGTACACTGGTAATAAAAAAAAATAAGTGTTTTGTTTTTTTCTTTTTAATGTGTATTCTCAACACCCGAAGGTGTATTTTTAACATTTTGCTGTATTTCTTTCCGTATTTTTTAATCAGTTTTTCAGGCATAGTTATTATGGATCTGTATGTATAACTTAACATCCTAGGGTCTTTTGAACATTTAATGTTATACCATTAAGCATTTCCCATCCCATATGAGTGTAAACAATATTTCCATCACTTGAGAAGTATCTCAGAGGGGCCACAATTTAGTTAACTAAACTCTTCTTGTTGAGTTTAGATTGCTCCCTTTTTTTTTTTTTGCTACTATAAGTTGCCCTGCAGTAAATATAGTTATGCCTGAAGGCTTGCGGGGAGAGGCATATAAGAGTCCCTATACGTCATTAAAAAATGCAAAATATATATGTAACCAGAGTATTGACTGGGCTGAATTTGATGGAGGTACAAACAAATGATGCAATCCTCTAACTCCGCTTCCAGTGTGCTCCGCCCTCAGTGACATCTCAGGTGGATCCCACAGCTCTGCAAACCCTACGGACAGCCCAGCGCCCCGTGGAGTTGATCCTGTCCCCTAGCCAGCACGGAGAGGTCCAATCCGATCCAGCCACACGCCTGATCCTGCTGCCGCTCAGGCCTGACCAGAGTTCAAGGCCCCCTGCTGGGAAGATGGTGGGAAGGTGGGGCTCGAGTCTGCTCATTCCTTCTTCTTCCCTCCTGCCCTCCCTACTTCCAGCCCCTTCTGGTCATGCAGCCCAGAATGTGAATGCAACCTGTCAGCTTCCAGAGTCAGTGAGTTCAGTCACTGCACTTCATTGGGTGGAAGGGCAGAAAGAAGGGAGCAGCAAAAAATGAAGGAACCCTTCCTCTCCAGTCTCTGCCGGAAAGAATGATGCAGTCCTCGTTCACACCTGTCAAGTTTTCCACTTTACAGGACAGGCTCTGCCTACTTCTGCATGCTTGGATGCTAATTTCTCTGCCCACTGAGGTCTTTATCATGAACCTTTTATTTCTGCAGGAGCAATAGCTTTGAAATACTAACCAATGCTTTGTCGATTACTTTCAGTCACCTCTTGACCCTTTTCAGGCCTTGGTTGGTCACTCTGGCCTCTTTGTTGACTCTAAAAAAGGACTTTTAGCAGGAAGCCGAGTATAAATTGGACCTCTTCTGACTTTTTGAGTAGCAAAGTCCTAGGCCCCCAGGGTGTCAAATGGATGTGAAAAGACACACAAAGATGGTGAGCTGGGCTCTCCATGGGGGCAAGAGAAGGATGCGCCTGGTTAGGGGAGTGGGGGGATGGGAGGGGACACGACAAGAGCTCAGATGCGGCCCCACTGCTGCCACCCTGGTCGGCTAAGCCTCATTGTCTCTACCCTAGGTTATTATTGTAGCCATGTCACTGTCCTCCCTGCTTCCACCCTTGCCCCCTACAATCTCCTGTAGACACAGCAGCCAGAGTGACCCTGAAAACATGAGCCACATCATGTCAGCCCTCCTCAAACCCTCCACTGACTCACTCAGAGTCAAGGCTAAGTTCTTAGAGGGACCTAGGAGACCACCTGCACTCTGGATACCTTTACCTCTCAGCCCCCATGTCAGCAGAGACTTTCCAGCTTCTCATTACACCTGAGCCTCATAGCCCTTCACCATGCCTTGAACCATTAGATGTGCACCTGCCCCAGGCTCTTTGCACTGGCTATTCCCTCTACCTGGAACACTCTTTTCCTAGATTTCTACATAGCTCACTCCTTTACCTACTTACAGCCTTTGCTTAAATGTCCCCTTCCCAAAGAGTCCTTTCTCAGACATTCCTTTAAAATTACACTTCTATTCCCCCTCAATCAAGCAATTTCAGCCCTCCTTACCCCACACTAATGTCTCATGCACTCACTTCCAATATAATATGCACTTTTACTTTTTATTATATTTATGGTCTGTCTCCTCCTTAACTAGACTGTAAAGTGTGCAAGGACACATTTTACAGTCTAGTTAAGACTAGGGATTTTTTGTTTTCTTTTGTTTCCCATGAGGTAGGTGCTCAATAAATACTTGTTGAATACAGAATGGATTCCTAAGCAGAAGGTTTCTCTCAGCCTGCACCTGGAGTTGTGTCCCAGGAAGGAGAGCACACACACATCCCCGGACAGTACGTGAGAGCTGAGAGCAAAGGGGTCCTGAGCATCTTTCCATGGAAAAGCCCCAGGAAGGGAGAAAAGACCCCAGAGAAGAAAGGGATGATGGGAGTATCCAGTGGCTGGGGCTATTGATGGTTTCACAAGATTTTCAATTCCCAGCCAGGCACAAGAGGAATCAGAAGAGAGCTAGCTCAGAGCAGTCCTGCAGACAGACAAGGTCCAGCTGCATGTCTCTGGAGCTGAAAGGAGGGCAGAGGATGTTTTCACAGATACCAAGATGGAGAACAGGCCCTGGAATTAGACACACCCCTGGGGGAGGGTGGAAGCCCGACTGAGATCAAATTTCCACCACCCTGAAGAATGGGGCTCCAGATATGTTAGACAAGTTGTGATAAAAGGAAACTAGCTGTATCTCTTGTACCTCTGAATTTGTACCTGTTACATGCAGAGTTTTTCCATCCCCTCCAGGGCTCAACCTCAGCACAAGCAGAAGCCCTCTGAGTCCCTTCTCAGGGGCATGAACAATGCTTTTCACACTTTTTCTCCCAAGACCCTTAGAGGAAAAAGAGAGTGGCCCACACAAGGCACAGGGGTTGTAATCCAAAGCTGATGCACTGTGACAGTTAATTTTATGTCTACTTGGCTAAGCCACAGTGCCCAGATATTTGATCAAATATTATTCTGGATGTTTCTGAGATAGTATTTTTGGATGAGATTAAAAGTTAAATCCATGGGGCTTCCCTGGTAGCGCAGTGGTTGAGAGTCCACCTGCCGATGCAGGGGACACGGGTTCGTGCCCCGGTCTGGGAAGATCCCACATGCCACGGAGCGGCTAGGCCCGTGAGCCATGGCCGCTGAGCCTGCGTGTCCGGAGCCTGTGCTCTGCACAGGGAGAGGCCACAACAGTGAGAGGCTCGCGTACCACAAAAAAAAAAAAAAAAAAAAAAGTTAAATCAATGGACTTTGAGTTAAAGCAGATTGCTCTCTATAACGTGGTAGGGTCTTGTCCAATCAGTTGAAGGCCTGAATAGAATAGACTGACTTCCCTCGAGCAAGAAAGAATTCTGCCAGCAGAGTGCCTTTGGACTGAAACAGAAACTCTTCCCTGAGTCTCCAGTCTGCCATCCTACCCTGCTGACTTTGGATTTGCCAGGCCTCCATGATCTCATCAGCCAATTGCCTTTAAAAAAGGATTATAACTCCCAGTGGTTCTATTTCCCTGAAGAACCCTGACTAATACAAGCACTGAGTGTTGTTATTTCTAATACTATGAAATATTTGTGCTCCATTCCATAAAATATTCATATTTGTTTTAATATAGAAGTGTGGTTCAATGTCCTCAGTCAGCAGATAATCAACAAATGCTTATTGAGCACCTACTATGGACTGAGTCCTGTCACATTTGCCTTTTCCAGAAGATACTATATGGCTTCTAGCTCCCATGCAACATTGCCGCACAACCCCGGAGTTCACTTTCTCCCCACTCCTTTACTTGGTAAATTCCCATTCATCTTCCAAAGCCCAGCTCAGCTGTTCCATTTGAACTGCTATTCCTGGCAGAGTGGTGGACCAGGTACCACAAAGAACTGTTCCCATGCAAATAACCTTGATTCTTTTTAAACTCGTTAAAGGCGTAAATGCACTGACATAAAATTATGAAACTCTCAGAAGTGAAAAACAAAGAAATAGCAGGATTCCTAGGAGGTAAGAAGCACCCTAACTAGCTTTTCCCCAAAAAGTTTTACAAAACCTTGGAGACCTTGATAAGAGACGAAGCCTAGAGTTATCCAAGGTGATGTGGCTAATAGGAAATTCTTGCATAAAGATGAGCCCACCAAAGGGCTACACCCCTAATGAATGGCTGAATAATGAATAAACACAATGAAAATAGACGAGCAGCAAAAATACATATCTGACTCAAACTCAGTGCCAGGCAAAGGAGTAAACACTGTACAAAGGGTTGTAACTACAAGCCCGTTCTCGTGTGGATGTGGAGTCAGATTTGTGATATGTATCATTCAAACAACTTCAAATGAAATATTTAGTGAAAAGTGGTTTTAGGTTAGTAGTGACCCCATGTTGATGGGCAACAGCAAATGCAATCTGAAAGAGTGCAACCTCTAAGGACCATAAATTCACAGAACACACAAGGAAACAAAGCATTATGAGTGAGAGCCCACAGAAACCCCAGACTACAGAATCAGACCCACAAAGACTCCAGATATCAGCATTATTGGCCATGAGCTAGAAGTTTTGTCTAATATGTGTAATGCAATAAAAGAGAAGCTTGAAAATATAAGCAAGAAGCAAGAGACTATAAAAAATTGACCAAGCAGATTTTAGAAGGAACTGAGGAAAAGAGCCATTTAGAAACAGTTGAAGAGAATATTAGTGAGCTGAGCAATACTGTTGAAGAATGCAGTACAAAAAGACAACGAGATGGAAAATATATAAAAAGAGATTAAGAGGCAATGGGAATGAAGAACTATTTGAAGATAATTATCCAGAATTATTGGAAGACAACAATTTTCATCTCCCAAACATTAAATGAGATGAATTAAAAGTTAGTCACACCACACTGAAATACATATAATAAAACAACAGAAAAGAGAGAGAATTAATATTAAAAATAGCCAGGGACAACATCTCTCCCATTCCATTCCCTCACTCCCCCCAGGGAGAGATGTTTAAGGGTACACACTTGCAACTAGGAGATAAGTTCTGGAAACCTTATACACAGTACAGTGATTATAGACAATAAAAAATAAAATTGTAAAAAAAAAACCAGCCAGAGGGGGAAAAAAAAGATGCCTACAAAACAAGGATAGCTAACTTCTCAGCAGCAGCAATGATAAAAGCTAGAAAAAGACAGTGAAATAATATTTTCATTGTGCTGAGAAAAAGTAGCTGTCAACATAGAAGGCTAGCAAACCTATATTTAAGGAGGGAAAAATAAAGATATTTTCATACAAACAGAAACATAGAGTCCACCACCAGCAGAAGATAAATTCTAAAACATGCCTTTTTCAGGCAAGAGGGAAATTATTCCACTCTACAGGATGTGGTTTAGGCAGAAGGAAAAGGAGTCTCAATATAAGGACTGAGAGATGAAATGAAATGGTGACATGCTGATTATCATGTGGGAAACCTAAACTAACATTAAATGTATGAAACAATAATAATAATCTCTAATATCAATAATGATAATGTAATAACAATAATATCTCATTTCAGAGGTTAGAAATAAACAAGAGAGAGCAAAAACACCAACACCAAATAAGAACCCCGGGTAAGTTGGGAGAAGGTAAACAGAGCATTCCAGTGTTCCTGTATTGTTTGGGATCAATGCAAAAATACCAATTAACATTAAGCCTTGCTAATTGAAGTAGGCATCTTAAAGCAGCTAGAGTAACTGCTAGAAGAATAGATCAAGTAGAGCAAAGGCTGGACTATGTGTCAGGACCAAATGCAAGCTCTACAAATTTCAAAGAATTAGTACAAAGCCTCAGATCATGAAGCAATTAGGTTAGAAATTAATAGCAAAAGTGATAATGGGAAAAAGTGCCCTAGTATTGAGAAATTAACCATATTTCTAAACAATTCAAAACTAAAAGAGAAATAATGGAAATGTTTCAATATACAGAAAAATAATAATAACACTATATTAAAACTTGTGGGTACAGTGAAAGTGATATTTAGAGAATCAGAGCCTTAAACACTTAAATGTGAAAAGAAAAGAGCTCAAAATGAATGAGATATGTATTCAAATTAAGAAGTTACAAAAAGAACAGAATAAACCTAAAGAAATACAAGGAAGGAGTCAGAGGAACCAAGATGGTGGAGTAGAAGGATGTGCTCTCACTCCCTCTTGTGAGAACACCAGAATCACAACTACCTGCTGAACAATCATTGACAGGAAGACACTGGAACTCACCAAAAAAAGATATCCCAAAGACAAAGGAGAAGCCACAATGAGATGGTAGGCGCAATCACAGTAATATCAAATCCCATAACTGCTGGGCAGGTGATTCACAGAATTGAGAACACTTATACCACAGAAGTCCACCCACTGGAGTGAAGGTTCCGAGCCCCACGTCAGGATTCCCAACCTGGGGGTCCAACAGCGGGAGGAGGAATTCCTAGAGAATCAGACTTGAAGGCTAGTGGGATTTGATTGCAGGACTTCGACAGGACTAGGGGAAACAGAGACTCCACTCTTGGAGGGCACACACAAAATAGTGTGTGCATCGGGACCCAGGGGAAGGAGCATTGACCCCAGCGGAGACTGAACCAGACCTACCTGCTAGTGTTGGAGGGTCTCCTCCTGAGGCAGGGGGTGGCTGTGGCTCATCGTGGGGATAAGGACACTGGGAAGTTCTGGGAAGTACTGCTTGGTGTGAGCCTTCCCAGAGTCTGTCATTAGCCCCACCAAAGAGGCCAGGTAGGCTCCAGTGTTGGGTTGCCTCAGGCCAAACAACTAACAGGGAGGGAACCCAGCCCCACCCATCAACAGTCAAGTGGATTAAAGTTTTACTGAGCTCTTCCCACCAGAACAACAGTCAGCTCTACCCACCACCAGTCCCTCCCATCAGGAAACTACACAAGCCTCTTAGATAGCCTCATCCACCAGAGGGGGAGAGAGCAGAAGCAAGAAGAACTACAATCCTGCAGCCTGTGGAACAAAAATCACATTCACAGAAAGAGAGACAAGATGAAAAGGCAGAGGGCTATGTACCAGATGAAGGAACAAGATAAAACCCCAGAAAAACAACTCAATGAAGTGGAGATAGGCAACCTTCCAGAAAAAGAATTCAGAATAATGATAGTGAAGATGATCCAGGACCTCGGAAAAAGAATGGAGGCAAAGATCGAGAATATGCAAGAAATATTTAACAAATACCTAGAAGAATTAAAGAACAAACAGAGATGAACAATACAACAACTGAAATGAAAACTACACTAGAAGGAATCAATAGCAGAATGACTGAGGCAGAAGAACGGAAAAGTGACCTGGAAGACAGAATGGTGGAATTCACTGCTGCAGAACAGAATAAAGAAAAAAGAATGAAAAGAAATTAAGACAGCCTAAGAGACCTCTGGGACAACATTAAACACAACAACATTTGCATTATAGGGGTCCCAGAGGGAGAAGAGAGAGAGAAAGGACCAAGAAAATATTTGAAGAGATTATAGTTAAAAACTTCCCTAACATGGGAAAGGAAATAGCCACCCAAGTCCAGGAAGCACAGCGAGTCCCATACAGGATAAACAAAAGGAGAAACACTCTGAGATACATAGTAATCAAATTGGCAAAAATTAAAGACAAAGAAAAATTATTGAAAGCAGCAAGGGAAAATGACAAATAACATACAAGGGAACTCCCATAAGCTTAACAGCTGATTTCTCAGCAGAAACTCTACAAGCCGGAAGGGAGTGTCATGATATACTTAAACTGATGAAAGGGAAGAACCTACAATCAAGATTACTCTACCTGGCAAGGATCTCATTCAGATTCGATGGAGAAATCAAAAACTTTACAGACAAGCAAAAGCTAGGAGAATTCAGCACCACCAGACCAGCTCTACAACAAATGCTAAAGGAACTTCTCTAAGTGGGAAACACAAGAGAAGAAAAGGACCTACAAAAACAAACCCAAAACAATTAAGAAAACGGTCATAGGAACAAACATACCAATAATTACCTTAAACGTGAATGGATTAAATGCTCCAACCAAAAGACACAGGCTTGCTGAAAGGATACAAAAATAAGACCCATATATATGCTGTCTACAAGAGACCCACTTCAGACCTAGGGACACATTCAGACTGAAAGTGAGGAGATGGAAAAAGATATTCCATGCAAATGGAAATCAAAAAAAGCTGGAGTAGCAATACTCATATCAGATAAAATAGACTTTAAAATAAAGACTATTACAAGAGACAAGGAAGGACACTACATAATGATCAAGGGATCAATCCAAGAAGAAGATATAACAATTATAACTATATATGCACCCAACATAGGAGCACCTCAATACATAAGGCAACTGCTAACAGCTGTAAAAGAGGAAATCGACAGTAACACAATAATATTGGGGGACTTCAACACCTCACTTACACCAATGGACAGATCATCAAAATGAAAATAAATAAGGAAACAGAAGCTTTAAATGACAAAATAGACCAGATAGATTTAATTGATATTTGTAGGACATTCCATCCAAAAACAGCAGATTACACTTTCTTCTCAAGTGCGCATGGAACATTCTCCAGGAAAGATCACACCTTGAGTCACAAATCAAGCCTCAGTAAATTTAAGAAAATTGAAATCATATCAAGCATCTTTTCTGACCACAACGCTATGAGATTAGAAATGAATTACAGGGAAAAAATGTAAAAAACACAAACACATGGAGGCTAAACAATACGTGACTAAATAACCAAGAGATCACTGAAGAAATCAAAAAATACCTAGAGACAAATGACAATGAAAACACGACAATGCAAAACCTATGGGATGCAGCAAAAGCAGTTCTAAGAGGGAAGTTTATAGCTATACAAGCCTACCTCAAGAAACAAGAAAAACTCAAATAAACAATCTAACCTTACACCTAAAGGAACTAGAGAGAGAAGAACAAACCAAACCCAAAGTTAGCAGAAGGAAAGAAATCATAAAGATCTGAGCAGAAATAAGTGAAATAGAAACAAAGAAAACAATAACAAAAATCAGTAAAACTAAAAGCTGGTTCTTTGAGAAGATAAACAAAATTGATAAACAATTAGCCAAACTCATCAAGAAAAAGAGGGAGAGGACTCAAACCAATAAAATTAAAAATGAAAAAGGAGAAGTTACAACAGACACCGCAGAAATACAAAGCATCCTAAGAGACTACAACAAGCAACCGTATGCCAAAAAAATGGACAACCTGGAAGAAATGGACAAATTCTTAGAAAGGTAAAACCTTCCAAGACTGAACCAGGAAGAAATAGAAAATATGAACAGACAAATCACAAGTAATGAAATTGAAACTGTGATTAAAAATCTTCCAACAAACAAAAGTCCAGTACCCTATGGCTTCACAGGTGAATTCTATCAAACATTTAGAGAAGAAAAACACCCATCCTTCTCAAACTCTTCCAAAAAATTGTGGAGGAAGGAACACTCCCAAATTCATTCTGAGGCCATCATCACCCTGATACCAAAACCAGACAAAGATACTACAAAAAAAGAAAATTACAGACCAATATCACTGATGAATATAGATGCAAAAATCCTCAACAAAATACTAGCAAACAGAATCCAACAACATATTAAAAGGATCATACACCATGATCAAGTGGGATTTATCCCAGGGATGCAAGGATTCTTCAATATACGCAAATCAATCAGTGTGATACACCACATTAACAAATTGAAGAATAAAAACCATATGATCGGGGTGGGAGAGGGAGGGTGGGAAGGAAGGAGATGCAAGAGGGAAGAGGTATGGAGACATACGTATATGTATAACTGATTCATTTTGTTATAAAGCAGAAACTAACACACTGTTGTAAAGCAATTATACTCCAACAAAGATGTTTAAAAAAAAAGAGGGCATGAAATAAGCAATCAGTTACCTCAAAATTAAAGACACCCAAAATTACAATGTGTTAAAATATATATATATATGATCATCTCAATAGATGCAGAAAAAGCTTTTGACAAAATTCAACACCAATTTATGATAAAAACTCTCCAGAAAGTGGGCATAGAGGGAATCTACCTCAACATAATAAAGGCCATATACAACAAACCCACAGTAAACATCATTCTCAATGGTGAAAAACTGAAAACATTTCCTCTAAGATCAGGAACAAGACAAGGATGTCCACTCTCACCACTATTATTCAACATAGTTTTGGAAGTCCTAGCCACAGCAATCAGAGAAGAAAAAGAAATAAAAGGAATACAAATTGGAAAAGAAGAAGTAAAACTGTCATTGTTTGCAGATTACATGATACTATACACAGAGAGTCCTAAAAATGCCACCAGAAAACTACTAGAGCTAATCAATGAATTCGGTAAAGTTGCAGGATACAAAATTAATGCACAGAAATCTCTTGCATTCCTATACATAATGATGAAAAATCTGAAAGAGAAATTAAGGAAACACTTCCACTTACCACTGCAACAAAAAGAATAAAATACCTAGGAATAAACCTACCTAGGGAGACAAAAGACCTGTATGCAGAAAACTACAAGACACTGATGAAAGAAATTAAAGATGATACCAAGAGATGGAGAGATATACCATATTCTTGGATTGGAAGAATCAATATTGTGAAAATGACTATGATACCCAAAGCAATCTACAGATTCAATGCAATCCCTATCAAATTGCCAATGGCATTTTTTATGGAACTAGAACAAAAAATCTTAAAATTTGTATGGAGACACAAAAGACCCCGAATAGCCAAAGCGGTCTTGAGGGAAAAAAAGAAAAAAAATGGAGCTGGAGGAATCAGAATCCCTGACTTCAGACTATACTATGAAGCTACAGTAATCAAGACAATATGGTACTAGCACAAAAAACAGAAACATAGATCAATGGAACAAGATAGAAAGCCCAGAGATAAACCACACACTTATGGTCAACTAATCTATGACAAAGGACACAAGGATATACAGTGGAGAAAAGACAGTCTCTTCAATAAGTGGTGCTGGGAAAACTGGACAGCACATGTAAAAGAATGAAATTACAACACTCCCTAACACCATACACAAAAATAAACTCAAAATGGCTTCGAGACCTAAATGTAAGACTGGACACTATAAAACTCTTAGAGGAAAACATAGGAAGAACACTCTTTGACATAAATCACAGCAAGATCTCTTTTGATCCACCTCCTAGAGTAATGGAAATAAAACCAAAAATAAACAAATGAGACCTAATGAAACTTCAAAGCTTTTGCAGCAAAGGAAACCATAAATAAGACAAAATGACAGCCCTCAGAATGGGAGAAAATATTTGCAAATGAAGCAACTGACAAAGGATTAATCTCCAAAATTTACAAGCAGCTCAGGCAGCTCAATACCAAAAGAACAAAGAACCCAATCCAAAAATGGGCAGAAGACCTAAATAGACATTTCTCCAAAGAAGATATACAGATTGCCAACAAACACATGAAAGAATGCTCAACATCATCAATCATTAGAGAAATGCAAATCAAAACTACAATGAGATATCATCTCACACTGGTCAGAATGGCCATGATCAAAAAATCTACAAATAGTAAATGCTGGAGAGGGTGTGGAGAAAAGGGAACCCTCTTGCTCTGTTGGTGGGAATGTAAACTGATACAGCCACTCTGGAGAACAGTATGGAGGTTCCTTAAAAAACTAAAAGTAGAACTACCATACGACCCAGCAATCCCACTACTAGGCATATACCCTGAGAAAACCATAATTCAAAAAGAGTCATGTACCACAATGTTCATTGCAGCTCTATTTACAATAGCCAGGACATGGAAGCAACCTAAGTGTCCATCAACAGACAAATGGATAAAGAAGATGTGGCACATACATACAATGGAATATTAC
Source organism: Globicephala melas (assembly GCF_963455315.2). Classification (NCBI taxonomy): domain Eukaryota; kingdom Metazoa; phylum Chordata; class Mammalia; order Artiodactyla; family Delphinidae; genus Globicephala; species Globicephala melas. Next base: position 163,907,347 of record NC_083314.1, on the reverse strand, counting down.
TCAGCCATAAAAAGAAACGAAATTGAGTCATTTGTTGAGACGTGGATGGATCTAGAGACTGTCATACAGAGTGAAGTTAAGTCAGAAAGAGAAAAACAAATATCGTATATTAACGCATATAGGTGGAATCTAGAAGAATGGTACAGATGAACCGGTTTGCAGGGCAGAAGTTGAGACACAGTTATAGAGAACAAACGTATGGACACCAAGGGGGTAGAGCTGCGTGGGGGTGGGGATGGTGGTGTGCTGAATTGGGCAGTTGGGATTGACATGTATACACTGATGTGTATAAAATTGATGACTAATAAGAACCTGCTGTATAAAAAAATAAATAAAATAAAATTCAAAAAAAACTAATACTAAACTTTCTTTGGGTTATTTGTATGGAAATATGTTAATGTAAATGTTTCAGACATTACATGAAATTCCTAAAAATCTTGTATGTTCTGGTATAGTGTTATAAGTCATAATTCTAGTTATTACTTTAAAATGTATGTCTCAGAAATAACTAAATTTCCTTGCCAATTGCATTATTATGAAGTTTCATCAAATCTGTAGCCATGGTCATTTTTAAGTCTTTTGTCATTTACAGACAGCTCTGGGTGTACTATGATGCTTTTGCAAAAACATTCCTATAAAAGGGTTTCATCTTCAAGGAATTCATGGAAAAGACTCTGACAAGTACAGGTTTCTGGCAACTGACTATACTGCTGAACTGAATGAATAAGCATTTTCAGAACTCTAATGGAAAACTGATGAATTCATAAACGTGCTAACAAAAGATCAAGATGAAAAAAATTAATTACATGGGAGTGAGTGAACTGATGAGGACGATTATAATTTTTGTGACTTTCTGTTTGAATAAAAAAAATGTGATGTAAATTTTTGTAAAAAGAACTTAATGTAAAACAATGCCACTCTTCTCACATATTTTCTCTTGTTTGGGAAAATATAGATATTTTTGTTAATAAAAAAGAAATACAAGGAAGGAATAAGAGAGAGAGCAAAAATTATTAACAAAAATGGAAATGAGAGCAAATTAACAAAAATAAATATTTATTGAGCACCTACTATGTGTCAAACACAATTATAATATATATTAGCTCAATTAATCTTCACAAGCATATAAGATATGTACTGTCACTGTCCCTCTCTTTGTAGATGGGGAAACAGAGGCACAGAATGGGTAAGGCAAACATAAAATAAAGAGGATTGGCAATGCCAAAAATTGGTTCTTTGAAATGTCTAAAAAAAGAGCAGCCTTTGGCATGATTGAAATAAGAAAAATAACAGTAAACAGAGAGAAGACAAAAATAAACAGCAGCATTAATGATGGGAAAGAGACCATACCTTAGAAGCTACAGGAATTAAATAGATAGGAGAATATCAGAAATAACTTTATGACAATAAATGTGAAAACAGATGACATTGAGACCTTCCTGTAAAAAATACAACTTACGAAATCTGACTCAAAAAGACTTTTTTTTTTTGGTGGTACGCAGGCCTCTCACTGTTGTGGCCTCTCCCGTTGCGGAGCACAGGCTCCGGACGCGCAGGCTCAGCAGCCATGGCTCACGGGCCCAGCCGTTCTGCGGCATGTGGTATCTTCCCGGACTGGGGCACGAACCCGTGTCCCCTGCATCGGCAGGCGGACTCTCAACCACTGCGCCACCAGGGAAGCCCTCAAAAAGACATTTTTAAAACTGCATAATTGTATAACATTATGAAAGAATTAAAGAATCTGGATTAGAAGTAGAAACCTTTCAACAAAGACACTGGCCCAGATGGTTTATAACATGCTTTCTCAGACATTCCAGACAGAGCTCAATCTAACCTTTCAGAAACATGTCCAGTTTATGAAGCTAATAAAACCCTGACACCAAACCCAGACAAGAGCAATATGAGAACAGAAAGTCACAGACCAAATTCACTCAAGAACAAAATGCAAAATTCTTAAACATAATATTAGCATATGAAATCCAGCAACATATAAATAATAAACATATCATGATCAATTGGGGTTATTCCAGGAATGCAAGGTTGGTTCAATATTAGAAAATTATTAACGTAAGTCATCAGATAAAAAGGTTAAAAGAGAAAAAAACATAAAATCTCAATAGATGCAAATAAAATTCAGTATCCTTTCAAGAGTAAACTCCCAGCAAACTAAGAGTAAACTAGACTTTCTTAGCAGGATAAAAAGCATCTTTGAAAAATCTAGTGCAAATATCATACATTACAGTGCAGTGGAAACAGCTTTCCCTTTGAAATCAGCAAGGAGACAAGAGTACCCTCCCTCACCACTTTTAGGAAGGTTAGAAAGAAAAGAAATGAAAGGTGAAAGGAAAAAACAAAACTATCATTATTTGCAGATGATGTGTTTGTCTATGGGAAAAATCTAAAAGAATCTACCGATAAGCAGAATTAATAAAGCAGTTATATGTATATGAATTCATCATGTACACTTTAAATATCTTACCAATTTTGTCAATTATGCCTCAAGAAAAAAATAAAATTAAAAATAAAGAAGTTTAAAAAATTTACTGCATATAAAATCAATATGTAATGCTGAATTACACCTCCATGCCTCAGTAAAAGAAAAAAGATAACCATTAACAGCAGAAAAAAAAAAAAGTATAAAATACCTAGTAATAAATCTAATGAACATCACTGAGGCCCTTTCTGGAGAAAATTAATATGCTCAACTTGTTTGTACAGCACTTGACACGTTATAGCCCTTGGCATGCGTCTCTCTTTCCCCTCCCCTCTCTTTCCCCTCCCCTATAGCTCAGGTATTTGTTATTTTCAACCTGGGGTGGGGAAGAAGACCAACATATTTATCAGAACTATTTCTGTTTATTGATGATCATTGACCTGTAGCTTTAAAACTTTGAGTTCTCCGACACCATGACCTTCACCATCTTTCTCACAATAGCCAACAAGTGGGCAAAAATATTGCCATCAGCATCTCAAGAATGAGGCTCAGAAAGGTGAAGTAATTTGCCAAAGGAGAATAAAGTGTGTAGGCAGCATCAGAAACCAGGTCTGTCTTGTTCCAAAGTCGAGTTTTTTCCACCCCATCCTTTGCCTCTTGAACAAGGGCTCATTTGTTGATTCATTCCCCATGTATTTATTAACAGTATGCTGGAAGCTGGTATCAATGTGTGCAGTAATGAACAAAATGGACATGAACTTGCTTTCATAGAGTCCAGAGTCCTTTGAAGAAAACAGATCATTAAATAATTACCACAGAGCTGAATAATGCCTTGCTATGGGGGCTCAGAGCAGGGGAACAGGAAGGCTTCTTGGAGGAAGAGGTATTTACTTACAAACCAAAAGAGGAGTATAGTCATCCTGGCAAAGAACAGGGAAGAGGGTATAAGGTAGAAAAGTAATGGAAAGGTATATCAGGTCAAGGGAACAGCATGTGCGAAGGCTTGGAGAAGAGAGAACGGCCTGTGCCTGGAACAGAAAGCTGGCTGGAACCTAAGCTGTGGCCAGTGATGGGTGACAGGTAAGGGCCAATCCATGCAGGGCCCACCACAGCAGGTAAAGAGTTTGGGTTTGATCCTAAGGAAAATGGGGAGCCACTGAAGAGTTTGAAGAAAGAGAGTGCCATGTTTGGTTTGGGTTTTAAAAGACAGAGTGAATAGAGAAAGGAAGAGATACTGAAGTCAGGAAGCTGGGTCAGTGGAGACCCTCGTCCCCAGCCAACCTGCTTTCTGTCCATCCACAACCCTCACGACCTCATGATCCCACCCCCAATATTGGTCAGGACTCTGGGCCACAGCAGCAGAGCCCAGTCCAGCAGCTGAGGCCTTTAGAAGGAGGATGGTTAGCCCCCAGGGCTGGGAAAGAGGCTAAGAAGCCTTGGGGTCAGTAAAAAGAATAGGCAGAATCAAGATCTTAGTGCCCCCAGGACACTCTGTCCACCATCTCTCATCTCTGTTTCTACTTCTTTCTGAAAAATGGCCTCAGTTTCTCCCACTGCACCTGGGCATGCCCCACGAGGCCAGGGAAAGTGACCCCAAGAGTCTCTTTTGAGCTCTTATTCCAAAAGCAAGAGGGAGTTTCTCCCACAGACTCCAGCAGAAAATCCCAGGGGAGGGCTTGATTGGTGGGTCCTGAACCAGTTACTGTGGCTTAGGGATGCAGTACTCTGATTGGCCAGCCTGGGTCACATGTCCATCCCCATGATCTTAGCTGGGAAGCATGGGGGCTAAAGAACTGTAATTGATGGGAGAACAAAAATGGAAAGGCGGTACCATAACCTGGTGATGGGGGAGGCTAGTGAGCTGATTAAAAACAAAGCAACCACAAGTACAAAACCAACAAGCAAACATGTAGATGTATAGACCTACGTGCAGGTAATGGTTGGTAACTGAACAGTTTAGTGCACTTCCCCCCCTCAACCTCTCCTAGGGCTAACTAGTAGAAACAGACTAAAACCCACCAAAATGGACTTCCCTGGTGGCACAGTAGTTGGGAATCCACCTGCCAATGCAGGGGACTCAGGTTCGAGCCCTGGTCCGGGAAGATCCCACATGCCACAGAGCAACTGGGCCCGTGTGCCACAACTACTGAGCCTGTGCTCTAAAGCCCGTGAGCCACAACTACTGAGCCCACAAGCCACAGCTACTGAAGCCCGTGTGCCTGGAGCCCATGCTCCACAACGGGAGAGGCCTCCGCAATGAGAAGCCCGCGCACCACAACGAAGAGTAGCCCCCGCTCACCACAACTAGAGAAAGCCTGCGCACAGCAACGAAGACCCAATGCAGCCAAAAATAAATAAATTAAATATAATAAATTTAAAAAAAAACACCAAGGTAACTAGTCAGTCTGGATCAGTCAGTCCAACCTCCAGACAGTACAAGGAGGAAGAGAGAGAGTCAGACAGTGCTTGGGACTGGCCTCACAGGCAACCCACAGGGCTGTTCTGACAATTCTGTCCCAAGAACTGCCAGACAAAGATCTTATAGAGTCGGCAGCGTCACCAGGACCTGTCCAAAATCAAGGCCACCGTGAGTGGACTATTAGGCAAAGGCCAGATCCCCCCCAGCTTGCCTCCAGCTGCCACCTGGAAGAGCCACCTGGAACCCACAACCCACCCGCATCTTCCCCAGTCTCCTGTGGCATCAGACAAGACCTGGCTTAACCCTTGAGCCCAGCAATTCCACTTCTGGGTTCCGATTCCAGAGCACTGCTCCCACGTGCACACAATGAGACATTCGCAAGAATGTTTATTGCAGTACTTTTCAAAGAGAGAAAAAAGTGGAAGGAACCTAAGTATCTATCAATAGGGAAATGGTTTTTAAAAAAGATGATGCATCCGTGCCGTGGAACATGACACATGACCTCATTAAAAAGAATGAGGTAGCTCTCTATGAGCCGACATAGAAAGATGTCTGGGATGGTACTAATGGAAAAAAAAAAAAAAAAAGCCAGATGCACAGAAATGCATATTGCATGATACCTTTTATATTTTTGAAAAGACCCATAGCGAAAACACATGCATATGTATGTATATAAACGCACAGAAATGAGTTTATAAGGATTATATGCCACTCTGATAAGAGCAGTTACTATGGAGAAGGGATTGAATTATAGGAGTGAGCTGTGGAGGAAGGTAGCCCAAGGAAGTTTCTCTTTATCTAAGTTGTTCAACTATCTGACAAAGAAAATAAATGCAGATAGTACTTGCATAGTCAAAGTTAATATTTAGGGAGAAAGTCAGGGGGTTATGTGCATTGTAGCACTGCCAGTAATAGCAGGAAACCCAAAAACAACCGAAACATTCACCTGAAAAGGACCAGCTAAGCCAATACGGGTGCCTCTGACAGAAGGACACTGGGCAACTGCTGGAAAAAATGGCCCAGAGCCACATAGGAAAATATTCTCTGAAAATGAAGAAGCAAGCTGTAAAAATGATGCTTAGAGCATAACCTCATGTTTGTAAAAGAAAGACAAGTTATTATACACTCAGGGAAAAAAAGACATATGCCGAAGCACTCACAGTGAGGGGAGGTCGAGTGGGAGGATGCTCTTACAGTCACACAGATGTGGGTTCAATCCCTGCCCTGAAACCAGCTGAGTGGTCTTTGGGGGAAGGGTCACTCTGCTGCTCTGAGCCCCTTTACCTGTCCTTAAAACGAGAGAGGGGGCTTCCCTGGTGGCGCAGTGGTTGAGATTCCGTCTGCCAATGCAGGGGACGCGGGTTCGTGCCCCAGTCCAGGAAGATCCCACATGCTGTGGAGCGGCTGGGCCCGTGAGCCATGGCCGCTGAGCCTGCGCGTCCGGAGCCTGTGCTCCGCAACGGGAGAGGCCACAACAGTGAGAGACACGCGTACTGCAAAAAAAAAAAAAAAAGAGAGAGAGAGAGGATCAGAATCGACCCTTCGGGGCTGATTTCAGGGTTGAGGAACAGCAAATTTAGAAGTCTGCAGGCACATTGCAGCAAGGTTGTTGTCATTGATGACTGCAGTGTTTCATCTGGAAGTGGGTTTTGAGCTGGGGGAACAGGACACTCAAAACACACACTTCTGCAATGCTTGGAGTTTTACAGTGAGCTTGCATCACTTCCATGTTTTAAAAAACTAATAAAAACTAGAAGGAGAAAACAACCCAGCCCAGCAGCTGCCTGTGACGTGTCCGTTCAGCTGGACGCTCCACCCCAGTGCTGTCCGGACATGAAGCTCCTGGGCCCAGCGTGCAGGCCATCGCTGGCTACAGGCTGTGAACGCACAAGCTCAGCCAGCACCAGCTCTCACCTCAAGAAAATTGCTTCCAGTCCCAAGACTGTGATTATGGAGAAATGCAGGTAAAATGCGCCAGGCCCTCAGAGCATGACAATCCGTCCCAGCCACGGGCTCGGGACCAGGGGGACGGGCAAGAGGTGGGTGACAAGCGTTTTGTCGCCTGCCTGCGTCCTGTGATTTAATACAGTTTGGACATTTTTCCAGCTGAGTGGCAGCCGGGGCTCCAGCCGCGTGAAATCAGGCAGATAAAAGCCGGAGCAAAGGGCACTGAGACCTCGGCTCCCTGTCATTCTGCCGCCATCTCTGCCAGAGCCCAGCTGGCATGTTAAGTTGCTGAATCAATAAGGAAATGGATCAGGGCTGAAGGGAAAAGAGAGGCTGAGAATTCCATAAAGTTGCTCCTCCTTTAAGAGTCCCTTGGTTCTGCTGTTGTCCCTTCAGGTGTCAGGGAGGCCCATCCAGCGACACAGAGGAGACCCCCGGCCACTGGCCACACCTACTGTGCGCCAGGCCAGTGCCAGCCCCAGGGATGCAGCAGCGACAGGACAGGCGAGGCCCCACCCACAGACACCATCACAATGAACAACAGCAACTGCTAAATAATAAAGGTACTATTACCGTTCCTTGGTCGCCTACTACCTGCCCAGCTCTGTGCTAAGGTCTCCACAAACATCTTTTTTCATTCAACCGTCGCAAACACCCTCTGAAGTAGAATTTTACAGAAAAGGAAGCTGAGATTCAGAGCAGTTGAGACGTCGCCCCCTCTGACACACTTTGTAAAAGGAGCTTCTGGGATTGAACCCAGATCTCCTCTGTCCCCAGAGCCCATGCCTGACCACTGCAGAGGCGGCATCTCTCATTCTCTAGAACTGCTCTGGGGGCCCAGGGACCTGAGGGCCGGTCCCAGTTGGGTGCTGTGTGGCACTGGGTGAGCCGTGAAACCTTGTATGACTGGCCAAGTCACCCCTGCCCTGGGAACACACTGGAGTGAATGTGGGTGAGGGCAAATGGTCTGACGTTTGCTCCTTCATCCACTACGTGCTTCGCCCCATGCAGAGCGTGGGCATGAGCTGGGAACAACCCGGACAGGCCCTGCTCTCAGGGGGATACGTTCTGCAGGGTTCAGGGACCTTGGGAAGTGAGGCCATTATCCCAGGCAGCCAAGACAAGCCCAAGGGGCCTTTGCTGCCACCCAGCCCCTCCCTGCTCTGTAAGGTGATAGCCACAGAGACCTCTGTCAGCCCTTCCCAGGGTTGGAGGGTGGGAGGATTCCCAGGGAGGCCAGGGACCCAGCTACCTCCATCCCTGCAGTGACTTTATGCCCGGCACTGGGCTCTCCACCCTCCCTCTGTCCCTACAAAGTGGCAACCTCACAACCCTTCACTTTTAGAAAGTTCTAGGTCTCCAAAACAAACCAAATATCATGTTGACAGATAGTTTGCCAAGTCAGGGCTGTGGTTTCTGTGATTTTCTGTCATTTTTTTTCTTTTCCACCACCTGCCTCCACATCACGTCAACATGACCTAAATCCATGCCGCCTCTCCCCTCCATCCACCTCCACGTGGCTGTCCTGTTAATCCCCCTGGAGCCCCCCATAGATGACTGGGCAGTTGCCCAAGCCTGTGCTATGCCCTGGACAGCAGCCTGGGGTCCAAGCCTCTTACCCCAGCATCCTCGGTGAACAAATACCACCCAACTCACCCAGAGCTTCTGACCTTCCCCCCTTCACCTCACTTCTTCTTCCTGGAGAACCCAGAGGCTCTGTCACAATGGGCAAGTCCCTGCCCCAATCTGGGCCTCGGTTTCCCCACCTGCGGAGTGAGATCCAGACAGGAGAACTGTTAAAGACAACATTATTCATTCTCATGCACAGCTCCATCTCCCTGACTCATGGTGGGATCTTCATGGGGCAGGACGGTGTGTCCTTCATCTCCAGGCCCCAGCGCAGGGCCTGCACGCAGTAGGGCAGAGGGTGTGCGGTTCTGAGAAGGACCTGGAGTCCCACAGTGTGTGTGTGGGGGGGGCGCAGGGACAGGGCCTCAGGTCCCATCTTTGCTCTTCACCAGCCACAGCTCTGGGGTACTTTGCACCCAAGGGTCTCCTGTCCTCCTCTGTAAGACCCGAGAGCACCCTCACCTCCTCCAAGGCTGTGGCTGGAGATCAAATGAGAAAACAGGTGTAAAGCTCTCAGCACAGGCCCAGCACTTACCAAGTGTGTGACGGAGATTCGCTGTTATTATAAAGGATGATGATACTTAAAACAAGTGCTTGAAACATAAAACCGGGGGTTGTCATTTCCTTCTCTTTTGAGACTTCTGCTCCCTGTTAGCACTTATTCATTCATTCATTCATTCCACTTACATGAATTGGGGACCAGCAGGGCTCCCCGGGGACTACAGGAGTGAAGGGGACAGGTGGGGCTGCCCTCCTGGGACAGATATTCCCATGTGGAAGAACAACCGTCATCAAGTAAAGAAATAAACTGAACAACTGCGGACAGTAGAAGATTTTTCCGAAAATGATCTTTCTTCTTAGTCTGAGAACGGAAACAAAATGAAACAGCACTCCCTCCAAATGGCTCACCCTCCCGTCTTCCCTTTCTCTGCCAAACAAGCTCCCATTTATTTCCCAGCCCCCGCCTCACCCTCACCGGTGAGTTGGCAGTTGCGATGCTTCCCCACGCCCACCCCGCTCACAGCAACCCCTCTTCTCCTCCAGAAAACATCCTCCCTCCCCACTGGGCCTCTGGGCTCCACAGAGTCTGCAGTGTGTAACCACACCTCTGGCCGGAGCTGCTTGGACCAGGAAGGGATGCTTGACCCAAGCCGGAGCAGATGAGGTCTAGGCCTGGGAGCCTTGGGAGCTGGTGTTCTGGGTCTACTGGAGGGGGAGGTGGGGACAGAGCTGGGAAGAGCAAGGACAGGGAGGTGGATAGTTTCCCCTCCTCTGGGTACGTGTGTCCCCCACTCTCACCCATGTCTCCCATCCATGTGGTGGTGCCTAGTTGCTCATTTAAAAACACTCCAGGGTACTTTACGTCCTCCCCACCTGAGAACCCAGCCAACGCCTCAGAATCCTCCTAATAATTTCCTTACTGCCTGGGCAATAAGAGGTCTGCTCAGTCACTGCAGGAGAACCTTTGGTTGGCCATCAATGTGGACCTAACTACCAAGGGTGGGAGAGGACGTCCCAGCCTGGAGCCCCTGGGGCCCGCCCCACACACACACACTGTCAGGAGGTGGGAGAGGAGGGGAGAGCTTCGGCGTCGGCCCCAGGAGCTGCTCAGCCAATGGCTTGACAGGTGAGGAAAGCGAGAGCCACAGAGGAGGGGCTCGGCACCCACTGAAGGACAGGCGTGGCCTCAGCTCTCTGCCCGCACTGGAACTGGTTGCAGCTGGGTGGGGGGAGGAATGAGAGAGAGAGGAGGAGGTGGGACTTCTCTCGGAGGACATGAAGAAGACACAGAGAAGATAACCGTCTTCTAGAAGCAGAGAGAAAGCACAACCCTTTAATTTAAGGGCTGGTTTATTCAAGATTTCTAGCAGCTCATCAACTTGAGAGGTTTTTGGTTTGGGGTTTTGGGGGGTTTTTTTTGCAGTACACGGGCCTCTCACTGTTGTGGCCTCTCCCGTTGTGGAGCACAGGCTCTGGACGCGCAGGCTCAGCGGCCATGGCTCACGGGCCCAGCCGCTCCGCAGCATGTGGGATCTTCCCGGACCGGGGCACGAACCCGTGTCCCCTGCATCGACAGGCGGACTCTCAACCACTGTGCCACCAGGGAAGCCCTTGAGAGGTTTTTTAACTACTGTTTTTCAAAATCCTTTGTGTCTACATCTGGGCTTGTCCAGTAAGTACATTCAAACCCACACTGTGTACCTTCCCCCTGAGGCCCCATCTCATCCACCTGGCTCGGAGGTTCTGCCTGACTGGCTCCCAGGCAGGTCTGAGACTGGTCCAGGGGCTTCCCAGGAAGAAGGGAGGCCTCCTAGGCCCCTTCCTCCTCAGCACTTCGTCCTCTCCTTGTGGAGATGCTGGGTGCTCATACCTCTTCTCTCCTCTATTTGCTCTCCTTCCCTAGATGGACCAGGCCAGTTTCAAGGCTTAAATAGGGCCCCACCATTGACAATTCCCAAGCACTTCCCTGCAGCCTGGAATTCCAGGTTGTTAGACTCAACTGCCTTCTCGACATCTCCTTCCAGCCATCAAATGAGCATCCCAAACTTAACAGCCAAAACTGAACTCCTGTCACCGTCCCCAGCAGTGCCCAAACCTGCCCCTCCCACAGCCGTCCCATCTCTGTGAACAGGAACTCCACCCTTCTCATCACTCAGGATAAAACCTGGGCTCGACCTTGACCCCTCATCGTCTCTCACGCTCCACACCCAATCCCCCGGCACATCACGATGGCTCTACCTTCAACGTTCCAAAACTGACAGCTTCCTGCCACGACTGCTGCCCTGGTCCAGCCACGCGCCTCTCTCTTGGCTGCCCAGAGGGGCTCCCTGCTCCCTGGCCGCCCCACCCCTGAAGGCTCCGCTCAACCCCAACCCAGCAGCCAGGCACGTCGGAACACAAATCAGAGCACGTCACTCCTCTGCTCAAAGCCCCCGGGCCTCCCATCCTCCCTGCACTCAGGGTAACCTTGAGGTCCTCACAAGGCCCTGCGGTGACCGTCCTGCCCCTGCCCCTCTGCTCCCCTCATCCGGGGCGCTGGAGGCAGATCAGAGGAAAAACGAGGGAAAGAGGGTAGGAGTCCGACCGGCCAGCGTGAGCAGGCGGGAGACCAGAGTGTGCGTCTGTGCACGGATTTTTGTGCACTAGTGTGGCCACGTCCAAGTGAGGGAGTGAGGAGGAGAGAGCCAAAGGGAAAGAGAGGCAGAGAGCATCATCTCACTTAACCCACCCGACCTGCACATCCAATAAGGAGTGTGTGTGTGTGTGTATCTATGAGTGTGTATCTGTGTGTGTCTGTCTGTGTCACACATAAGGGACTCACTCTCAGGCCGCCATCCAACCCAGCTGATGGCTCCATGGGTGAACCTGGGCCTCAGGGACACGATGAAGATTGTGCCCCTTGCAAGTTCAAAGGGAACAGACAACCAGGTAGGGAGTGGCCGGATATAAACACCATGGAAGGGGCGGGGGAGGGGGGAGGGGTGGCAGAGGGAAGGGATTTCACAGCTGCCGTACCACGGCGGCAGGAAACCATCCTTGGTGCTCTGGAACACACAGAGGCAGGGGAGGCACGGCTACGTGTTGAGCAGCTACTATGTGCCCGGCACTGCGCTTCGTGCTAAGCATAGCTCAATGGGCCGTGAAGAGGATTGTAGGAGGTAAGCATGTTAAGTGCGTACAGGGCTGCCGGTACCTAGCAAGCTCTTGGTGAAAGACAGCTCTTGGTATTACCTTGTCATCTTTTCCTCCTCATGAAAACCTCCTGGCGGCAGGATTAAGACCCCCTTGTCACAAGGGAAGCTTAAAGAAGTGACTCAGTGATGGAACTGGGACTTGAACCCAGGTCTCTGTAGCTCCAGAGCCCAGGCTCTTGACACGGCCTACCTGCTCTACCTCAGTCCTCCAGAGCCCGGAGCCTCCACTGGTGTTGTTGGGTCAGGACTGACCTGTAGGCAACAGAGCTTGCGGCCAACCTGGAAAAGAGTGTCCAGGGCGATGGGGTTGGATCTAGCCTGGCAGACAGCACATTGCTGGTGTCAATGTGCAGCAGACAGGTAGGGGCAGGAACAGGCCCAAGCACGAGGGTGAGCAGAGACCCCCTTAGCCTGGCATTCAAGGCCTTTCTTGACCTGAACCACCCTCTCCCCTGGTGGACCTACTACCCAGAACCGTACCCGGTTCCTGTTTCCACTATGCATTCTATTCTCAAGATGCCTTCTTCCTCCTCGTCCACCTGGCAAACTCCTGTTGATCCAGCAAAACCCAGATTAGAGACCTTCTCTTCTGGAAAGCCTCCCTGCCTTCTCGCTGTCCCTGGAAGGTAAATCTTCTCCTCTCTTCTGTTTCTGAAGTACGTAGCTTCCTCCTTTTCAACTACATCGTGATCAGTTTATCTCTGTGTGCCTCCCCTATCTAATGCCACAGAGCTACTCAAATATTGTGGGAGGCCGACAGGTATCCTCTAGGGCTTGAATGATCAGCACACAGTGGGACACTGTACTTTCTATCCCTGGGAAGCTGGCGGGTGGGGGTGGGGTGCCGGGCAGCGGCCAAGCCTGGGAGATGCAGGACTCAAATCAGGTCTTATTTATCTCTGAGCCTCGCTGTCAGCATATGGGAAGCTCTAGGATCTTAAGGACACGGCCTTCTTGGCACGGACCCTGGCATCCCCATGCCCACTGGGGCACCTTGAGGCACCCCTAGAGGCTTCCCCAGTAGAGGAGGGAGAAGTGAATTGACTCATTAATTAGCAGTCACTGAGCACCTACTGTGTGCCAGGCTCTGCCCTGGGCATTTCACACCCACTCCTCATCAGACCTTCCCAGCCCCCAGATGATAAGTCAGGGCATCTCCAGTGAGGAATCTGGGGCTTAGTGAGGTTGAGGATGTGTCCACAGTCTTCCCCACTAAGCAGCAGAGCCCACGTCCAAACCCAAAATGGTTCAAGGGATTTTCTGAGGCAGAATGCACCGGCCTCAGTGACTGTCCAGGAGTGAGGTGAGCTCCCTCCTCCACCCGTCAATCCCAGCCTGGGGCCTTCCTGCCCTAACACTGCCCTCACTGCCCTGTGACTTGGCCCACTCCTAACAGCTGACCCCTTCTCCAGCTTCTTGGAAAGTGCCCTTGACTGGGAGCCCAGTGACCCAGGGCCAGGTCCTACCTCAACACTTTCCGGGTTGCCTTCAAGTCCCTTCACCCCTCCCAGGTCCAGTGTCATCCTTAGTCATACAGGGATGACGCTGTGCTCTTGCCCACGTGGCCGTGAGAGTGAACGTAATCCACGCGGGAAGGAAGCCAGCCCAGAGCCCAGTGCCAGGCGACGCTCCGCACACAGGTGTTACGTTGGTCCGTTCAAAGCCCTTAGATAACGGTGGATTTTACTGAATCGGGGGCATTCCACGTTGTGGCACGTAGTTGGACTTTGAGACATGTTTTTTACCTGAGTTAATTAATGGGCTTGAATACTGGCTCTGACAGTGTTTGCTCTGTGACTCCCACCAGGGCCCCCCCTCTCCAGGCCTCACTTCCCTTGTCTGTGACTCGTTATAAAGCATTGTCATTCGCTCCTTGAGTTCCAAATGCCATGGCAGTAAAAGCACCTCAGATTCAGGGAGACAAAAAGCCAGGAGGTTAGAAAGAGAGAAACACTGTCAGGGAGAAGCCAGGTGTCACAGCGCTTCACACCCGCCAGGGCTGGGAGGCTGCGTTCAGAACCCCTGTGTGAACAGGACCCGCTAATTAAGCACAGAACTTAAGGGATGTGAGTCCTGGAGGAAGTTTCTAATTACCTTTGCTCTGAAGGTAGGGAGAAGGTAGGCGGTGGGGAGCCGTGCAGGGGAGAGGAGCCCTGGGTCCCATCAGAGGCTGAGGTGAGACTGGAAAGAAGTGAGGCGGGAGGGAGGGAGGGGGCTGGTGTCTGGGGAGCACGCACTGCCGTGTGCACCCGGCACCGTGCTTTCCGCACGCGGCTCGTTTCATACCACAGCCATCCTGGGGGATGTGAGTTCACCCCCTTTACAGATGAGGACACCGGGGCTCTGAGCTGTCAGGAGATGGAGGTTTGTCCAGATGATGGAGGCTGGCCCTGTGTCAGCCATGGGGATGGAGACACAGTCAATGCTCTCCAGGCCCCCAGTCCCATGGGAGACAATGATGAGGATGCAGTGGGATCTGATGGGGAAGCACAGGTGGTGTGGGAGCCAGAAGGGACCCCTAACCAGCCTGGGGTGTCGGGGCTCCCCGAGGAGGGACTGTCTGCTCTGGGCCCTGGAGGTGTAAGAGGGGTTGATCCTGCCAGGAGGAAGAGGAGGGGGAGGAAGAACTGTTGAGCTGGAAAGAACAATCAGTACAAAGGCCCTGGGGCAGGAGGTGCAAGGCTGTTCAGGAAACTGAGGACCAGGCTGCTCCAGCTGAGGGAGGGCAACCCGTGGGTGGGTAGTGGGAGGGGGCATGTGAGGAGGCTGTGGCCCTAGGGGAGGTGAGCACAGCTACATGCGAAGAGCCCAGACTCTGGACCCAAACCTGGGCCCTCGTGCTCCCCAGCTGGGAGGCCCTGCGCAGGTCACTAACCCTCTCTGGGCTGTTCCGTCATTGACTGGGGACATATTAACAGCCACCTCCTCCCAGGGCAGTTTGAGGATTAAAGGAGCTGAAGACGGTGCGGGGGCCACAATAGGGCTGTCTGAGTGTGAGCCTTTCCTGCAGCCTGGCCGCCTGGGCACTTTGGGGGGTTTTTTGTTTGTTTCACATCTTTATTGGAGTATAATTGCTTTACAGTGGTGTGTTAGTTTCTGCTTTATAACAAAGTGAATCAGTTATACATACCCTGGAGAGAGCGGACCCCAGCAGCCCTGACCTTCTCCCGGAGACAGAGGCCTCGGCTTTCAGAGGGTGACTGAGCCCCCTCCCCATTCCCTCCTCACTCCTCCCTGGGCTGAAGTAGCAGAACAGAATTTCCCTCCACCTTCCTCTGCTGAGTCACTTTCATTCCCTCCCTGGGGAGGAACCACTTTAAATTCATTGTCATGTTGACACAGACACCCCAAAGGCCCCCAGACCCATGCCCCCTCCCTGGGCTTCCCCTCCCCCTTTTCCCTCTCTACCCCCTCCCCAAGGGGAAGGCAGCCCCTGGGGTCCCAGAACAAGACCTGCTGTGTGTCCCTGGGGAAGTCACTTGCCCTTTCTGAGCTTCAGTTTCCCCATCGGTGAAGTGAGGGGCTTGGACAGGGGAAGAGAATTCACCTTGATGAGCCCTCATGTGCACTGGGCTCTGACCTTCCACCTTCCCCAGAACCCTGGGCACCAGAACAACTGGTTTAGTCATGAGCCCTGATGCAGAGACTCCACTCTCGCTCCACCCCTCTCCCTGCCTGACATCAGGAGTCACCGAGCAGAACAGCCATCCTCCACATCACCTGCATGGCTGCTCTAGGACCTGCTGTGGCTCCCACTGTCAGCTGCCTCAGGCCATCATGCCTCCGTACTCTTTACCACCCACCATCACTTCCATCCTTCCCCCGCCCAGAAACTGCAAGCAAAGCAGGTCTTCACTGTGCACCCAACACCCTAACATCATCCCCACCCTACCAAGGCTTTTCTCCAGCTGTATCCCCATTCCCCCCCTCCTTCTGAGAAACTCCTATGCATCCTTCAAAGCCCAGACTTCATCTCTTTGGTGAAGCCCTTCCCAGGCAGACTAATCGCTCCTTCAACTCTGCCCCAGAGCAGCTGGTAGAGAAAATAACACATGCTCACCCGTCACCTGTGTCATCTCGCTTAATCTTCACCCCCACCCTGTGAGGCAGTATCATTATTATCGCTGCTGTACAGATGAGGAAACTGAGCTCAGAGAGGTGTGCAACTTGCCTGAGGCCACACAGCCAAGAAGCAGTGGCTTCCCCACCTCTCTGCTTTGGGTGATTAACAGTGTCCCAGGTTGTCTCCCCAACTAGGTGGTGAGCGAATCAAGCGAGAGTCATCCTGAGTCCTCCCTCTGTCCCCAGAACCTGAGAAAGCGGGGCCTGGCTGGGTCGATGAAGGTTTGCTCAGTGAACACATCTGCCCCTGGATTCCCGCCTCCCAGCTGTGCCCTGCAGCGCCCCTCCCCCAACACCCTTCCCAGTCCGTATGTGGCCAGTGCTCTGCGGTCCCCAAAGCCAGCTCTTCAGGGAGGCCTGGGGTTCCCCAAGAAACCCCTGAGCCTCTCTCCCCAGCTGCTTGTTTGGAGGTTGGCCCCCGATGAGGTTCACGTTCCCAGGGGCCCAGGACCTGCCTCTCTCGGATCCTCCTCAGAGCCCAGGCATCACAGGAAATGCTCAACACTCAGCGAACGGAGCATGGGTCAGTGACAAGTCCCACCACTCATGTCTGGGTCCCAGTTCCCCCAGTGCACACGTCACCGTGTCCCTCCTCCACAGGGCCAGGGAAAGAGCCGGGACCCCGGGGTCATCCAGGCCTGGGCTCTCATCCCCTGCTGCCACTGGTGAGCCGAGTGACCTGGGACCCGTCAGCTCACCCCTCAGAGTCCAGACTCCCCTGCAGAAAAGTGGGAGCAGCAGTGCCCATGGGGCGGGGCGGGGGGGGCAGTGCGAGGCTGATAGGGTTCAGCATGTGCCCCACACCGCACACAGTAGGCCCCACCCCCGTCCCCTGCAAAGGCAGCAAACTGTAGTTTGCATCCAGTTCAGAGCTTCCAAATGAATCCTTTATCCAGCAGCCTCCAAACACCCCCAGCCACGCCCCTCCCTCCCAGGCCCCAGCCCAGCTTCCAGCCCACCTCAGCCCTGCTGCTCTGAACATAATTTGTGTGGTATTTGTTCCATCCATTACAGAGAATAAATCTTTCAGGATGTTTAAATGCCAATCTTTTAAAAAAAAAATCCTTCCCACACCCAAAGAGGAATGGCTGTGTTTGGCAAAGGTCACTCATAAAGCACAGGATACAGGACAGGAAGAGGAGGTCAGGACTCGATCAGGGAGCAGGTGGCATTCGTTAGGGAAATCGCAGCTCTCCTTCCAAGGAGCACGCGCTCTTCCAGGGCTGCAAACCCAGAGAGAAGGCACTTTTCTCCCCGAAGCCTCAGAAATGCGCGATGTGGGAGCTCCGAGCTGGGCGGCTGCTATAGCAATACCGTGAGCTCTGGGTGTTGAGCGCCTGCTTCCTTGGGCCCCGAGCCCCGCACAGCCCGGAGTGTTATCCCCCCTGCACGGTGGGGGCCACGCGACACTGAGAGAAAGGGACTCGCCCAGGATGGCGCAGGGCACTAAGAGTGAGGCTGGGATTGGAACCCAGGTCTGCTGGCTCTCGGGTCCCTGCTCGTCTCCGGATTCTCTGCTCCCCGGGAACGCGGGAGGATCGTGATGGGTAAGGTGAGCAGATAAATCAGCCCTGTCTAGGCGGACGCCCACCAGGCTTTGGATTCAACCCACTCCTCTGGTCATTTGAATATACTGGCATGCAGGGCTCAGAGGGCTCAAATGTGGGCAATAAAATCGATTAGTGCAACCAACCAGTGGGCACTTAGCTGAAGGATACCCTTAACCAAGGTAAAAAGTGGAATTGGTTTTGGAAATGATCCATCTCATCGCCTCCTGGGTCAACAGAGCTGACCCTGAACTGGGCTCTGCCCCCAACCATCAGCCCCCAAGTCTGGGAGGGGGATCCTCGAGGGAAAAGGACTCTTTAATTTACTGGAATAAAGAGTCTGCTAGGTTGTGTTCTTACACCAAAATGCACCTCAGCAAAACGAGTAACAGGATGGATGACAGGCCTCTGTTCTCTGCAGACACATTACAGGCAGAACTGTCTCCTGGCCTAGAGCTTCGGGTGCTCAGGCAACCCTCACCAGTGGTGAAGGGACTCCTGGGACAGAGGGTCTGGTCCACGTCACACAGAAACCCTCCAGACAGGCTGCTCTGACCAACCCTCCAGGGTCTGCCATTAATGGGTCACTCTATCCCCAAGTGACAGGATGGAGGAGGAAACAGGGTGGGGATCTGAGGCCATGAGAACCAGACGGAGTCATGCCCTAGATCCTTACAATTCTCAGCACCTTTAAGTGACATGGAAGTGATCACAGCTTTTCTACCAGCCCCAAGGCCAGAGTCCCTTGTTGGGCCCCAACTGTCCACCCACCAGCTGGAGAAAGCCTGGACAGCGGGGTTCAGCATGCCAGGATGCACGAATGAATCAATGCACTGAGGAGTGGAAGAACAAGTGAACTGATGCCTGAATGAATGAGTGACTGAGTGAATGGATGAATGGGCTGAGTGGGTGAGAGCCAGAAGGAATGCATGCATTGAACATACGAGTGCGGATTATTGGATGGCAGGAAGTAAGCCTGCCTGAGTGACCAAGGCTAGGATCATACTGGATATATTCCCATTATTCTTTCCTCAGAGGACAGAAAGCTGAGGCACAGAGAGGTTAGGAGCTTGCCCCAGGTCACACAGCTAGTGTGGGGCAGAGCTGGGGCTCCAACTAGGCAGTCTAGCCACACTTCCAGCTCTGCTTTGGGCCCGTATCATGGCCAAGGCTCATCAGCAGGACTGGACCTTCCCATCACAACCCACCCCACCCCACCCCCACCCCCAGTCAACATTCAGAACAACCTAATAATATCCAGCTCCCACACTCGGAATGATGTTTGGTTTTACCACCAAATCGCTCTTCTTGCTGTTGCCTGGGATTTGGCTGGGAGCAGATCTTGCCTTTTCGATGATTGTTTCCAGTGGCTTTTAGCTTGCTCAACTTTCCACCTCTGCAGAGCTGGAGGGCTAGGATAAGGACTTGCAGGTGGCAATGGCTTGCTCTCACCCGGGCAGAACACCAAAGGAAGGGGTGAGTGTCATTGCCAGTTTTCATGGCCTATGCCTTCCAGAGCCCCAATGCCCTCAAAAGTCATTATTTTTAGCCAGGAGATAGTTCCATTTCTGTCTTAGTGTCTATGTTACTGGTTCAGCCCATTCAGTGTTTTGAGGGGAATGGAGGAAGGCCAGGAGTAGGGCCATGGAGAGGGGGGTGAGTGACTCACATGGGGACAGATGTAGGCTCAGCATCAGCAGCAAATCTGCTCAACAGTGAGACAATTTGCCCTGTCAGATGATGAGCTCCCTGTCCCTAGAACTGTTCACGTTATTACAGCAAAGACAGAGCTTCCTATATTGCAAGAGGGAGCTGGACTAAAGTTATTCCCTGTGCTAATATCCTGGTTCCAAAATTTCTATTTCAACTCTGTTTCTCTGAGTGCTTTTATGTTATTCCAAGTCTTCTGTAGAGTTTCCTAAATCCTCAGCTTCTGTGGGCCTACGAGTCTGTGAATGCGCCTGTGCTCCTATAATTCTAGGATTCTATACGAAGACAAGATGCTCAGATCTTGAAGTTTAAAGCTTCTATAAAATGCATCCTTCTGAAAGACGTTCTAATCCCAAGATTCTGTGCATCTCAGGTGCTCTGAATGGTACCGGCATATTCCAGAATGTTCCAGCTACATGAGGGAAGTGTAGGTTCGAAGACCCTGGGCTTCTCACATTCCGGTGTCTTTAGGAGATTATTCAGTGGTTTCTCTCCAGGGACCTCTCAGCATTGAAAAGTGGAGTCACTGGGTGTTCCCATTCCATTCGCTTCCTTCTCTCATCCTCGCCTGGCTCACCCCGTTCTCTCTCTTCAAGGATCCAGAGCCCTCAGAGTGGAATGAAACATTCCAGAAGTCCTCACCCTCACGTCCTCCCCACCTCCACCTGAGCCTGGGTAACCTGCCAGCAGAGACAGACCTGTCCCTTGGTCCTTGATACTAATCCATAAACTGCTTCTTTGTTTGTTTGTTTGGTTTTTAAAGGCCCGCACATATATAGGAGTAGTTTTTTTTTTTTTTAATGTGGACCATTTTAAAGCCTTTATTGAATTTGCTACAATGTTGCTTCTGCTTTACATTTTGTTTTTTTGGCCTGGAGGCATGTGGGATCTTAGCTCCCCGACCAGGAACCGAACCCGCACCCCCTGCATTAGAAGGTGAAGTCTTAACCACTGGACCACCAGGGAAGTCCCATCACAAACTGCTTCTTTGGATTCTCCCACATACACTTCCCCTGGGGACCACCCCCCAGCTTGGAGCACCAGGGCTGGGATACCCCTCGCCCCACCCCAGCTCCCAAACCTGGGCGCAAGTGTGTGCTGCACCCCTGCTGCCCTGTGGTTGGGACCTTCTCGGTGAGGGTTGTCCCCTGTGATAACCCAGGTAAAGTCACCACGGGGATCCTGCACACACCCCCACATCATGGGTGGGTTTAATAGATAACAAAAACCATTAGAAAAATCTTTGGGCAGATGTGGTCCCAGACAAACACCTCAGAGATTTTTTCTTCTAGTGTTAATTGTGACAATAGTAGAGAAGCAGCCTTTGGAGGCCAAGCAGAATTTTTCCGGTGAGTTTCACTCAAAATAAACACCTTAGGGAGCAAGAAGCCAGGGACCACTTTCATTTCTGTTCTGTTTGTGTTTCCTGGTCCTCTCGGCCTGCTCCACGGAGCTCTTCTCCTATGTTCACTGTTTAACCTGGGAGCTCTCAGTGGGCTCTGAGCACCGGCTGTCCTGCCGGGTTCACTCTGGCTTCTCTGGAAGGAACTGGATCCCAGGGAGGGAGACATGGGAGACAGGCAGGGAGGGGCTGGAATTCTGGAGGCTGGGTCCACAGTCGGTCCTCCAGGACGTCCCAGGGTGGCCCCCTCCCACCCACCCCGACCACAGTGGGCAGGTGGGTGTCCTGGGCACCTGCGGCAGAGAGGGAACCCGGAGCCCAGAGCCCAGCAGACTTGGCCGTGGAAGAGAGAACCAGGGGCGGCTGGGGTTAAATCGACCGCAGCCTGGGTGCAGAGGCCTGCACGTGAGGGAGGGGGAGTCCCTCGGGGCCAGGCGGCGAGGGCACCCACCCACCTGCTCTCTGTGGTCCAGACGGCAGGAGCATCTCTGGCAGCTGCTGCCCGGGCCCCTCTGGTCAGATGTGAACAGAGGGGAGACCGCACCCCAGGCCAAAGCAGGACAGGCCTTTGGGTCAAGGACCAGAGACCGGGCTGCCTCCATGTTGAGAGATGCTGTGAGGCCAGAGCATCATGGGACAGATCAGAACCGTGCAGCCTCATTACCCTCTGGCCTGTTTCCCACCTCACGGGGCTGAGGTGGCGGCTACAGTAACCGCACAGACAGCCGGGGTGACACAGGCAGCTGGGGTCAGGGCCGAGGGAAGAGAACCCAGGGCCTGGGGGCCTGAGGGAGGGGCTGGCCTGGGAGAGAAGGGGGAGGGGGGCGGAGGGGGGTTGTGTTCGGAGCCCCCACCCCTCACCTGTGACAGGCACTTCACACACTCCGTCTTCTGTAATCCTCACTCACAACAGCCCTGGGAGCCTCTGTTATTAGCCCCATTTTTCAGATGAGAAAACTGAGTGTCCACAATGATATGACATGTCCAATTCACCAGCCATTCAGTGACAGGGCCAGAATTCCCACCCAGGCCTGTCTGGCTCCACAGCAGGTGGTTTTCCTTGTGCCCCAATAAAAGCAGACATGGAATACCCAACACTGACAGGCTCCATCAGGCACAGGCATCAGGCCCGCAGGTGTAAGCTCCAGGAAGGGCCCTGGACTGAGAGTGGGGAAACTGAAGCTCAAACCGTGGCCTGCTCACTTCCTAGATGCATGCCTTGGGCCTCCCTCAGGCTCAGTTTCCTCATCTGTAAAATGGGAGTGACGACTCTAACTGTGGGGATAGCATGAGGGTTAGAATGAGACCTGTGTGCCTGGCACACAGTGGGCCGTCAATAAACATCAGCTGAGGCAGGATCTGAGGCTGGGCTCTGAGCTCTCTGCTGGCTCCTTTCCTGGAGCTCTCTGGTTCCTAACTCTTTGTGAATCCATTTATCTGTCCATCCATCTACCCATCCACCCACCCATCCATCCACCCATCCACCCATCCATCTATCCACCCATCCATCTATCCACTCATCCATCCACCCATCCATCCACACATCCATCCACCCACCCATCCATCCATCCAGTTGTTCTCTTGCTGACTTACAGCATGAACCTAGAACTGCTTTGTGCAGGAGGGAGACACTATGAGGGATAAGACTGTCACTGATGCCCGAAGGCCCTTCCAGCCCCATGAGAATGACCACAGGTAGAGGTCTGGTGGAGTCCCGAGGGAGCACTGCAGGAGGGAGGAGCGAAGTCACCACCAGCCTCAGCAGAGGAGGAAGGGCATCCTGGGCAGAGGCACGGCACGCGTAGAGGAAAGGAGGAACAGAAGAGCCTGGCTTATGTGAGGAAGAGCTCACTGCGGCTGGATCCCAGGTCCAGCACCCGGTGGGTGTGTCATGGGGGAGCAGGGAGAAGACACAGCCTGAAAGGAGACAGGGCCAGACTCAGAGAAGCCTTGAATTCCAGGCCAAGAAGGTTGAACTTGAGCCCACAGGCAGTCAGGAACCACTGAAGGTTCTTGAGCTGGGGCGTGGCAGGAAAATTCACATATTAGAAAGCACCTTCCAGCAGCAGGACAGGAGTGAGGGGACCAGCTGGGAGGCTGGTGCGTCTCCTGGGCCCAGTACTTTAGGGCCTTCCTCTCACAGAGGGTTGCCTGGCACACAGGGACCACAGGTTGGATGACTCGGGTGCAAATAGCTGGGCGGATGGGCTGAGCAGTGGTTCAGGGTCAGTTCAACCCAGAGCCCAGCGCGTGACCAAAACCACAAACGCACAGCTCACACAGCCCCACAAGGTACAAGGGACTCCTGGAGTCCGCGCCTCCCCCAGTTCCCACCCCCCCACCGCCCCCCACAAGGGCCTCATCACCAAGGGGACTGTTCCAGCCCCTCCCCCTCCCTGTCCTTCTCAGCAGGTGTGCTCACTCCTCTGCCCAGAGAAACCCCAAGCCTCAAAACAGAAGCTCCCTAGATTTCCTGACACCAAACATACAAAGCCCCCGGCACCCACACCGCCCTCCTCCTCCTTCTCCTGGAGATGGAGATGGTCCCCTCCCTCTGCCTGGGCTCAGACGTGCTGTCAGGCCCCTCCCACTCGCCTCCTCAATCTGTCCAGGGGAAGAGGGAGGGGCAGCTTTAATCTCTTTGTCTATCTGTCTGTCTGTCTATCTATCTATATTTGTGTCTCTCTAGCTCTATCGGCTCCTTCCCTCACACCTGATTCATATTTGGTTATATTCAAGTCTCTCTCTCCTTATAACAAACAGCAAACAAACCTGAACCCCATGTCCCTGCCAGCTGTGTCCCTCTCTTTCCCCTCACAACCTAAATTCCTGAACCAGTCGTCCACACTGGTTGTCTCCCTGCCACACTCCTGTGCCCACCACAGACCCCATGCGGCCCCTGTGACACTGCTCTTGTTGAGGCCACTCTGACCTCCATGCTGGTTCAGCCAGTAGCCACCTCCAGCCTGCAGCCACCACCACGTGACTGGCTTCTTCCCACCCTCAGCCCTGTCCATAACCACACAGAGGCCAGAGGGACCTTCAGACTCAAATCTGCTTGGGTCCCTCCCCTGCTCACACCCTGCATAGCAATGCCATGCTCAGGATAACATCCCAACTCCCTGGCCTAGCTCTGCTGCCCCCACCACCATTTACTGGATGGATGGATAGATGGATGACGGATGAGTGTGGTGGAGAGATGACTGGATGGTTGGATGGATAGATGGATGGGAATGGCTGGATAGGGGGATGATAAATGGATGGATGGATGGAGGATGAATAGAGGCTGGGTGGATGATGGATGGTGGCTACATGAGCGTGTCAAGGACAACACATCCAACACTCAGAGCTGGTTCAGAACCCCCCAGATTGCACCAAACTACCCTTGCGTGACCAGCAGATCCTCACCCGACGAGAAGACAAAATGTCACACAGGATGAAGCCATGCTGTTCCGGGAACTCCACCTGCCTGTTTCGCTGCTCCTCGCAGCCACACCCCTGTGAGGTGGGTCTCTTGAGCTCAGTCTACGATCAAAGACATGGTGGCTCCCAGTGGCTCCATCACTTCCCCGGCGGGCGGCCGAACTACCCGGGCGGCCTGGCCCAGAGCTGTGAATGCGAGGAGGGCGCCCCTGGGGCTGCGCCCCTGGGGTTGTGCTGAAGATTGGGTGACAGCTCTCTTCCTGGCTGAAAGCCACCGGGTCACCTCACCCAGCATAAGCTCCCGATGCTCACGGTGACACCAATACTAATACTAATACCACCATCCGTTGCTGCCGCATCTCCGGGCCAGCCCTCCACCCGCTTCACCTGCTTCGACCCCCGCCACTGACCCGCGAGCCCTTGCTACTGCTCATCCCACGTTACAGAGGAGGAAACTGAGGCTCACGAGTGCAGTGAGCTGCCCAAGGTCCCCCGTCCCACCACCGGCAGAGCCAGGCTGGACCCCAGGGATCTCGCTCAGGCTCATGGGCCCCCTCAGTGCCTCCCGAGCTCCAGTAGCTTCTCTGACCCTCCCGTGCATTCGCCGCCTCCACCCTCCACCTGCCCGATATTGATTTTGATTCAATCAGTCCCTTTAAACTGACTTGAAATGACCTCCCTTTTTCAAGTTGCCTCACCCTGAGCAGTAACGTCCATGAAATCAAGGGTTTAATGCATTAATTACGTGTGAGTATTTTTTCTGATACCCATTAAAATAAATACATGACTGGTAAGATATAAAATACTAATGTTTGTCCATGCAGCACCTGCAGTCACCTCTCAGACCCCCACTCCCTGGGAGACCCCGGGGCTGCTGCTGGAGAGGCCGGGAGGAGGGGGAGAAGGTGGCATCTGGGCACTGGACGTGGCCTGGCCATTCCCAGCCCAGCCCGGCCCAGGGCAGCGGCCGTTTCTTTCTCCTGGGGAGGCCCCACCCTCATCTGCCGCCCCAGGCTGGGTCTTGGAAAGGGAAACACCGTGGCAGCTGGATGGGGTCCACTGACCACAGGCCCCATGAGGGAGGGCCCTGGGGGAAGGGACCAAAAGGCCGTGATAGCTCCAATGGGATGTCTATGCGGGTGCTCACCACATCTGCTCCCCCCAGGCTTGGGACAGAATTCCTGGCTCTGCACCAAACACAGGAGACAGGCTGGGAGGGATTGCTGTCCATGGGCCAAGGGCTCCTGCCAGGAATGAAAGCAGGAAACTGCAAGGGAAAATTTGATACCAATCCTTCCCCAGTGTGGCCACATGCCCAAGCAGCAGCTGTGCCAACCAGGGGCGGCGGGAGAAGGGAGGCGGCAGGCAGAGAGGCCTCCAGGTGGGAGTGGAGGCTGCAAGACCAGGCAAGGAGTCTGTTCCAGTCCAAACTGAAGAGGGGATGTGGCCAAAATGGTTGGGGTCCAGAGGCAGAAACACTGGGGCCAGGACCCCAAACTATGCAGGGGTTTTCTCCTGGAGGAAGGAAGACTCAGGGATCATGGGAGGCAGACAGGCCTGGGCTCAAGTCCCGGAGCCTCTACTTGCTTCTGCAAGTCCCTTCTGCTCCCTGAGCCTCACGTGCCCAACCTGTACAATGGCGATAATCTCATCGCCCGAAGTGGTTGTGAGGAATAAACGAGGTCAGCACTCTTAGGACAAGGCTTAGCCCACAGTAAGGACAGATATATGTTAGCTATTCATAGAGTTATATTTATAATTACTATTTACAGTTATACTGTAAGTATATTATTGTATAATAATTTATTTACTTATATGTTATATCTATATTACTTGCATGGTCATATTATTGATTTTAATTTAAATGTCATGATGTGTTCTATGTAAGTATTAAGTATATGTAAGTATCATGTAAGTATAGAGGTTTACTATATACACTGTAATATACCATAAATCGCTGTTTATAAATTATTTTCTGTTACCACTACAAGGCTAGGGGGACCAAGGGAGCAGATATGTTCTGAGTGGCTCGGATACCTTCATTCCTTCCCACATTCATTCAATACACATACTTATCAAGGCCCTGGGAAGCAGAGCAGAGCTCATGCTGGGGCTTGACTGAGCAGAGTCACACCTGCTCCGGTGGGTACCTTGGAAGCCGTTAGGGCGCTGGGGTTCTAAGTTCAAGTCCCAGGGATGATGTCCCTCCTGCGGGCCTGGTGTGGTCCCCGGTGTCATCCATGAAATGAGGCTCAGGGCGGCGGAGGACGTGCCACAGTCACGCAGGGCCTCAGTGAGGAGCCTCACACCCAGGTCCGGGCACAGGCAGGGTGGCCACCCTCTAGGCCGTCCCCTGCAGACCCCACGGGCCCCGTCACTGAGTAGGGCAGCCGCTCACACTTTACAAGGAGGGGGGCAGACAGAAAGGAGCCACTTCAGGCCCCGGGACCTGAGGGGTACATGGGAGGGGACGTGTCCTGACCTGTTAGCAGGTTTTCTATGAGGGAGGAAAGGACCATTCTTGATGTGAGGAGGTGCAGCTCCTCCGTGAAGCCCTGGGGGAGACCTGTGACTGAGACGGGGCTCCTGGACCCAAACCCTGATGAAGATGCAGCTTCTGTCTTGAGCCCCTCAGGCCCCTCGCCCTGTGTTCGGCACCCACACACTGTCTCCTTTCGGTCTCCACGCCCCAGCCAGGTGGGAATTGTTCTCCCCATTTCCTAGGTGAGCAAACTGAGACCCAGAGGGACAGTCACGTGCCCGAAGCAACACAGCACGTTGGGGACGGTGCTGGGACTCACACCAACTCCTTGGACTGTGAGATGTCTCGGGGCCCCCAGTCACCTCTACTCCAGGGTCTCTAATACGCACCCCCTTGCCCCCAGGCTGCAGTTATTTTTGTCCTGAAGACACTTATACCCTGATTTTGGGACAGAAGGCTTGACCGTTGCCCAAAGGAACAAGAGAGAGTAGGGGAACAGGAAGATGCCTGCTGGGGGCGCTCCTACTTAGCCCCTACCCTTCCCCAAAATTCATGTCTGAGCTGCCACCCCTAGTCCAGCAAAGGCCCTGGACAGGCCCTGGGACACCAGAGGAGCCTCCAGCCCAGGCCCTTCTCAGGGCACCTCAGAGCAAGTGATAGGAGTGGGAAGGCAACAACCACCTCTGAGCAGACTTACACCCACAGTCTGCCCTGGAGAGTGGCCGCTAACCTCCTTGGGAGTCTCTGTGTACAGGAGGGAGGGGCAGTTTAAAGGGATTAGATTCGGTGCTACTGAGTGTGACAAGTGATGGAACTAGCCCAGCTCACAGTAAGGATTGCTGAACCCCAGGCCCCAGCCAGTCTGGCTACCCCATTCCTGGGCTGATGTTGCCATCTTGCGGCCAGATACTGCCATAGCAGCCCCAGGTCTGCGATTTCAGCCCCACTACAATCACTTCACTCCAAGGTCCAAGACAATTCTTGAGATCTTCTTGCCCAGTGTCAGGGGTCCATTTCACAAGTGGGGAAACAAGGTCACCCACGTAGCAGCAAAGGGTGAGTGGGAATAGTAGGAAATTTGTTGTCCAACAAGTCTGAGCAACAAGCAGACCATACAGCACCTAGAATGTTCAACTACTTTGAATTTTATCTTGGAGATAATAGGGAGCCAGAGAAGGTTCTTGAGTGGGAGTGTAACCTGATTAGATGTGCACTGTAGGACCATCACTCTGGTATCAGGATGCAGAATGGACTGAAGACAAGGCAGGAAAGACAGTTAACCTGCAGTGTGGAGAAAGGACTAGAACCCCCTTTCATCCTAGTGAGCCTGGACCTCAGAGAGGGAAGGTCCTGGAAAAAGCCCTAACTTTGGAGCTGGAGATTCCAGAGTTCAAATCCCAGCCCTGCCACTTACCGGCTGGGTGATGCTTTATATCTGGCAACCTTGATTTCCCCATTCGTGAAAAAAAAAAAAAAAGTATTGATATTAAAAAGATCACTAAGAAGTTTGAATTAGGAATCGTGTGTATATTATCATACCAAGCACCTAATGGATGATCAAAAAAAGGTAACTCAGTGGGTGAACTAAATGTGATTCTGACCCCAAACATGCAAAGGCTGCCATGCCCCCGTGGGCAGAGCTGTGCCCTCCCCAGGTCAACATACCCTGATGGTGGCCAAGCCCCCTCCCCTCCCCCTCTCCCCCCACCCCACCACGCAGCAGCTCTGAGAGGAGGGAGCCACGCTCCAGTAGCAGGAGGCCTCTGAGCATCTCCTGCCTCCTCCTGTATTAACTGCAATTACATCTGGAACAGATGGGGTGCTGGGACTTCCCCACCCCCTGCCATATTTCACAGTGCGTTGGTTCAGGAGAAAATCATGTAATTAAAAGAGGAGAAATGCAAAACAAACCCCTGAGCGGACTTTGCCATCTTCCCTCCCTTGTAAATCCATTAATAAACTGTAATTACAAAGACAAACCCCTTTATTGAAACCTGGTAACCAATTCACTTAGGGGCCAAGAGACTCCATTGTCCTCCAAGACCTGAGGAAAGAAAGAAAGAAAAAAAAATCCTGGTTAGTTTAGTCCTGTTTATCTATACAAAAATTAAAAAAACAAAAATCTCGGTTACACAGTAACTTGCCGTCTGCCAAAAGACTGCAGCTGCCCTGGGGAGATGCAGTTTTCCTTCTTTCAGGGACTTGTTTATAACCTTCTGTTAATCAAACTTAAAGCAGAGAGAGCCGGGGAAATCACATGGAAGGGGGGAATGGCACGGGGACCTGGAGTAGCTGTGGGCAGAATTGAGATGAGCTAGCAGTAGGAGTTTGGGTTTGAAAGATCCCAGGATGCCAACCCCTGCCTTCCTTGGAGACTGACGGGCGTGGTCCCTTAAGAGCTCATCTAACAACCCCTCCCCCTAAAGAAACACTGACCAGTCTTCTCAGACCTAGAGAATCCCGTGCAGCTGGCTCCACCCATCACCCAGGGATAGGCAGAGCCCCCAAGCCTGGCCAGTCTCAGCCTTTCATCGCCCTGGCCACAGTGATTGTTCAAGGATGAGCACAGGACCCAATCAGAGCCAAGGGGACTGAATTACGGGGATGTCCACACCCTTAGAGTTGACGGGGTGTCAGCGTGGGGCTGTGGGGCCTTTTGGAGGAGAGGACCAGCCTGGGCCTGAGGCCGTCATGGTGGAAACCAGAGTCAAGAGTGGAGAGAGACGGAGGCCTGAGCCCAGCGCCGTCCCCCCAGCACCTTCAGTCACCAGATCCCATCAACTCCCTTCTCAGGCTTACGCTGCTTGGTGTGGAGTTTCTGTCACTTGCAACCGGGAGCCCTAACTCACCCGATTCTGACCCACGGTGCCTGTGGTCCGGTCTTCGGGTGGTTGATCACGCTGTTTCTCCCACCAGCTGCGTCTTACTCTCCCTCCTGGCATGGAATCCCTCAGGCAGGAGTGCTAGAAACAGGAAGCAGCCCTCCCCACCCACCACCCCCTGCAGAAATGCCTGTGTCCTGGGCCCACTCACCGCTCAGTTTGTTGCTTTCATGGAAAACCCTAAGGTTCAGCCCCAGAGACCCCGGATCACCAACCCACCTCAGCTCCACCTGGACTGGGGCCTGACCAGACAGGAGGCCCAACTGCAGCCTCAGGCCCACCTGTTCTAGCCTGTGAGCTGTGGCCTCCCCCAGCCTTCACTCTGTGGCCCTTCCCTGGCACTGGGCTCTGTGCATTCTCCGTGGTCACCACCTTCTCCAGCCCTAGGCCCTTACTCCCTACCTGGCCCCCACCAGTCCCCACCTTTGGGGTCCAACCCTGCCCCCTCTGCTCTCCGAGGTCCAGCCTCCGGCTCTTCCAAGACCAGGTCCACCCTCTGCCAGAATGAGAGCCTGCAGACTGCCTGGGGGTGGGGGAGGGGAGAGAGAGGCCACTAGGGTCTGCTGAGCACCTACTGCGTGCCCCCGGCTTGACATCCATAATCACGGCAGCAGAGCTAAGTACGGGCTGTCATTGAGAAAGCCCTCAGCATCAGATAAACTGAGGAATCAGCTCTTCCACTGACTTGGACAAGTCTCGTCACATGGAACATGCATCACACTAATGCTGCCTCCTAGGGTCATTGGACGGCTTCATCGGGGCCCTCAGTGTCACCCTCGGGAGTAGTTTCTCAACTCTCCCTGCAAGTAAGGGTTTGAACCAGCCCGGGGCTCACTGCCTCACCCTGACAGGCGGGTCAGCTGCCCGCACCTGACCCAACAGGGCCAGCCTCAAGGTCACATCCCCTGCTCGGGGGTGTGACATGGATGTCTGGTCCCTGCCCATCCCAGCTGAGGCCTCTTCACAGCCTGCCTTACACTCCATCCAAGGGTTTATGGAAGAAACGTGCGTCTTATCGCTAATTGGGAATTCTGGTCCTTTCACCTCCTTACTTAAAACCCTTCCACAGCTTCACATCACACGGCAGACGAAGCCCCTGCCCAGTCTGGTCTTGGACCTCCTTGCTGCTCCTGGCTGCTCCCTGCCACGTAGAGCTGCATGCAGACCCTCGGAGGACCACATGCATTCCTGCCTCAGGGCCCTTGCACGTGCTGCTCCCTCCACGTGACATGCTCTTCTCCATCACCCCCTCCCTTCACCTTCCTCTTAAACCAGCTTCAGATCCACGCTTAGGTCCACCTTCCAGGATGCCTCCCTACCTCTGCATGGCTTGATTACTGTCTGTTACAAGCCCCTGCGGCACACCCTTGATCAAACAAACTTTCACATATTGGGGTTTGGGGAAGTCATTCTGGCTTATCAAATATTGTACACCGGCTTTAATTATTAAAGAAAAGGGCGTGTTGACCAGAAGTAAAGGATGTCCATGTGAAAAGTAAAGATCAAATGCCTCTCTTCCTGGGACCCCAGTGCCGGTCCTCCTTCGATGTTAAGACTCCTTTCCCGGATGCCAAGGCCATGCTGACTCGCTGTGGACGTGCAGGTCTGTTTTCCTGAAACCTTGAAGGAATGTATCCCCAACTTGTTTAATGTTCTTTGTTCTAATAAGACATAAAACTGTGCTGAAAACCATGCTTCTCCAGAGCAGGTCCACAGAGTAATCTGAGAGGCTGTCTTCCGGGCTATAGTCCTCAGTTTGGCTCAAATAAAACTCTTTTCTATTCTTATTATGGATTGTTTATTGATATTTTTTGTCGACACCCAAATTCCTCCGTCCTGTTATCACAGCCAAGCTCTCACTGCAACTTTCTGTCCAATGTCTGTCTGCCCCACCAGACTGTAAGCATTTTGTCCCTAGTGCCTGGTGTATGTTTTGGCCTTTGGTGATGCTTAATAGACGTGGAAGGAAGGAAAGAAGGTAGGGAAGGAGGGAGGAATCAGACCAGAACTGTCCCTGGAGCCTCACAGCC
Source organism: Globicephala melas (assembly GCF_963455315.2). NCBI lineage: Eukaryota > Metazoa > Chordata > Mammalia > Artiodactyla > Delphinidae > Globicephala > Globicephala melas. Next base: position 163,875,625 of record NC_083314.1, on the reverse strand, counting down.
TGACTCACGGCTCCCTTCCCGCCCCCAGCCACGTGCCCCTTTGCAGCTCCCTCCCCACACACCTCACTTTCCAGATTTCCCCTGCAGATCCAGCCCTCCAGCTCCCTGCAAATCCCCCTCCGCTGTCTCCTCCAGGGAGCCCTGTGGGGCGGGCCACACTCATGCCACGCCCTCTGTCTGTCTAGGTGATCACCACTGCGAGGAGGGTGCTGTTGTCCCTTTACTGCTGAGGAAGCTAAGGTCAGAGGGCGAAGGAGTTTGTTCAAGGCAAGGGGGCCGTAGGGGACCCATACCAGGGCTGTGTGGCTCCAAAGACAAGGCTGCTCACCCCTCTGCTCTCACCTCCCCGTGGGAAATTTCCTGGAAACTCGAGGCCAATGCTTGGTCTCTGCCAGGCCAGACAGGCGCCCCCGGGCACTTGGCTACCTTTGTTTCTTTGAGTTCATCAAAGAAGTGTCGACAGCTTTTGATCTTTGAGGGCACACCACACACTTATTTGGAGATTTCTCCTCATTTACTCCTTGTTTCTGGATCATCTCTCCGTCTAACAGATGAAGAACTAAGGCCAGCAGCGAGGTGGGATGACTTTCCCAGGCTCACAGAGAAAGAAATACGTGAGGCTGGAATGTGAGCCCATGAGCACAGGGACCTCGGTCTATTCTGTTCTCTCCTCCATCTCTAGTGCCCAGAAGAGGGCCTGGCATTGGTGCGGTACAAACGTTTGCCATGAGACCATGCGGTGGAGCTGGCTACTGTCCCCAGGAGTCTGCAGGCTTGTATACCCTTCCCGCCTTGCCTCCTGAGCCCTGGCACTCGGGCCGGCGCTGCTCGAAGCAGAGGGAAGGCTGTCCTCATCTTGGCCTCCTGGAGGGGCCAGGGGATGGGCACCTGTTACCATGACACAGGGCGGCCGAGCTCCCTGCTGAGGAGCAGAAGGCTTACAGGGGGCTGTGGTACACCCTCTGGGGTGGCCTCCCAGCAGGTAACAGGTGTCCCAGGTGGTACAGTCACTGGACGCCAGGTGGCTGCAGTATCTCGAGGGACACCAGTACCAGATGGGAGCAAAGGAGGTGCTGAGGAACTGACAGGTGTGGGTGCCTCCCTGAGGCCAGGAAACCATCCCCCAGACGGCACCAGTGATGCCAGCTCCACTCTGGACACAAAGTGTGGGTGAGCGTTGTGCTGAGTGCTTCCATTCGCTCCTCAGGCACCCCTTGCAACCCCCCTTGGGGCGGGGCCAGTAGTTTTTTTCCAGGCACACAGCCTGCGGGACTCAGGTGAAAGGCCCTGCCAAGTCGCCAGGCAGCTGAGGAGTTAGAAGCCAGGATGTTCCAGCCACTTCCCAGAATTGAAAGCTGAGAACCAGAACACCAAGCCCACACGTGGTGGGGGAAAATACAGGTAAGGGGACAGCCAACTCAGTGCTTTTTTTTTTTTTTTGCGGTATGCGGGCCTCTCACCACTGCTGCCTCTCCCGTTGCAGAGCACAGGCTCCGGACGCGCAGGCCCAGCGGACATGGCTCACGGGCCCAGCCGCTCCACGGCATGTGGGATCTTCCTGGACCGGGGCATGAACCCGTGTCCCCTGCATCGGCAGGTGGACTCTCAACCACTGCGCCACCAGGGAAGCCCCAAGTCAGTGCTTTTGCATTGCCTGAAACAGAAACTGACTTGACCGTGTTTAACGTTGCTGAGGTTTCCTGGGTGTCTCATGCATGGCCAGGCAGGGAGTGTAGCCAGGCCCAGGGGGACCAGGGAGTGACCCCAGGTGGTAGATTAAAGATGGCCACAAATTCCTTGTCACTCTCCCCTCAAGGAGGAGAGGTGAAGTTTATCTCCCACCCCTTGAATCTGAGCTGGGCTATAACTGCTTTGACCAACAAAATATGGTGAAAGACATGCAGCGCCAATTTGGGGCCTCAGAAGCTTCTGGAAGCCCTGAGCTGCCATGTAAGAAGTCCAGTTCCCTTGCTGGAGACCCCCGCATGGAGAAAGTAAGGTCCTGAGACTACACGGAGAGAGAGAGACAGAGACAAAGTCAGGGACCCAGTCTGGCTAGTGTGTTCACCAAGGCAGCAGTCATGTGAGCAGGACACACTCCAGCCTGGTTGGGACCCAGACCACTGCAGCCCCAGCCAACACCAGGCAGAGCAGAAGAACCACCTGACTGAGCCTGGTCAACCATAGAATCGCACAATAACAGGTGGTTGTTTCAAGCCACTAAGTTCGGGGGTGGTTTGTTACACAGCAATGTCACTGAAACAGCCTTGGATTGGAAAACTATCAGCACATCTGGAAGATGAGAGAGACCTCCCAGCTCCAGCACCAGCAGCCAGGTACCTAGGGTCCTCAGGTCCAAATTCCCAGAAGAGAGACACTGATTGGCCCAACTTGGGTCATGTGACCTCCTTTAACCCATCAGCTGAGTCCAAGAGGCAGGGTTACCCTGCACCCACATGGCCCTGATACCCCTCCCCCATGGAGGGGTAGGGTGGGGTAGGGGGCCAGTAGTGGGGATAATCTCAGAAGACAGGAAGTGTGGGCTGAGCAATTACCACAGAGGCTGTGACAAGGTGCCTCTTTGGACAGCAGAAAAACCCCTCATCCAGGGCCTGGCACAGAGAAAGGGCCGGATGAAAGCTGTGCGTGGTTGTGTGACTTTTACGTTGCTCTTATGAGGTTGTGCTGTCTTACCAACTCCCAGGTTGGCTCCTGGGTGTTGCTGGTGGTGTTATTCCACCTCCTTGAACTGCCTCCAAGGAAGATCTTTCAGGACGGTCTGAGCTTCTTATAAAAGCCTTTTACGTGCTCTCAAGTGGGAATCTAGTTCTTATGCTAAAAATGCTCCATTAAACCAGAATGGGTTCCAAAAAGCAGCCAAGCTCCCCCTCTGGGAGGCGCGGGATTGAGACTCCAGAGGGGCCTGGGACAGGGTCAGCGGGACATGGGGGTCAAAGACTTTCTTTGCGCTGTCCCTGAGGCAGGGGCTGCAGCTGTCTGTGTTGGGGGTGGGACCGAGGCTGCTGACGCACCCGGAAGCAACAGAGGAGACTCCAAGGGGGTGAGGGGCCGGGCAGGGGGCGGTGGGCCAGCCGAGGCTCCTCACCAACCCCACCGTGAACGCACACACGCACTCACCCCAGGGCTCCTGGTGCAATCCAAACCGTCTCTCTTTTCCTCCAGCTGGGTTGAGGGTGACAGGGCGCCCTACTCAACTGAAGTCCCTTAAGAAATGGGAGAGTAGGGCTTCCCTGGTGGCGCAGTGGTTAAGAGTCCACCTGCCGGGTTCGTGCCCCAGTCCGGGAAGATCCCACATGCCGCTTGGCCCGTGAGCCATGGCCGCTGAGCCTGCGCGTCCAGAGCCTGTGCTCCGCAACGGGAGAGGCCACAACAGTGAGAGGCCCGTGTACCGCAAAAAAAAAAAAAAAAGAAATGGGAGAGTATCTGTCCCATAGGCCACCATCTCCCCACCGCCTGACACAGGGCACGTGCTCTGTGTTTGCTGTCTGCATGAATAAACGAATGAATGAATGGTGGATGGCCCTATCCGGTGCCTTTTTCTTTTGATGTCTCACAGTCCTGGATTCAAGCCCTGTCTCTCCAACTGACTCACTGCCGAGCAAGTCATCTTATCACTCAGGAACTCAGCTTTCCCATCTGTAAAATGGGGACAACTCAAGTCTGTTCTGGGTAAGGTTGCTGGGAGGATGAAATGAGACCTCATCAAGGAATTTGTAACTGAAAAGGCAGAACAAACGTGAGCCAGGTTGGGAGCAGTGGCCCTCATCCCCGTTACCACCACTATTGCCATCCTGCGACCATCCCCATCACCCAACACCCTCACGGTCCTTCTTCCTGCTCCCCAAATAACCACACTGCCACTGGCCCCATTCAGTGCTTAAGTTAAGTCACATTTATGGTTTTTTGAAGGGGAATAGAGAAATCAGAAAAGAGATTACAGTGCTCTCAGTCAAGAAAGGGTGAACTAAAAAATATGGGAATATATTAAGCTTTTGATTAAAAAAATGCAAACGCAGTTCCTCCCACACTCACCCCTGTGTTCTCACTCATGCTCTCAGACACACACCCAGCCTCAGGCGCGCGCACACACACACACTCACACACACACTCCCAAACATGCACACGCTCCCTGCACACACACTCAAACACGCACTCCCCCCAGGCTCGCAGGGTGGGAGAGGGAGAGACCTGGTGCTGCCCCAGGGCCCCACCCTTCCCAAGCCCGCCTCGCTGAAATGGCAAAGCTAGACTAAACTCAGGCTCTAGGGGACACACACTGGGCTCTGTGAGCTGCACTGGGGGCAGGGAGATGGAGAGGTCGTGGGGGACAGGTAGCCTTAGACGATTCTGTTCTCCAGGATGGCCAGTCGCTTACTCACAGCTTCCAGTGGACTGGGAGTTAAGGAGATGTGTAAGTTGGCCAGAGCAGGGCAGTGACGGAGTGGCACCTGCACTCAGGGCCCCCCTTCCAGGACTTTCTCTCACTTCCCCCTCATAGCGTGTGTTCCCCCCAATGTCAAAACTTATCCATCCACAGCCCTCAGAATGGTGCTTTCCAAAAACAAGCAAGCAGTTACAGTGAGCCCGGAAAGCCCAGCGCTGTCCAGTTGCAGGTGTAGGCCTGCTGGGTCCCCACCTAGTTCTGCCTGAGCCAGGGGAGCTGTGAGGGCTCCAGCCCCATCTGAGTGGAGACCGGTGGGTAGTCATGTCGCCAAGAGCTTGAGCAATGGAAGTCCGTGGGCACCATGTTTTCCTGAGCGTGTCCAGGACTCTGTGTGTGTCCAGTCTACAGCTTGGTTCCTGCCTTTGCTTTGGCAGGGTCAGTATCAAAGCCGGGGCCAGCCTACCTGGCCAGGATCCAGCCCGTCTTCAGCAGGAGGCAGGCAAGGAGGAGCCTGCCCCATCACACCACACAAGGGGCACGGCTTTCTCCTCTCCCGACAGGGACCTCCCCTCCCCTCCCCTCCCCTTCCCCCTCCCCCTCCCCTCCCCCTCCCCTCCCCCTCCCTCTCCCTGCAGCAGCCTCTGGAAAAGGATATGCTTCCTGGTCAGGGCCTGCAGCAGCCCCTCCACTTTGGTCCGGAATTTCACGATGGACTCGCAGGCACACAGGTCTTCCTCTGGGGTGGACAGAAAGTAGGGAAAGAGAAAGAGGATGGTGAGTGGTTGCCTGCCAGAAAGGCGGGTGGTCACTGCCCAAGGCCAGGACTAGGGTGTCTTGGGGGAGTGTGGGGCCTAGGAGATGCGAGAAGGCAGAGAGACACGTGAAATTCTTAAGACAGAGCTCCTAGGAATGATGGAGGGGGGACGATCCCTGAATGTCTTCCTGCTCCCTCAAAGCCCTGATAAAGAACTCCAATATTAGCTTCCCCACGCTGGTCACCTACTATGCAAAGGACACTGTCATCAGGGGCCTCTAGGTCATCATGGTGACTCCTCACCCCGATTCTTTGGGGTTGAAGTCATTAACCCCATTTTACAAATGAAGAACTTGAGAAGGAAAACAACTTGCCCTATGGCCAACAGCTAGTTAGTGTCAACAAACATGCAAACCCAGGCGTGTCTGGCTCTGGAATCCATACTCTTTACCACTGGGAACCAGCTGGCAAGGTCACCGGGGAGGATCAGGGGAGGAAGCACGGTTCAAATCCTGGCTCCTCCAGTTATTAAGTGGTTCCACCCCTCTGACCTTGGCTTTCCTGTCTGTAAAATGGACATAACAATATTCCTACCAAATAGGATTAAATGATTCATATTTGGAGTGCACTGAGAAGAGTGCCACATGTGTAAGAGCGTTCAATATACAGTTGCTGGTTGTTAAAGTCTGACTGGCCAGCCTTCCTCCTGATTCTGCCAACTCATGATGCCACCCCAGCTCCCGTTTTCCCCACCCACATCCAGTCCAGGATGGTTACACACACACACACACACACACACACACACACCCCTCCCAGAGCCCCACATGCTCCTCCCATCAACACAATTTCTGGCCTCACTCACCCACGCAGATCTTCTTCTGCAACTTCTTGCCAATCTGGTTGATGGTCTTGAAGTCAGCCGTGTAGAAATAGTGCTCTGCCACAGGCTCCGAGGCAATTTCCCTCAGCTCATCCTCCACAGCGTTGCCCACACCCACAGCAAACATCTTAAAGCCTGCCAAGAGGAACAAGATGAGTAGCAGTGGCCATGGGGACAGGCAGCCATAGCTGAGCCTCCCGGGGAATCCCCAGGCAATCAACAGCAGACACCTCCTGGTGGCAGATGCTGGAATTGCAGGTACAATGATTGAGGAAATCAACATCTGCTGAGCTTCTACCATATATCAGACCTGTACTGACTGTACTGGGAACTTTGCAATCTCATGTAACCCTAATAACCATCCATCTGGTGGTTATTATTATTCTCACTTAATAGGTGATAAAACTCAGGCTTGTCCCAAAGTGGGGTTGCCTGCCAACAGTTGGTATGTTTTTGGGAACATTCAACTATATAAGTTCCAAGTCTCACCTACCAAAGGACCATTAAGCCAGCCACTTACTTTTCTGGGACCTCAGTTTTCTCATTAGTATAAAAAAGAGCTGGACAAACCAATCCCTCCTCATTCACACTGAATCTGGGTTTAGGGCACTCATCAGAACAGACATAAGATAAACTATAGTTGAGCTGTTCCATGTGTACCCCTGGCCACTGGTGGTGTTCAGGGTTCAGACAGCACCTACCAAGGTCCTTGGCTTTCTTGGCAGCATCATTAATGTAGTCCTGGCTCCGACCATCAGTGAAGACAATGCCCACCTTCTGGGCACCAGGCCTGGCCCCGCTGGACACAGTGAAGGAATTGTCGATGAGGTACTTGAGGGCAGCCCCGGTCATGGTGCCCTTCTCCATGTAGGACATGTTCCGCACAGCTGCCTTGATGTCCTTCTTGGTGTGGAAGCGGCCCAGCGGGAACTCCTGGCGCACAGAGCTTGAGTACTGTACCAGCCCCACTTGGGCCAGCTTGTCCGACACATCCAGCGTGTCCACAATCTGGTTGATGAACTTCTTCACCAGCTCAAAGTTCTCTGGCCGCACACTCTTGGATCCATCAATTAGGAAAACCAGGTCAGTAGCCGAACTGCCACTTCCACCGCTGCAGCCTGGTGGGGGGGGGCAGGATAGGAAGGCAGGGGAGTGATGCTCAAGTTCATAGTCATTCATCACAGCCACTGGCTGGGTACGCACCACACCCAAGATCTGTACGGAGGATCATCCCATTTGGTCCTCAAAACTTCCTCTGTGAAGCCTAAGTTCCTGGCCCCCATGTTACAGCATTGAAACCCGAAGCTCTAAAAGCTGTTAAATCAGACAGCTCAGAAGTAGTGGCACCAAGATATGAACTCAAGACTATGTAACTCCTTCCACCATATTAAACCTACCACCCACTGTGACAGAAGGAGGGACAGTAGTGAGAAGAGAACTGCTGACGCCAAACTCTAGAAGGCATCTATTGCAGATTGGTCCAGAGGTCAAGTACAGAGAGGCTCAGGTGGGCTTCCTGGGGAGGGGCCAAGGCCCCGTCCCCTGCCCGCCACCTTCCCCAGGCTTGCCTGTGTCCAGCCCACTGACCATTGCAGGTCTTGCCATCACTGTTCAGGGTGAAGCCCTCGCGGCAGGCGCAGGTGTAGGAGCCCGGGGAGCTGAGGCACATCTGCTCGCAGTCATGGTCGCCTGTGGCGCACAGGTCTGACACCACTGTGGGGACAAGAGGAGACTCAGAATCTCATGGTCACGGGGCCTCGGACATCTTGGCAAGGATGGCTTCTCAACACGCTCAGGGAAACTGAGGCCCCCGACTGGATGGGGTCCCAGACCCTTAGCCCAGGGCCAGAATCACTGCAGCAGTGCTGACATCCCCGGAGAAGGTGATATTGCGGATAATAAGCTAAAACTTCCCGCTAAAAATGTAGAGGCCAAAGAGGCGGGGCCTTTAATCCCCTTTGTTCACTTTTGTATTCCAAGCGTCTAGAACAACACGTGCAGCAGTGAACACAGCACAGAGAAGATGCTCAACGAACACTTGTTAGATACCACGTACTGAGCATTGTACTGTGCATGGAATTCTCACAGTCAGACTCATACTCTTCCTAGGCCCGCCCCGTGCCCAAGACACACCTCTCCTCTGCAGAAGACTCTGAACTTTCTCCTGCCCAATGCCCAGGTCCCTCAGACCCTTTCACATCACAGAAGACTCTGGCACCCCAATACCCCACACCCCCCACACACCCCCACCCCCTCTACCCTCCGCTCCCCCACACACACACACACACTCCCCCCCACCCCCACCCCTGTCCAAATAGCACAGGATTTTTTAGGCCCTCCCCTTACTGGCTTCTGGCCCCTCCTTGGTCCCTGCCAGTACTCTACCACGAAAAGGACTTCTTTTTGGTATCGCCTTTCCCCAACTCCCTTAACCCCAGGCAGGGGACAGCCCCCAGATCAGGCGGCTCTGAGCCCTGGCCCCGCCCCCGAGGTTGGCTCTGTCTCAGTCCCTGCCCCCGTATAGGGCACCTCCAGCCCAGGCCCCGCCCCCACGCTGCACTCTAAGCCACGCCCCTTTTCTGGCCCCGCCCAGACACCGGTATACACACACACACACCTCACTCCCCCAGCACCCCTCCCAGCCTGGTCCATCCCCCGCCCCACGCACAGCAGAAGGCCTCCTGGAACTTCTTGGACAGCTTCTCGATGACGCTGTAGCTCTCCACGTAGTCCACGTGCTCGTCCTGAGGCTCGCTGGCGATCTGCTGCAGCGTGGCCTTGTCCACACGGCCTACACCGATGGCGAACAGCTCGATGCCACTGGCCCGGGCCCGCGCAGACACATCCCGCACGCTGTCCTGGGGCCTCCCGTCCGTCACCACGATGACCACCTGCGATACACACGCGGGGCGTGTGTGAGGACCCGACCACCCTCCCCGCGCTGGGTGGGCCGCTTGGCCCTCCAGTAAACCCTTAGGATGGTTGGCATAAGAGGAGGTTGACCCAGAAGGGCGGAGTGGCTAGCCCAGGTCACACAACTAGTCGGCAGCAGGTGGATCTGGCCCCTCACCAACACCAGGGTTTGGGCCTAGGGAAAAGAACCTGGATAGCGGAGGAGGCAACAGGTTTTCTCTGACTGAGAGACATGGCTGAGCTGTTCTCTCATCTGACTATGGGCTCTGGGTGTCTCCTCCCTCGGGCATGACCGCCTGAGGGCAGAGCCTCGTCTCCCCTGTCAAACGAGGGCCTCTGACAGCCAGGCCCAACCTGCGCTCAACACCGTACAGTTCTACCCTTTGGCCACCAGAGGGAGGCAGAGGCTACGGAATGGCAGTTTTTCCTCCGGTCTGGACATTTTCTCCCGTATGCCCTGGGAAGGAGCTGTTCCCACATTGATGCCCAAGGAATGAAGGAAGATGCTGCCTTTTCTCCCTCCATTCCCCAAGATACTACCTGCCCTTTCCTAAGAGGAAAACACTCTTCCCCTCCCACAAGGCACCTGTGTGCCGTACCCCAGAAAGGGCAACAGGAGGGGACCCTGGCGCTGAGCCTGGCCCTCATCACCCCCTGCCGGAGCCTGCCCTAAAGTTGGGTCCTCACAGCTCTGCTGGAGTCTGAGACTCGGCATCCAGCCCCCTTAGCTGCTTTTCTCCTTCTGACCTGGGTCTGCTTCTGATTCCTGAGTCCCCACCCCTGGCCCAGATGCCCAACCCCTTGGATTGGGTCTTGGTGATCTGACAGGCCTGGGTTAGAAATGCAGCTCCATGAGGCACAGCTCACCTTCCTGAGCCCCTGTTCTTTCATCTGGATAAAGGGGGTGTAGTGAGGCCCACATGAGACGATTCATGGTAAGAAGCCCGGAAGGGGCAGCATTATTTTTAATATCATTACTCTGGGGCCCCTGGGGAGCAGCCTTGCACAATCTCTTCCCCTCCAGAGGCCTAGGCTCCTGGCACTGAAAACCTAGCTCTTCACTGTCACCTGCTGCCACGTTCCCGTGAGTCCCCACCTTGCTGATGTCCGGTGAGCTGGGGCGACCGCCCTCAGCATCGCTTAAGGCCTTGGTGATGGCGAACTGGATGGCCAGGCCCGTCATGGTGCCTGTGGACAGCGGCTGGATGCGGCGCACGGCCTGCAGCAGCATGGCCTTGGAACCGTGGGCCCGCAGCGGGAACTCCTGCTTCACGGAGCTGGCGTAGTTGACCACGCCCACGCGGGTGGCATTGGGCCCCACGTCCAGTGACTCGATGACCTGGGACAGGAACACCTTCACCTTCTCAAACTCCACTGGCCGCACGCTGCGTGAGCTGTCGATGACGAACACCAGGTCTATGGGCCGGGTCCGGCAGAGGTGCCCTGGGAGGCGGCAAAGGTCAGGAGGATGGACCAGAGACACTCAAGACAAAGGAGCAGCGCACCAGCAGCTACTTAGGTCTGGACGTGAGGCCTCAGACAGAGTAGACCAGACATGAACCAGGCTGGCTGGGTCCTATCATCAGCGTGGGGACACTGGAGCAAGCAACTTGCCAGAGGTTGCTCAGCCCGTGGGAAAGACAAAGGCTCGAATGGCGCCCTCACCTCTCTGAGCCTCAGTTTCCTTTCTGTACAATGAGCAGGTGGTCCCTTCCTTACAGGATCCTTTGAGGACAAGCAAAAAGGCACGTAGGGTGCCAGCACAGGGCTGGGCATGCAGGGTGTTCAGGGGGCAGCAAAGGAGAAGACAGCCTTCATGTCTCAGGTTTCAGCCCAGAGTGGCTACCGCCAACAAGGGGCAGCTCTTTCCCCTGGCTGGGCAGGAGGGCCCTGAGGGTGGGCCCTCGGGCGGGCGCGGCCTTGAAGGCCAACGCAGCACCTGTCAACATGGCCTCCTTCATCTGAGCATTAAAGCAAATCAGCAAAGCGGACCCAGTTTGCGTCGATCTGCCAGCTGGTGTCCAAGAGCAGGAGAACAGGCAGGAGTTCCTACTGGTCACCTTGGCAGCCTGACCAAGTGGGCCCCCAAGACACACCCCCAAGGAGCAATGTCTTCCCAGACAGCCTGGGAGGCAGCACCATGTGCTGGGTGGTACACAGAGCCCGAGTGAGGTAGACAGGGGTCCGAAGCCCAGCTCAGCCACTCTGTGGCCCTGGGCAGATCATTGCACCTTTGAAGCTTCACTTTTCTCATCTGTCTGGAGGGAAGAATAGGCCTAATGCCTGGTGTTATCACCGGCCTGGACCTGCAGCCTGGTGGGACTTCGTACAAAGGCCAGCCCCCTCCGTCCCACACTGAGTCTGAGCTGCTCCCAAACAGGGATGCAGGAAGAAGAATCAGGAAAGGCAAGGTGTGCGGGACTGTCCCAGCCCCCAGCCACAGTGCCCTAGGTCCAGGCGTCAGAGGTCCTCAAGGGACCTCAGAAATCACCTTGCCGCTGGCTCCCCAGTCTCCACTAGCTGAGGCTACAAATGGGTAAACTGAGGCCCAGAGAGGGTGAGGGAACTGGCAGTGGGTCAGGAGCCCAGGGGCTGAGGCTTTCTCGCTCTGTGGTCTTAGAGGGGTCCTCTCCTCTCTGGCCTCTTTTTCCCCATCTGTACAGGAGGAGTTGGGCATTCTAGGATTCTGTGTCCAAGGCTGAAACTCAGAGGGGTACAGCCCATGGGGAGGCCAATCGGGAATCTGCTGGAAGGGCTGGTGGAAGGGGGAACCCCTTCTTGGCCACCCCCACGTCTGCACTTATTGGAGAGCCGTGAGCTCAGCCCTGGGCCTGGTGCAGCCCCAGATGTCAGCGGGCTCTCTGGGTAGTGTCTGCCCTTGGTGACCCAGAAGACCGAGGGCCCTGCAGTTTGCGTGGTCCCTGAGGACAGCCTGGGAGCTGCAAAGCCCAGAGAGAGGCTCAGAGAACCCCACTCATGTCCCTGGAAAGAACAGACAGGGTCACCCTGCCCGAGCCCTCGTGACTGTCACCATCTCTGTCTGCTCCTGGGTCAGCCTGCAGGCCACCCCTGCCTCCCTGCCCCCTCCCCATCCTGGATCCCACTTAGCCTCTGTCTGTCTCGGTGCCCGGTGTCCCCCACCTCACATGGGCCCCCTCACCTCTGGACAGGGGCGCAAGGCCAGGTACGCGTGGGACCTGCAGCAGCAGCAGGCCGCAGAGCACGAGGCAGGGGCCACAGAGTGCCCTCATGGTTCTGGCAGCGCGGGCGGTATCGGCACAGTGGTGGGGACCAGTGGGGGCCAGGTCTTATCAAGCTCGCTGCCTGCCCAGACGGCCCCCCACTGACGTGGGGCGGCCCCCTTCGGGGGGCGGGGCCGGGCTGAATGGAGGTGTGTGTGCCAGGGAGGGAGGGAGCCGCCCGGCCTGGGCTCCGGAGGCCCCTCTGACCACAAGGGTTCCTTGGCCTGCAGGAGCTGCAGCTGGACTCCAGGAAATGTCAGGTGGGTGGAGGGCGGCTCCTCCAGGGCGCAGAGCCTGCGCTGGCCCGAGTTGCCACTCCCAGCGCAGGGAGACCTGAGTCCAGCGGCTCGCTCCCCTGCACTGCCCGCACCCTCATCCCGCAGCCACGCTTTTCTCGCCCCTACCGTTCCAACCCCAGTCTCCCCGTCGGCCTCCGCTGCCTCTCCACACACGCCCTGCTCTCTAGCCGCGCCTGGATTCTGAGCTCTCCTCAAGCCTTTGTATACGCAGGACCATCTACCCATAATGCCCTTTCCTCCCGATCACTCTCTGCCTAACCATCTTGCAAGGTCATATCGGGGCGAACATGTACCCGAGCCCCTAGTATGTGGGGGGCAGTAGGGAAGGTGGTTGAAAGCTCAGACTTAGGAGCCAGGTGACCTGGGTTGGCTTTGTACTGCCTGTGTGACTGTAGGCAGGTTACTTCACCTCTCTGTGCCTCAGATTCCTCATCTGGAAACACCGGGAGGGGTTGATTGGAAGAGCAGACTTATATGAACCATCTCACTGAATTCTCTTGCCAGCCCTGTGAGGCAACTGATATTATTACTCCCACTTCCCAGGTGAGGAACTGAAAAACAGTTTTGAAGTAACTTGTCTAAAGTGCAGCTCAGTGTCAGTGCCAGGAAAGGTCCCCAAACCAGTATTCTCAGCCACCCTGCTTGCACGGGTAAAGCTTGCACGGGAGGGGCCTTCTCCATGCCCACCTCTCCCGTGGCTCCCCTGGGGTTAGGACCCCCTCCCTGTGCTTCCGTGCCTTGACCATTTCATCCATGAGTGGGTAAGTGTCTGATTGATTCATCTCTGCGTCTGGGACCAGCCCAGGGTCTGCACAGAGGAGGCAAAAATAAGGCTTGTAAGTAAAGGAGTATAATCAGGAAGGGTCCCCACCATTGCATCTGGGTCCAGTAGTTGATGGGATAGAGCAGAGAGAGCATGGGCTTGGCCATCTGAGAGAACCACGTTCAAATGCACTTCTGCTGCTCACCAGCTGGGTGACCTGGAGCTGGTGACTTAGCCTCTCTGAGCCTCAGCTCGTTGCCGTACAAGATGATAAGGGAATGGTAGCTCTTGGCTTGCCTGCCTCACTGGAACCCTGTGAGGAGTCGATGAGAGGACGGAAGCGGAGATTGGGGACTGAAAGGTTATCATCTTTTGGGAGGTATAATCGCTAATACTTAAGGCCTTTGACTTCACTCTGTATAAATTATACCTCAATAAAAGGAAGTGTACAGGTGCTTTTTAAAAAGTGATTGCCGGGCACAGCTGATCCAACAAATATTGTCACAATCTTCAGCGGTGATGATGGTAACAGTCCCTTCCACGTGTGACACGGCACAGTCACTCGCTCTATTACCCTGTCTCCTTTGTTCCCCCAACAAACCGGTGAGGGCAGCAGATCCAACTATATTAGCCCATTTGTCAGATGAGGAAACTGAGGCCCAGAGGGGTTCGTGACTTGCCTGAAGCCACCCAGCCTGTTTAGGGGCAGAGCCAAGCTTAGAAATCAGGTCTCATTCCCCTTTGCCCCTATTTAGAGAGCAAGGAAGTTAAAAGCATTTCCCTCTGAGTTTTCCCATTTTTATTTCATTTTTTCACAATTCACAGTCCTCCCCAGTTCCAAAAATCAGTTGAAATGGATTTCTTTTCTTCTCTGCAACTTGAAAGTCTAATTCTCTTCTCCAGAGATGCCACAGGGTGTGGTCATTGTGGCCCTTATCACTTCCCCAAATTGTGTTATGAATGTGGTATCTGGCCCCCACCCCCACCCTTGCCCCAGAGGATGTCAGCTCCCTCCCAGCAGGGGGCTTGTCTGTCTCATCACCAGTAAACCCCCCAGACCCAGCTTGGTGCCTATCACAGGGTATCTGGTGAGCAAATGAAGAAATGAATTAAAAGAAGGAAGTAATGATGAACTGGGTCCATTTCCATGTTAACCATCAAAGGTCAGGCTGGGGTTGGTGATGGTGACCAATGGCGAGAGAGGCACAGTGCCCGCCCCCCACTCCCCTGCTGCAGGTAGACGAGCAGAACGTGAGCTGGAGTCTGCTAGCCCACCACCCCTCTCCCCAGTGGACAGAACTGTGTCCGGAGCTCAGGGTACAAAGCCCTCTTGGCCAGGGCAGCAGCTGGGCCCATGAAACATCTCTTTCAGCTCTGTCTCTGAATGGCAGGTCTATGGGCTCCTCAGAGGAACAGAAGCGCCTTTTCTGTGTCACTTCGCTCATTAACAGAGCCACAGAAACTGCTACAGGTAAGTTTTCAGGAACAGAGATGGGTTCCCCCCAAAGGGGCAGTTTTAACATTCCATAGTGGGAGTGGGGGCTTGGTGGGGAGGAGACCTGGAAGTTGAGTATGTACATTGAGGAAAGAAAATAAATATTTGTGTTTTGAAAATGTGAAACATTTTACCCCAGGAATCAAAATCGGGAACAGTGTGGCCGGTATTAGCCAAGGAGAAAAACCGCGCTGAGGGGCCTCCATTAAGGCAGCTCCCGAGACACACAGGCGGCCGTGAAGCGCTCCCCCTGTTCCCTCCTTGTTTTCACACACCTCGGGTTTCCAGAAACTTAAAGACTTTAGTGTTTTATCCAAGAGAGAGGTTTTGTGATCCATTGAGAGGCCCCTGGGCACAGTGTGGGTCAGGAGAAAGCACACAGGACTCCCCCTCCTGTGCCCCAAGCTCAGCTCTTTTCCTGAAGAGCAAACCTGGGTATCTCTCAACGCGGGGCAGTCCAGGGCTGCCTGTCCCCTAGACCTTCCAAACCATCATCACCGTTTGCTGGACCCACATATACCTTTACTATTTTTTGGATTAATCTTTCTAACATTAAACCAACTCACTTTTGGACAAAAATTTCTCCTCTTTCTTATTTGAAACAACAGGCGTGAAATCGCTGGTCTGACGTACCGATTACACACTTATTCCAAAATGCCTTCAAATAAATTCAAAACTAATTAAACTTAACTTTTTCTTCCACGTATCACCGAAATTATCTTGCTTTCTGTCAGTGGTGCTCATGCCAGACATTGAGGAATCCTATGAAGTGAAAAAGTTTTGGAATCAGACAGAGCTGGGTTTGAGCCCCCGTTCTGTCACCTGCCAGCTCTGTTGACATCAGATGAATCCCCTCACTTTTCTGCTCTTCAGTTCTATGTCTATAAAGTGGGGATCTCAGTGCCGATGTCAGAGGATGGTGGAGAACGAAAGGTATTGAGTGCCGCATCCATGCTTACTGCTTTCACAGTGCCTTCTTGTATTAATCAGCATAGAAGAGGCCAAGTTACTGCAACAAGCAAGCCCTCGGATCACAATGGCTCAACACAAGGGTCTGTTTCTCTCCTGTGACGCAGCCCAGCGCTAGACAGGACCTCCCCAAAGCTGCCTCTCTCTTGGTAGCCCATCATTTCCTCATCCTTCGTCTCCAGACACACGGACAAGAGAGAGAAAAGGAGCACACATCACCTGACTCCACCTGGGGATGGAATGACTCCAAGGGGTGGGATGTGGGTGTTTAGTGAGAAGGACGTGCTCTATCACGCTTCCCAAGGAAAAACAGCTTCTGTTGGCCTTATATCACCTCTAGATGAAAATTCAAATTTAGCTGGGCATTTAAGGTCCTTCAAAATCTGTTTCTTGACACCTTTTCCAGGCCGTTGCCAGTCTCTCTCCCTCCCCCCACCATCCCCCTCTCTTCTCTGCCACAGAATGAGTCACTCCCTCCTCCTCTTCTCTCACTGCACATTTTTATTGGCTTTTATCCCTTCTCTGCCTCACTTCCCCGCTCACTCTACTTCCTGGGACCACCTCCCAAATAAACAACCTGTACCCAAGTTCATGTCTCAGCATCTGCTTTGGGGGGAACTTAAGCTAAGCGAAGGTAAAGCTTTGGGGTCCAAGATGAGGATGCCTTTGGGGCCGTCCTGGGGGTCGGGAAGAACAGGACCCCAACAGGTGGGGAAGGGGAGGGCCAGGAAGGGAGGTGCCCCTACAGGACCCCAAGGGCAGCTAGGATCTGTGGGGCACTAAGCAGAATCCTCATTCAGATGCACCTGCAGGTCACTCTCTGTTTTATACTTCCTTCAGTTACCCGCAAACTGTCGATAGTTTGGTTAAGGTGGTTCGAAAGAAAATGCAGATTCCCAGGATCCTTCCCAGACCCAGTGAATCTGCATTTCTAAGGTGCTTCTGATGTAACTAAACCACCGATCTCACCCAACCTCCCATACGAAACATAAAGTCTCTCTCTGGAAAGCTGTCGTCCAGCCTATGGTGTTCAGCCTCTTGGACGGGGAGCTTGGTGCTTCCCAAAGTATTTTCCATCCGGCTCTGAGAGCGAGCCAGTCTCCCGGTATACCATGTTCAACGACCTGAAGATCATGGCCACACCCCCACTAAGCTGATTCTTCCCGAATAAAAACGTCCTCACATCCTACAACCATCCTTTACAACACATGGATTTCAGCCCATGACCAGTGGCATTTCAATTTGTCTCTCCCCCTCCTAAAAATGTGAGCTCTGAATTTAATATAATGCTCTGGCTCGCAGAACAGAATATATTTTCTCTCCCAATTGCTAAGGTACCTAACTTCCCTTTGTGTTGCCTGAAATCCCTGCTGTTGTCCCCTCAGCCTCAACACAGAGCCTCTGGAGACCTGAGAAGACCACCTGAGGTTGTGTAAACAATGGTTGGCTTACCTGTTTCATCTTTCAAAACTGGATCTACACTGACCAAGACTCCAGACGTACAGGATTGTCGGTGCTGCCGTCACTTAGACGTTGAAGGACGAAAAATAAAACTTCCTCCAAATCGGGAAGGGGTGCTACATTCTTTTTCCATTGCTATGTAACAAATGACCACAAAATTAGCAGCTTAAACACAGCACAAATATAGCCCCTCATGGTTCCCGAAGGTCAGAAGTCTGGGTTCTCTGCTCAGTGCCTCGCAAGGCTGAAATCAAGCTGTAATCAAGGCTGGGCCTTGTTGTTTTCTGGAGCTGAGGATCCTCATTCAAGCTAACACGGTGGTTGGAAGAATTCATTCCCTTGCGGTTGTCAGACTGAACTCCCTCCCCACCTCTGCTTGCAGGCTGTTACCCAGGGGCCACTCAGCAACCAGGGGTCACCCGACAGTCCTTGTCATGTGCTCTCCCCCAAGGCCTCTCACGCGTCACATCTCTCCCATGCCAAACCTCCTCTTTCTGAAGAGCCCAGTCCCTTTTAAGGGATCAACTGATCAGGTCAGTTTCACCCAGAATAATCTCCCTTTCTCAAAGTCAACTTACCAGCTAACATAACCCAATCCCAGGAGTGACTGTCCCATCAGAGTCCCAGGCTCCGTCCACACTCGAGGGGAGAGAACTAGACAAGGTCATAGGTCATTGGAGGCTTCTTAGAATTCTGCCCACCCGGTGGTATATATAGGCATAGAACAAGGGGAGGGAGGGAAGAGGACAGGGGATTGACAAGGAAATACAACATTTTTATAATACAAGTGAATCTACAAAGACAGAAACAGACTCACAATCATAGAAAACAAACTTATGACTACCAAAGAGGAAAGGGAGGGGGCGGGGGGAGGGATTAGGAGTATGCGATTAAAAGATACACACGACTATATATAAAATAGATAAACAACAACGATTTACCGTATAACACAGGGAATAATATTAACACAATATTGTAAATCAGATCTACTTCAAAAAAAATCTGATTCAAAAATGGACAGAGGCAGTAAATACACATTTTTTCAAAGAAGACACACAAATGGCCAACAGATACCTGAAAAGATGCTCAACATCACTATCAGAGAAATGCAAATCAAACCCCAAGACGTCTCCTCACACTTGTTAAAATGGCCATCATTAAAAAGACAAGGTAAAACAAGCATGGGTGAGAACGTGGAGAAAAGGGAATCCTTGTTCCCTGTTTGCCTGTTGGGGGAAATGTAGATCATTTCAGCCACTACGTAAAACAGGATGACGATTTCTCAAAAAATTAAAAATCGATTTGGAACTTTATGCTACAACAAGGCCACTTCTAGACATATATCTAAAAAGATAAAAACTGGATCTCGGGGCTTCCCTGGTGGCACAGTGGTTGAGAGTCCACCTGCCGATGCAGGGGACACGGGTTCGTGCCCTGGTCCGGGAAGATCCCACATGCCGCGGAGCGGCTGGGCCCGTGAGCCATGGCCGCTGAGCCTGCGCGTCCGGAGCCTGTGCTCTGCAGCGGGAGAGGCCACGGCAGTGAGAGGCCCGCGTACCGCAAAAAAAAAAACTGGATCTCAGAAAGGAAGAAAGAAAGAAATACAGCATTTTTCAGTTCAGGAAAAGTTGCTTCAGGGTCAGTAGGGGGAGGACTAGGTGATAATTACACCAAAACTGCACCTGGTGGTTACTGAGTCTGTAGGTCCTTCCGCCTCCGGTGCCTTCAGCGATGGAGGCTGCTGGGGCAGCACCCTGTGGAGTCTGACCACCTGAGAGCAAGGTCTGGCCCTGTTCTCACTCGCAGAGTGACCATGGGCAACCGAGGGATGTTACAGTGTCAAGGTTGTTCCACCTACAGCCTCCATAAGGACACCCAAAGCCAGGAACATCTAGATCTTTCCTTCCCACACTCTCCCTACGACAACTGCCGTCACCTCTCAGGGCAGAGGAGCTGGGAAGGTGCACAGTGATGTCCCTGGCAGGTTCCTGTTCCTTCCACTGTCCCACCTGAAGCCCCTTAGAACACCTTGGCTTTTCCTCAAACCCTCTGACAGGAGCTCAGCTCCACCTACATGTAAAATTTCAGCAGCTTGGCCCTGGCAAGGTCAAGGCTGAAAGAATTATGGTGTTGTAAGCTGTGAGTTATCAGAGGGGAGACTCCCAGGCTGGAGTCACCCTCTGACCTGTGGTCGCGTCTCCAGGCCTTTGCCAAGGTTGCCTCCCTGCCTGGACTGTCCCCCCAGCACGTGGAACAGAGGAAGCTGCAAGGTCAGTGTCCTGCTTAACCACCTGGGCCGGGGAGACGGCAGCAAAACTGTTTACCAGATGGACTCTATTTGTTTAAGGCTGCGGCTCCCTCGTGCTGGCCGCTCCCTGCCAAGCCCACTGCCTATTGAAACGCCCTTGTGGCTAATGAGGCCCGCTTCCTCCGGGAGTCCCAGGGGAGAGGCTGGAATATGAGCGCCAGCTCCCAGACAGCCCATCCAGGTGGGTAGTGGGAGCCCATCCAGGTGGGCAGTGGGAGGGGCCTGTGGCCGCAGAGACCCACAGGAGCAGCTTCTCACACCAAGCGTAGGTGTTCTCACACCCCCCGGGCCCAGCTTCCTTTAACCTGGGACTTAAAACTTGAGTCTTTAAGACTTAAAACTATTTCATTGCAAATTGGAGATTTCATTGCCTGATTGGACATGAATCCCTGGTCTCCCCAAAGTCAGCAGAGACCTCAGGAAATGGAGAATTTGCCCATAAATCCAGGGCAAGGCTTCTTCATCCGCCATGCGGGTATCATCCCCACCGCCCGCGGGGCTGTTGCAGTGTAGCTGCGCTGTCCAGATTTATGGCCCCTTCAGGCCACAGCCTCTGTGTATGTGAAACACTCTCTCTCATGGGCCGTCAGACCTCACACAAGCTGTCTTGGTTTCAGTCCCTACAAGCAGTCAGGCGGGCTGGAAGCCAGAGGCTGGACAGGGCAAGGAGACGTGTGCTTTCACGTGAGGGCATGCCCTGGGAGGCCATGGGCCAGTATCACGTCCTGCTGA
Organism: Globicephala melas; assembly: GCF_963455315.2. Lineage (NCBI taxonomy): Eukaryota > Metazoa > Chordata > Mammalia > Artiodactyla > Delphinidae > Globicephala > Globicephala melas. The sequence continues at coordinate 163,855,404 of NC_083314.1, read as the reverse complement.
TGGGTTAACGCTTCCGTGAACCCAACCGCTTGGTGACACGCCATCCACATGACATCGCACCCACGTGTCCACAGATGGCACTCACATCTCAACCTCCCTCCTTCCTCACTCTCCTGACTCCAGACCTATAGACACAGCTGCCTCCTGAGTAACTGCCATCATGTGGTCCCCAGGGTAGCTCAAATGCAAGCTTAGTGCATCTTCTTTTGTCCCCCGTCCTATACCCTCAGCTCAGAGCTAGGCACCGCCATCCCAAAGACTCTCCAAACCTGGGCACCAGTCTCGTGAACCTCCTCTTCCTCACTTCTGCCCTGCAGGTCCTGCTTCCCTAATGCCTCATGGATCTACCCAGCCCCATGTCCACTGCCTGAGTTTGTGCCCCCAACATACCTCACCTGGACCACTTCCCCTGTCAGCTTCTGTCTGGGTCCTGCACCCACAACGGATGCCTCCTCTAACGCAAGCAGCATAGGGCTCTAGAGCCAGGCCTAGAACGTCCTCGGTGCTGGGACGTTCAATGATAATTATGCCTCAGTCCCCATCTTCAAGGGGCTCTTCAAGTTTCGGAATCATGTCATCACTCTGCTCACCCTGCAAGGTGCCTGAGGTGGGCCAGGAAGGACCAGAGGGAGAAGCTGGGGCTCCATCAGGCCTGTCGGAGTCAAAGCCCAGCTCTGCCCCTTAATCAATGGTGACTCTGGGCAAGTGGCTTGCCCGCCCTGAGCCCCAGGAAGCATCCTTGCATGGCACCTGCACGTGGGGCAGGTGGGAGAGTCACACAGACGACACACAGAAGTGCCCACTCAGTGACCGTTCCTGCTGCCATCACAGCCTTGAGAAACTGGGGTGCGCCCTCCCGCTCCGCCACAAGGGCTTGACTTTGTCGACTCTCCTTCCCTCCAAGAGACAGCCCGTCCGGATGGCGCTCACCTGCCTGGCCTGCACGAATTCCCTCTTTCCTGGGGCCAGCCCCTTTCCAGGCATCTGGTTCAAACAGGCCCTCTCAGTGGGTCCAACCTGCCCCGTCAAAGGACCCCTGCATGAGCCTCAAATGGGGCATTGATAGGGCCGTGGTGAGGGCTGCCCAGCAATGGTGGGCTGCCTTGGCTTGGCCCGGGCCACGTGACTTCCCCAAACACAGCTATTTCCTGTTCCTCGGGCCAGCCCCCTCCCAGCCGCCTGGCCACAGGGCACAATTCCACTATACACCTCTGCCCGTTCTTTGGCTTCGAGCCAGGGTTGGGGTGGGAATGAGGATGGGGGTATCACCTCAGCTGGTCCTCAGGATACACGGTCATGGCCCCTCGGCATCTTCTTGATGAGGATGCAAGGCTGGAGGAAAGGCTAGTCCCCTCCTCCTGTGACCTCTGCCCTCAATCCCCATTTGATGGTGGCTTCTGGGGGGGCCTCTTCATATGGATCTTCACGAGAAGCAAGAACTCACAGAGACTGTGGCCCCAGCCCTTTTAGCCTCCACTTAAAGTAGAATGAAAAGGCACTTAGTCTAACCCCTGACTGCTGTGTGGCCTCAGGAAAGTCACTTGATGTCTCTGGGCCTCAATTACCTCATGTGTGAAAGGGAGGTCGCTGTCCGTCTCTATTAGAGCCTCACTTTATCAGTTGTTTGGGGAATCTGATAAAGAGCAGATAAAACCCATGAAGAAATCTGCTGTCCCCAAGAAAAGCTGACAACTCCAGAAGGTTGACAATTCCTCTCAAATCCCCTTCTCTCCTCCACAGGAGGACTTCACCAGCCTTCTTATGGGTCCCTGACTTTGGTCTCTTCCTTTCTAAAGCCCAAGCCTGATCCTGTAACTCCCCTGCCCCCAAACCCTCAAAGACTCCCCCTGTCCCAGGATGAGCCCATGCTCCTGGGCACAGCATTCAAGGCTCTGTTAGGTCTCACTTGGTACTGGGGATGGAGCCCAACTCAGACTGCCTCGTGCTCTCTGCCAGCTTCACTCTCAGGCAGCTCAGCCCGGGAGGAAGAAGGCAAGAGGTGGAGAAAGAGAGAAAGAGGTGACTGAAGAATTTGATTCCTGGGTCCAGCCACGCCTGACCAGATTCCCTGGATTTTCATTTATGTGAGCCAAGAAACATCACGACCACCCTTCAGTTGTTGTTGTCATTGTTTTCAATAAACCTGGTTCACTAAGGTTCCTGTTACTTGCAAGCATCTCCTTCCTGTAAAGGCCCTTCTTGGCTGAAGTTAGCCAGGGTGGGCTTGCAGCCAAAGAACCCTGATGTACACAAAGGCTCTTTGTGATCCAGGCCCCCAGCCCCTGGCAGCCTCCTCTCCCTCCCCTCCCCACTTGCAGCCACACTAGGCTACCTCTCCAGCTCCTCTCCCCACTTCCACATCCTGCCACTTCAGCCCAAAACATCCTCCCCCAGTTTGCTCCCTGCTGCCCCTTCATCCTTCAGACTCAGCTCGGTGAAACCTCCAAGAAGCCTCCTCTGGCTGTCCTAGGTCCCTCAGACTTTCCCCGTGACGGGGTTATCATCATCACAGGCCATGATAATCATTTACATGTCTGTCTTCCCCTTCCCCAGATGGGGGGTAACTGGAGGCTAGTCTGACCTATTGTGGCCACCCCAGTGCCCAGTGTAGGACCTGGCTCCAGGTGGGTGCTGTCCAAGTGAGTGGGGTCCATGCCTTATCAAGGAGACATCAGGGTGCTTAGAGGGGCCACGATTTGCGATCAGAAACAGTGCCAGGTCATGACACTCCCTAGCTGGACATGGCCTCTGAGAGTTTCTGGACTGAATCAACTGTCGTGTGTGTGTGTGTGTGTGTGTGTGTGTGTGTGTGTGTGTGTGTGTGTGTGTGTTGAGGTAATGGAGGATGTGTTCCCAGGCCTGGCCATACACCATATTTTAGGAACCACATCAACCAGAGAGAAGCGTGTTGCTGCTTTATTGAAACTTCTTCCCCGTCACACAAAGCAATGACACAGGGGTGCGGTGGGGAGCCCCTTGCACAGCCCTCGCCCTCTGCACCCCCCTCGCAGACCCCAGAGAACCCGCCTCTGTGGCCTTATCTCCGCCTTTGGGTCAGCGACCTCGGGAATCCCAACCCCCAGGGAAGCAGGCAAAAGAGGGGGTGCAGGGACCAAAACCTCCCCTATGGCCCCACCAACACGAACCCCCCGGGCGGGGACTGTGCCCACAAAGGGTTTGCCTGTTTTGACTGAACTAACCTGTGGATTTAGTCCAACAAATGGGTTTGCCTGATTTCAGCGCTGAATTTCTGCTCGACCACAAGTGTCGGGCAGAATTGGGTGGCCTACAACCTATCTGGCAACGGATGGGCTGTGGGTCAGGACTCACAAGTACTGAATTGACCACAGGGGGCAGCCGGTTATTGGACTAGATTGAATTAAATGGTTTGGGGGGCTAAGTTGATTTTTTTATTATTGGATTTTATCACTATTCTAAATTAACTGAGGGTTGGCTGACTTAATAATTGCTTAAGGAACTATTGGAAGAAAATGGATGGATGTATTTGGTGGGGAGGACTAACTGATGATTACTTGACTAAATTGCTCTGTGAATTGACAACTATTTACAAACTGACACAATGGACTCTTTTGTTTGACCACATTGTTTTCACTGAAATGACAAGTGTGTTTTTGATTTGTCAGCCACTTGGTAAAACTGGTCAAGTTGAGAGGTAGTTAACCAAACTCACTGACTTTAGAAAGACCAATCGTTTAAACCAACGTCAGAGCTGATCAAAAGAAGCTGAGTGCTGTTGGACTGAATTTTTGAGACCCAATCATTCAGCCTAAAGGGGTTGACCCAGTTGTGAGCATCTCCCAGGCCCCGCAGGAAAAGCAGGCCAGCGAGCGGGACACAAGCGGATTGTCCTGAAGTCAGCCAGGTGGTTCACCCAGGCCACAGGGGCCACCTAAGCAAAGAAGCGGATTGCGAGGTAGCTCCGCCCCTCCCAGCACCAGGGCTGGGGCCTGGTGAACGTCACGCCTCTGAGTATGGGGGTGGTGCTGGGCCCCCATCTGGAATCTTGTATGGCAGAGACACAGCTTCCTCATAGGATGGCAGGACCACCTGAGAGAAACAGAGAGATAAGGGCCGAGAACTGACCAGATGGGACTCTACCCCAACCTGGGGTTAAGGGGCTCCAACCCCCACCCCTGGCAAAATGATGTTGATGATGATGATGACTAGCATGCCTTGGGCACTTACTATGTGCTAGGCATGGCATGCATAAGACAGGTACGGTTTCTGTTCCTGTAATGGACAGACTTGCCTCTGCCTGTTCCACATCAAGCCCCCTTGTTTTGATACCAACACACTGTTTTCCCTGGGAAAACATCCTCAGTCCATGTGCTTTCAGAAGAATTGATCAGCCCTCTGATCTGGGGAAGTGGACATGAGACCTCATGTCTGATGGGGTGGTCGCTCAAAGTAGAATCTCATCCCCCGGCAATCGTCACTGGTTTGGCGATAGGCTTGTAACCCAAGCTGGACCAATCAGACATGCTTCTGGGATGTCTTTCTTACTGCTGGGGCTGCTGAGAGGGTGGGATGACAGCCTAGGGATTTGGGCAACCATTTTGCTACCATGAGGAAAGGGCTGCCTTTCATCCTGAAAATAAGATCATGTCTGGACATCAGGCTTCAGCCATGCCTGAGCCAGACCTACATTGGACTTTCAAGTTCTATAAGCTAATAAATTCATTTTATTTTTTACATAAGTGAGAGAGTGTTGGGTTTCTGACACTTGCAACCCAAAAAGTTCTTGACTAATACAATCCCCATTTTACAGTTGAGGAAAGTGAGCCTCCAGTAATTTAAACCAGCTGCACTTTTCCCATCACTTTTCCAATCAGCTGCTTCTAAGCGCACTTAATCCCTCTGCCTGGAAGGCCCCTTCCCCTTTCCCAGCTAACTTGTACCCGCTGACAGTCTAAAACTTGATCAAGTGTCACCTCCTGCAGGAAGCCTTCCCTGACACCCCAGGTGAAACCAGGTGCCTCCTCCATGCTCCCATTGCCCCTGTGCTTCACACCAAGTTGTAATTGGATCTCTGTGTCTAGATTCACTCTGGACTATACTCTCCTCCAGGACAGGGTGGCATCTTAATTTTCTCTGCATCCAAAGGGTTGGATATGAGTCCAGGAAAGAGTAAGAAGCATAAAATGTTTAACGCATGAATGAATGAATAGAATCCTAGACAATCAGAGTGGAAAGAGATCTTCCCATTTCTTCTGGTCCAACCCTCGGCCTCGGAGAAACTGAGGCCGAGCAAGGCAGAGAGACCTGCCCTAAATGATACAGTGAGTGGCAGAGCTAGGACTTGACCCCCCCAGCAGGCTCACCTTCTGCAGCATCTTGGAGCTGCTCCTCTCCTCGGCCGAGTTCATGTACTTCATGAATCTGTAACATCTCCACACACACTTGAACATGTAGACCTAGAAAAGAGACCCAGGTCAGGCTGTGCTTTGTGACCCTCCTTCTCACCACCCCAGCAGACTCAGGACAGATGCTGGGCGCTTCCTGGAGACCCCCAGCTTACCCTGAAAGGTCAGACCCCTCTTCTGGTTGGAGGGGGCCTCACCTGCCCGTCTCAGGTGTTCCAGGTGTTTCCCTTTTCACTGCCCCACAGACTCATCACAGAAAGGAGCTTTTTAGAGGCCCCTGCACCACCCTCCAGCCCACCGGCAATAATCCTGCAGATTCTGCTTCTCCGCCCCTGAGGACTGAAGCTTACCATCTCCTGAGGTGGCCCCGCCCATCCTGAGACAGAGCTGACAGTGGGAAATGTTGTCTTCAAAACTGCTTACGATATGTTGTTGTTGTTGTTTTTGCGGTACGCGGGCCTCTCACTGTCGTGGCCTCTCCCGCTGCTGAGCACAGGCTCCGGATGCGCAGGCTCAGCAGCCATGGCTCACGGGCCCAGCCGCTCCGCGGCACGTGGGATCTTCACGGACCGGGGCACGAACCCGTGTCCCCTGCATCGGCAGGCGGACTCTCAACCACTGCACCACCAGGGAAGCCCAATATGTTGTTTTTTTAAAGCAGATTATCCAACAGTGTATGCAGTAGTATCCCACGTTTATAAATGCAGAAAAATTATATGTATGGATGTATATATCTGTCAGATAATGTGAGCAACGGCTTTCTCTTAGCAATTGATGTAAGAATTGGGGAGAAGGGTTCCAGGGTGGGGAGTGAAGTCCCCAGGGGTGTGTTCAAGGAACAATAGCCAATAAGTCTCTCTCTGCCCCCAAAGGAAGGAGAGCAGGTCTTGGCATCTAGAAGGTCCCTTGTTTTATGGAGCCCCATGATGGGGACTTAAAAGGAGCAGAAATAAATAAAATGAATTATGAAAGAATGAAGTACGAAGGGCCAGGGCAAAGCAAGTAGGTGAAGGGTAGCCAGTGAGGCAGGGTTGGGAGTCGGGGTACAGAGAGAACTCCCACTGGATGAAGATAAAGAACAGGAGAGGGGTGGGGAGGGATGGAGGTGTGTGGTGGGGTTTGGGCAGTTTCTCTCTAGCAGAGTCTATGACGTAAACCTCCACGTTGGTCCCCCCAAGCCTTCAGGAATGTTCTCACTGTGCAGCACTAATGCGCTTGTGCTAGGTCAGTCCTTTGAGGAAAGGTTAAAAGGAGCGAAGTTGTTTCCAGTTTGGCACCGGGTGAGAGCAGAGACTGCTCAGGGCCTGGGATGTAAGGAGGCAGTGATGTCTGGCTACACCACCCACATAAAAAGAGGGGGCGGAAATGCACCCAGATATCAGAGGTGCTGCTCTCCGAGTGGCGGTGGTTGGTGGGCTGATCGTCTTCTTTCTGCTCATCTGTAGTTTCTAAATTTCTACAGTGATCATATGTTACTTTCACAATCAGAAAAGAACACTTTTAAAAGCCCTTCCTTTTCTTGAGTCGACATCAGCCTCCCTGTGGCTTCCGGCCACAGGGCCCCATTGTGGCCTCTAGAATCCCCATGAGAGTCCTTTGGGTACTTGGAGGCTGCGATCAGGTCCCCCTTGAGTCATTTCTTTCCCAAGCTGAACTGCCCTGGTTTCCTTGACTCCCGAAGACGGCAGCGTTTTCTTGCCTCTTCACCCTCCTGTTGTGCTATTTTTTTTTAATATAAATTTTTTTATTTATTTTTGGCTGCGTTGGGTCTTCATTGCTGCACACGGGCTTTTCTCTAGTTACGTCGAGAGGGGGCTACTCTTCGTTGCGGTGCGCGGGCTTCTCACTGTGGTGGCTTCTCTTGTTGCGGAGCACAGGCTCTAGGCACGTGGGCTTCAGTAGCTGTGGCACGTGGGCTCAGTAGTTGTGGCTCGTGGGCTCTAGAGCGCAGGCTCAGTAGTTGTGGCACACAGGCTTAGTTGTGGCACACGGGCTCCGCGGCATGTGGGATCTTCCCGGACCAGGTATCGAACCCGTGTCCCCTGCATTGGCAGGCGGATTCTTAACCACTGCGCCACCAGGGAAGTCCTGTGGTGCTGCTATTAGTGCACTCCTGTCTGTCACCATTTCTCCAAGAACTGGGACCTGAAACAGGACTCTATCCTCTGGGCCTGACTACCCGTGAGAAGAATAAAACCAATCCCCTCCACCCTTCTCATCACCAAACCTCTAGTAATATGACCTCAGGGCTCATCTACATTTTGGTGCCTGGATCACGTAAAGCTTGTTAACGTGGGCAAAGCAAGACTTAGGGTGGCCCTTTCACAGGTGAGACCCAAGACCCAGAGAGAAGTGACTTGAAAACCAACCACACAGCTAGTGAGGGGAGAGCTGGGATTCAGACCCAGGACTTCCTGAATCTAATTCCAGACAAAATAGCTCCTCCTTCCCCTGGATCAGGTCTCTCTGAGTCACACATTAAGTCCCCGACCCTTGAACACAGGTGGGTCTTCACAGATCCACTTGCTCTAAAGGGGGCGTCCCCGAGGATCCCACGTGTGGGCACAGGGGCTGGTGTGGGGAGGGCTAGAGTTAGGAGCCAAAAGCAGGGGGGGCGGGGGTGGAAGACACACTTCCCTGCCTCCTAACAGTCTGGCATGGGTGGGCCCGGGGCAGCTCAGCCTCTCCACCCCTCCCTGAGCCGTGGGGCAGGGGCCGCTCACCTTCAGGATGAGGACAGTGATGAAGGCGATGGAGAAGATGAACATCATCTTGATGAACTGGTTGTGAGCCATACCTTCCTGGCTGGGGAGGTAATTCTGCAACAGATGTGGGAGCCACGTCAGTGTCTCTGGCCATAAGGAACTCTAACAGTACCCACACATCGAGGACTAAAAGCCAGCTCTCCACACACACAGGAACGTGCAGTGGCACCGCCATTATCCTGGCCCAACCCTTCAAGGGCCCTAGGAGGCCACCTACCATCAGCCTCATCTGACAGGTGGGCAAACTCAGGGAGACAGATGCAGCTGATGCCTGTCCAGGTGACCATTATCTGGCTGCTGCCCCATCCCCCAGCTGGTGGGCCACACCCGTGTCCGTCTCTGGAGGATAGTCTTGGTTGACGGAACCACCTAATCCTGAAATACCTGGGAGGTATGCCTCGTCCCCCAGGGGCACCTCACAAGCAGGACTTGTTGATGGAAGGTTCCTGCTCTGGTGGGACAACTGCTGTGGCATTTGCAAACACGTGCACACATCCTCTGACATCCTTCCCTCGAGTGTGGGCTAGAGCTAGAGACTCACTTCTCACAAATAATAGGATGTGGCAGAGGCGAGTGTGATCTCCAAGACCACAGGGCCGCTTCCTCCTTGCTCTCTCTCGGATACTCACCGGCGGGGGGGGGGGGGGGTGGTACCGGCAGCATGAAGATGCTCAATCAGCCTCATCAAAGGCGCACACGGTGGGGAATCAAGCCAAAGATCCCACAGCCACGCCAGTAAGCCAGCTTGGGAGTGGATCCTTCAGACCTAGTCAAGCCCTTGGCGTCCACAGCCCCATCCTCATCTCAGGTGCAACCTCAAGAGAGACCCTGAGTCTGAACAACCCAACTAAGCCACTCCCACATTCCTGATCCTCAGAAGCTATGTGAGGTAACAACTGTTTATTGTTTTAAATCACTGTGTTTGGGGATCATTTGTTAGACAGCAATGAAAACACCAATACCGTTTCTGCGCTGCAGTTCATACTCCAGGGCACCCTCTGGGATCCAGCAGCACTACTTCTAAAGCCACATGTCTGCCTGGCTTCTTCCTTTTGTCTAACTTGCTTCCCTCATTCCTTTCAAGCTTCTTCCTGAGAGCTCTCCTTCAGGAAATCACTCGCACAAGAATCCCTCTCCAAGCTCCACTTTTAGAGAACCCAGCCTAAGCACTGAGGCACAGAGAGGGAGAGCAACTTGCTCAAGGCCACAGAGCCAGTGATAGGAGCAGACCCTCAGCCCAGACTCACCATGTGGTTCATGGACTTGAAGTTGAGATAGGTGGGCACTTCCATGTAGGAGCTGCAGAGAGTCAGGATGCTCAGGCAGAAATCCAAGAGCTGCAGGGTCATCAGTGGGACCTTGGAGGGGCCCTTTGGAGGAAGAAGACAGACAAGCAAGTCAGCCCCAACCCAGCGGCCCGGGTACCACGGGGCACACAGTGGCCCCTCAGCTTGAGAGACTGTCAGCCAGAGACATCGACGACTCCCTGGTCCATGGTACCCAGAAAGAAATGGAGGTCCATTTCTCAGACGTTCACACCATGGGCTGGTGCAAACCCAGGACTAGGACCAGGGTCTCCTGACTCCCAGCCCAGGGCCTTATAATGTAGCTTCTCAGCCTCCTCAAGGACCACAGTCAGGGGAAGTGTGAAAAGCAACTTTGGGGAACTGCGTTTGTGATTGGCACCAGGCGTCGCGGGCATTCCCACCAAGGATGTTCACCATCCTTACCTTCCTTTCTTCAACGTGGTTACAAAGGAGAGACAAAACAGGGGCTGGGGAGGGAAACGGGGCATGTCCCGGTTCTTATGGTGTAAATTCACACGTGGTTGGCATTTTTTCCGTTCTTACCACGTGCTAAGCACCCTGTGCACGCTTTCCTCATGTACTGCTCATAAGACATATTGATGAGACATGATCTCAAGACACATTTTACAGGGAGAAACCTGGGGTGAGGGACTTCCCTGGTGGCGCAGTGCTTAAGAACCCATCCGCCAATGCAGGGGACACGGGTTCGAGCCCTGGGCCGGGAAGATCCCACATGCCATGGAGCAGCTAAACCCGTGCACCACAACTACTGAGCCTGTGCTCTAGAGCCCACGAGCCACAACTACTGAGCCTGCATGCCTGGAGCCCATGCTCCGCAACAAGAGAAGCCGCCACAACGAGAAGCCCACGCCAACACAATGAAGAGCAGCGCCCCACCCCCCGCCGCAACTAGAGAGAGCCCACGCGCAGCAACGAAGACCCAACGCAGCCAAAAATAAATTTAAAAAAAATAATAAGAAATGTGGGGTGACTTGGAGGAGCTCAGGGACTTGCTCAAGCTCACCGACTAGAAAGGACCCTGGGGGCTCCCACGCTCACTGGCCTGGGCTCCTGCACCTCCCCCGCTGGCCGGCTATGGGACATGGGACATACTCACCGCCCGGCTGCTGCTCCGGGAGACAAACTTGAGGTAGGCGGGCAGCTCGATGTAAGAGCCCAGCAGGGTGAGCAGGCACAGGAGGAAGTCCATGATTTGCAGGGACAGGAAGGGCAGCAGGTACTTCTCCCGGTTCTGAAAGGCAGGCCCAGCATGGTCAGGGGTCCCTTGCACAAGGCGCTTCCATGCAGCCTGATGGCTCCACGGGCCCCCTGGCCCACAGGTCCCTTCCGTCCCGGGGAACTCGGTGCTCTCCTGAATCACCTGTGGATCTTGGCCGAGGTCACCCCATGGGGATCCACATGCCTTCCTCTGAGTGAGGCTCTGGGCGCGGGGAGAAGGTAAGGCCCAGGTCCTGAGGGTGAGCAGTCTCGGTGTCCCAGGAGGAACCGGGAATAGTTCCCATCTACAGAGATAAGCGCCTGGGGGCTCCAGGACCAGGGTCTGCCTCAACTCGCTCTTAAGAACCCAGTGACCAAAGACTTTGTGTCCATTTGACAAATGAGGAGGGATCAGAGAAGACTTCCTGGAAGTGCGGGCACCAGGACGAGAGCTGGAAAGAAGCAGGAGGGAAGGGGAGGGTATTGGTGGCAGAAGGGCTGTCCTGAGCCAAGGCCCGGAGGTGAAGAAATTGTGCTGCTTTAACAGTGGGTCTTGACTCTGTGTGGGCCACCCCCGGGGATGTTCAGTCATAGTGAGGGACCCTGGGAGGCTGAGGCTGAAATCCCTCTCCTTCAACTGAAAGCAAGTGACCACTATGACCAGTATAAATGGGTAGGAACCCACAGCTGGGGACAAAAATCACAGAAAAGGTGGTTTCGTGGTTTCTCACGTGGTTGTCTAAAATCACTCAGGAGGCAGCCGAAACAGCCCAGACTGAAGCTCAGAGGCTTCAGGGATGACCTGACCCATTTTCCTAGCTGGACCATTTGTGTTTCTGCGTGGACCACCGGCAACCAAGGTGAAATCACTCCCTGCGGTGTAGGGCTCCCGAGAGAGCAGCGTTAGCTAGGGAGTGAACAATGGCATTTCAGGCAAGGTGGAGACATTCCAAACTAGCACCAAACCTCCACCCCATCCTGCTGGCCCTGGGAGTGCCAGTCCACCACTGTCTGTCCAGGAAGTATTCTCTTTCCGAGGTCTGCTCTCATGGCTATGTGGCGGGGCCCTAGCTTCCTGCCCTGCTGGGGGCCAAGGGACAGACGGGTTCCTTTCTGCAGGAGGCTGAGTCACAGCCCGCCTCTCCCTCTCAATCGCCAGCTGGATGGCACTGAGCTGGACGCATCTACACCCTCCCCTCTGCTCCTCTCACTGATCTCAAAACCCACTGCTTTCTCCCCTCTACCTAGGCCTCAAAATGACCCTTCTTTTCTTCTCTACCAAATTCCCTGCCACCATTTGCAGTTCAAAAGAATGCGGGTTGCCAGCTAGTTCAGCCGAAGTGTCAATGATCGGCAGTGGCCGCAGCCGGCTGTGCACACCCCCGTGCATGGAGGGTGTATTTTCACAGGGAACCGAGGCCTCCAACCTGACGGATCTGGTGTGAAAAAGGGGGTTTCCAAAAAGTAAGTGTGAAGATTTCTAGGGTGCAGATCGGATCTCCTCCAAATACCCACCTCCCACCTCCCAGCATCCAGTGCTGTCCACATAGTGGGTATGAATAGGAGGGACCCGGGAGGGCAGCTGGGCCTCCTTGCCAGCCCGCAGATCCTGGCTCCCCTTCCCCTCCCCGACCGGCACTCACCTTGACCACGCCCACCAGCAGGCTCAGGCTGATGATGAAAAGCATGGTGATGAGCAGGAAGCTGGAGATCAGTTCCGCTGAAAGGAGAAGAGAGCGGTGAGGGGCCCGGAAGTGCCCCCAGGAACCCACACCTGGGGTTCCAAGGACCACACTTTGGGAACCACTGGTGTGGGCACTATGCCCGTGAACCAGAAAGCCCAGGCCCTGCCCTCCTGCCGTTCTCAGTCTTGAGGGGCACACAGAACATTTCAGCTGACACAGGACAGTATAACACAGGGTGCAGGGTGGGAAGGGGGCCTGAGGTCTGCCTTTACCAGGATGAGGTGGGGGAAGGCCTCTGAGGAGGTGGCCTGTGGGCCGAGTGGCCAGGAGTCCAGATAGGGACCCCAAGACAGGGCCCAGCTTGGTGGGGTCAGCGCAGCTGGAGCGCGGGGAGTGAGGGGGAGCGTGGACGGAGCCACGAGGTGTGGGAATGTGGCCAGGGAGGGCAGCAGGGGCTGGAGCCCCCACGAGGAGCTGCGATTTTATTCTGGGTGACGGGCTGCTATCGAGCAGGAGAGTCCCGCTGTCACCGTTCTAAGCTGATTTGGTTTGCAAAGCGCCATCCTATCTGCTCTCACACCTGGAGACTTCAGTGTGAACAAGTGGAATTTCTCCATTTGCAGACGTCAAAAAGGACAAGTGGCAGAGCCTCAACTCCACCCCTAGCCGGTGCCCATCCCCCTGCTACCCCACCCCACTTTGGCTTCCCCTGGACCTACCGATCCTGAGGTAGCCTGTCTTCAAGAACTTGCAGGAGGCCTTGCCGTGGGCCACCTCCACTGAGTGCTCAATGAACAGCAATACGCTCATGATCTGGGGACAGAACAGAGCATCAGTGAGCCGGGGCCTGCACAGCTCCGCCACCAACCCCTCCCACCCCGAAGGCGTGCAGTCAGGGCCTGTGAGGAGGGGTCCTGGAAGAGATGGAATGCGGGTCAGTGGGGCACCCCAGGTAAAGTGTGGCCTGTACAGGTAGACAGCTCAAGCTCGTAGTTCCTCCTTCTTCCTCTTCCTAGCTGTGTGAGCTTGGGCAAGTTACTTGACCTCTCTGTGCCTCAGTTTCCCCATCTGTACAATGAGAATAATACTGATAGCTTCCTAAGGAGGCAGATGGGAGGAGTAAATGAGAACATCCCAAGAGGGCGCTTAGAACCACACCCAGTTATCCATAAAGTGATAACTGTGACCTCTGAAGGTCAGGCTTGAGGAAGTGGGGGAGACTGAGGGCTCTCACCAGTGACTGGGCCCCTGCTCTGCACCTTGTTTTATAATGACAAACTCTGAGCATCATGGGATCTTAGTCACAGCATCTGAGCATCACAGAACTTCAAGTTCTTGGGATCATCAACACAGGCCTGGGAGCATCTGACCTGTGAATCCCAGCCCCCATGGCCCCTCAATTCCCATAGGCAAATGGAGATAATAGTAACACCTGTCTCATGAGGTTGTAGTGGGGCCAGATGGGATAATTCACCTGCCAAATAGTAAGCGCTCAATCTGTGCTATTATTATTGTTATTATTCCCTCTAGACTATAGGTTCTAGGTAGGCAAGGACTGTGTCTCTCTTGTTCACTGCTCTAGCTGTTGTAGATGAATGAACAGAAGGATGGATGGAGGGATGGATGCATGAACGAATAAACCCTATTCCCTCAGGGGAACCTTGCTAAGAATGACAGAGAAGGGGCAAATCTAATGGGCATGAGTGTTGCCATGGCCCTGGCAATAACTGAAGTCCAGCCACAAAACTGCAGATTGAAAGAACCTTGGAGGTCACCTTACCCCTGCCCTCCATCTTCTAATGCAAGAATACTGTGCCATGCAGCCTCTACTTAAATGCTTCCAACCACGGGGAACCCACAACCTTCTGCGTGTCCATGTTCTCACAGCAAGGCTTTCCCCCCACCATACACACACACTTCTCCAGATGCCATCTGCCCACTCTGCCAACGAGATGTCTCCTCCCTTGTAGCGGACGTCCTACCTCTATTAATATGGCCTAAGTTCACACTGGCTTTCTAGGCGGCCCTCCGCTAGTAACTGCCGCTCGGCTGACGAGCAAATAGACGCCCACCATCTGTTTCCCCCTAGCCGATTGTGTGGCTTTTTTTAGCTCAGACATAGGTTTCGATTTGTCTTCGTACCATATCACATCTTGTTCAGGGGACAGAAAGGGACAACAGAGAAGACTGACGAGGAACTGGGCTCCAGAGCCAGTCAGAGGTGGATTTGTATCCAGGTCATTATGTGACCTTGGGCAAGTCACTTTACCTCTCTGAATTCCCTCATCTGGAAACTGGCAATCACTGGATTTAATAAGGAACAAATTGCATTGTATTTGCGAAGCACTGAGCTTGGAGGCTGGCAGCGGGTGCTCAGCAAGTATAATCTGCTTTTGGCTGGTGTGAGCTTACGTGGGGCAGTCTAGCAGTACCGTGAGGAGAGTGCCAGGGGGCTGACAGTGAGCTTGTTCTAGCTGCCCCCTCTACGTGGTGTGGGGTGAACCAGAAAGGCTTTGTTTCACCAGGAGAGTGGAAAACAGCTCAGAGCGGAAAGCAGACATGGCGGGGGCTGTGGCTGGTACCCACAGGAAACAGCTCGGAGAGAGAAATGTGGCTTCCTCATCCCCTAAAGCCTGGAGCTCCAGCCCCTCTTCTCCCAGTTTCCCCTGTAATGAGGAAGAGAGAAAAGGAGGCAGATGACGGTTCAGTCCAGGACAGAACAGGGCACCCTGAAAGACTGGGAGCTCTGGGGCTCCTGCGGTGTGCCAGCAGAGCACAAATGAGTCACCATGGCTGGGCTTAGAAGGGCGCTAGCATTCATCAGCCGTGGCACAAGAAGGCTTTTGAAGTCCCAAGAGTCCAGGATTGTCTGAGATCTAGATAGAAGCTCAGAATCAGACAACCCCAACGTCCAATCACTGGAAAGAGCCTCTGCCCACTTATTTTATAAGTTCCTTCTGCTTGTTTTCTAAGCTCAGAGAGGTTAGGTGGCTCGCCCAAGGACACACAGCAAGTTGGGGACAAAGTGGAGACCGGAGTCCCAGTGTCCCAGTGCTGTCCTGATGCCTTCCCACACACCCCACTCCCCGAGTCACCTCAGAGCCCTGCTAGCCCCGACCCCAGAGGGCTCAGATATTTTGATCATGTGCCTATGTCAACAAAACCTTTTGCACACACTACTCTCTATTTCTTGATTTCCAAACTATATGCATGTGCTCCTGTCTTGATTTATAATGAACATCATAAAACACACATACCAAAAAAATCCAGAAATGAACAAAGAACATGATTGACAAATTTAGAAATTCTAATATTGCCATTCTGAGGCCCCAGTGGTCACCTTGGGTATCACCCCACTTTGGAGACCAGTGCTAACCCACAAACCACTCCCCAGATCCTCAGTTCTGGCCCCAACATCTCCCACAGCCCTGCCACCGTGTCTGCAATCCTGCCATTAGCGTCCCAGCTGCCCTTCTCCAACCACACCTCCTGAATATCCTGGGACCCCAGGAAGGGGAGGGAAGAGGAGGGACATTTGTACAGCCCGACTCCGTGCCAGCTTTGCCCCACACCATCCCAGCGATCCTCCCAAACCCAGCCAAGAGACTGTTCTTAATGCTCCCACCCCCATATCACAGATGAGGAAAACGAGGCTCAGAAAAGTCCAGTAATTTGTCCAAAGCCCCCCAGCTGATCATCTGTAGGGCCGCGATTCAAACCCAGGCCAGTGGGCCCTGGACCTGATTCTCTTCCCCCCTCCACTGTCCTCCCAGCATCTCCCAGCCTCCTAGCTCTGCCTGAGGCCTGCCCTCCTCGCCCACTCCCATGTGGGTGCCCAGCAGAGTCAGCAGGGCACCCACCTCCTCTTCCCTCTGCCGTCTCCTCCACCTCCCACAGCTTGTGCAAGAAGCAGCAGCAGACACCAGAAGCATTTCTACTTTTGTAAAAACCACCTGTGTTTAAAACCAACCTCATCCTTTTCTCCATTTCACCTTCTCAACCATCCTGTAGAGAGAGGGAGATAATTCTGTCCCCATTTGCCAGACGAGAACCCTGAGTCTCACCGAAGGCAAGAACTAGCCCCAGGTCACAGAGCAGGGCAACCTCAGAGTCTGACTCAGACCTTCTGCTGGCCCCTAACCTTCAATGGAAGACACCAGTCCCTGATCCAGGAGAAAGATAGGCGTCTCAGCTCCCTAGGAGATGGGGTGGAGAGGAATTGACATTTCTTGTGCACCTACCGTGTGCTTGGACCTGTACACACAGGCTTGCACCACCATCTCCCAAAACCCTGCAAGAGAGGCAACATTTTCCCCATGGTATAGATGAGGAATAAAAGCTCAGCAAGGAAAATTCACACGCCCTGTGTCACGTGGCCAGGCTGGGATGTGATCCCTGTTGCCTGGGTTCCCAGGGTCCAGGCTCCACTCAAGGCTGAGTGGTTGCTCTGGGGCCCAGCCCTGGTCTCACCAACCATCTGGCAGCTGATCCCCATCCTTGGACACCCGCAGCTCAGAGGACAGCAGCTGGAACTTGAGACCGCTCCCACTGCCTCACGGCTGTGTAACGCTGGCCAGGTCCTGGCTCCTCCGTGGTCTCAGTTTACCTCCTCCAGTCAACGTGGAGAGTCACCCCTATTCGCACTGGAATGATTGAACTCCTGCCAACTGCAGCACGTCATACCTAGGCTGCCCAGGGTCTCCCACCCCAGAGCTGCACCCCACTCATCAGAAGGCCCTCACTGCTCCACCCAAGTCCCCAACCAAGAGCTGTTTGTAATTCCAGAAAGTGCCTGGCTTACCTGTAGCATAAGCTGGGAGAGGCCAGGAAACTCCAAGAGTCAAGATTTCCCAGGCCACCTGGCCCTCCCCTTCCCCTCACGCCCCTGGTTTCCACCTGGACACAGAACTGCCCTCTCCCTGATCTCTGAGGACCTGCCTGGGCCATGACTCATGCCCTCCTGCTACAAGAACGGGGCTTCTCTCCTCCCACAGTGCCCAGGCAGATGGCATTCACTCGCCCAACTTTTCCTCCATAATAGCATCTCCTCACTCACTGTACCTTAATTCCACATGGTGAGATCACGTGGTTAAGAGCCAGGTGCTGGAATCAAGTGGCCAGGGCCCCAGCCCCAGCTCTGTGGCCTTGAGCAAGCCACTAACCTCTATGATCCTCAGTCTCCTCATCTGGGAAATGGGGCTAATAACTGGACCTGCCTCGTAGGGTTGCTCTCAGGTCAAATGACGCGCCCGCGCCAACCCTGGCATACAGCAAGTGCTCCATCAGTGCACACTGCTGGGCAGGCACACACTTGCTCCCTCGTTTCTTCATCCAGTAAACACTCTCTGAGCACATGCTGCCTCCAGGCCCTGTCTGGGAAAACCACGGACCCTGGCCTGCAAGTGTCACAGTCCCCAGGGGAACCCAACAGGTGACCAGTGTGTTTAGAATCACGACATGGGACATGCAGGGGACTCAGAGTCCCCTGATGAGGGAGTGATGACAGCTGTTTGGAAGGCACAGGGAGGGTTTCACAAACAGGAAAAGCTTGACCGTGGCAGAGAGGAGAGAAAAGCATTCCAGCCAGAGTGATCATCGTGTGTAAAGGCCCAGAGCCAGCAGTACAGACCCAGCGAAACCCCGGGGGCAGGGAAGAGGCAGGGAAGGCCTCTTGCCTGAAAGAGGGGATGTCACTTGTGGGAAAGTGAAGCCCAGAGAGAGGCAGTAGCCAGCCCAAGGCCACACAGCAAGCGTGTTGCAGAGTCAGAATCAGCCTCAGTCCTCCTGACACCACACCAGGGCTCGGGCTGCATGACCGAATCAGTCCTGGCCACGCTCAGCACGCCCACTGCCACCTCCACTCTCCATTCCCCTTTCTCACCTCTTCCCTCGGCTTCTCCCTGGTTTCAGTTCTCATTTTCATCCCCTCCCCGACTCTTCTTTCTCAGTAACAAACACAACTTCCCTAAGCTGAGCAATGGAGGAAGTGGCTGGGAGGCCAGGAGAATTTCTACTTGTTTTCCTGGTGGCTCTGAGAAGCAACCAGCAGCCTGAGCTGAAATGAAGGGGGCAGCAGTTGTAGGAGGAGAGGAAGAATCAGGTAGGGTGGAGGGATGAGAGCACTACTGAACATGGCCGTGGCCATAACGATGGCGATGCCGCAGCTGAATGGAAGAGAGATGAGGGTCAGGTGGGACTGACAATGGTGACATGCTGGGAGGCGGAACTGGCCGTCCCGTGGCTGCATTTGGCAGGCCGGTGACAGTTATGACCCTCTGGGCAGTGATAATAGAGGTGGCGGTGGATGCTGCAGGGGTGCTGGTGATAGAGGTAACCACAGGGCTGCTGG
Source organism: Globicephala melas (assembly GCF_963455315.2). Taxonomy (NCBI): domain Eukaryota; kingdom Metazoa; phylum Chordata; class Mammalia; order Artiodactyla; family Delphinidae; genus Globicephala; species Globicephala melas. The sequence goes on along the minus strand of NC_083314.1, from coordinate 163,836,696 downwards.
GAAGTGGTAATTAACTGCAATGACAGTCAGGCCATGCTGTGCTGCTGCTGTTGATGGCAGAGGTGAGGGCATGTTCTGATGGTGGTGACACCAGATCCCCTGGCTCTGGGGATCAAACACCAGTTCCCGGTCCGAGAACATGGGCCCACCCTCTCGGACCTCCTGGGGGGCTTAAGACACACCGTCTCATAAGCAGGCAGGCAGGAACCCATCCTCTGAGCTTCCGGGGGATAAAATTTACAGGGACACCCAATGCTCAGTGAGCATTTACTATGTGCCAGCCAGTGCGTGGACACTTTCCTGTCTGTTAACTCCACTTCTCCTCACAAGTCTGTGAGGTCAGGACTGTTTACCCACTTACGTCCAAGGAGAACAGGGACTGTGGGTGCCGCGGCCGAAGCGGCACAAGGAGTCCGGCCTGGGCTTGTCCTCAACCCTTCCCAACAGAGATAACGCCGTTTGCACAATGGGAAACCGGTCCCAAGTGCACAGCCCTTCCTGCCCCTCTCCCCTTCCAGGGCTGCTCCACCCTGACCCTACATCCTCCGGCTCTGGCGGCCTAAGAACTCAGGGGCTCTGACACTCAGACTGTTATTATTATCACTGTCGTCCTCTTCGTCTTCAGCAGCAGCAGCATCGCCCCCACCCTGAAGCTCAGTCCCCTCTACCTCACCCACCCACCCTGTTTTCCCTGGGGGTCCCCTGGGGCTGTCTGGCGAGAGGATGGGAGCAAAGAACCAGATGTGTCAGCGTCAAGAGGAAGCTCCCCTCCCCCAACCCCACCCCATACTTCCTGTCACAGCTTATCGGGGGCGACTGCGTGGGGATCATTCCCCCGCCGCTGCAGCACTATCTCCCCAGCCGCCTCCCCAGCTGGCCCAGATAAACATCACGATGTGCCCCCCCTCCCCCCCCCCGCCCCCCCGCCAAAGCCAAGGCTCAGCTGTTGCCCCAGCCGGGCAGCCTTCACCTCCCTGGGAGCCTGGCTCCTCTGGAGGCTGCGGCTCTGCTGTCCACCCTCCCATCCCCGCCCCCTCCTACTATTAATTGTCCCCCCACAACCCCGCCTGGCCCCTTTACTCCTCTGTGCCTCAGTTTCCTCATCTGTAGAACAGAGAGAAGGCTCCACCCACTAGCAAAGCTGTAGTGAGGAAGGAGGACATGACGTGACATATGTCTGCTACCAAAGATGATGATTCAGAAAGATCGAGTGACCAGCAGAAGCATTTGGTGTGGACTCCAAGCCACAGGTCCCCGTGGCCGTTGTAATAGCCCACCCTGGAAACAACCCCAATGTCCTCCCCCAGTACAACAGGCCAAATACATTGTGATATATTCATGCAGTGAAATACTAGACAGCAAGGGGGAAATGAGCTGGATACACACGGCCACACGGAGGAAGGTCGCAAATGCAATGTTGAGAGAAAGAAAGAGCCCATGTTGTGTAATCTCATCCCTGGGTACTTCTAGAACTACGTGTGTTGGAAGAAGTCAGTGGGGCCCACGTAGTGATGAGGTGGGGACACCAGGGGCCCTTGGGGGCTGGTCCCATCCTATTTCTCAATCTGGGTAGAGGTTACCTGGCTGTTCACTTTGAAAAAGGTCACCAAGATATGCACTTATATAAATTATGCATCAATAAAAGGTTTGCAAAAGTAAAATAAAATCGAGATTGGCTGCCACCGGGTCAGACCCTGGGGATTACACAGATGGATCAGGCTGGGTGAGCCTCCGGGCCTCCAGGGCGGACCACATGACCCCCAGGACCCCAGCAGGTGGGGGTGGGAGCTGCCCTGGGATGGAGGGAAACGCTGGGAGCTCAGGGTCCAGGAGTTGGGGCTCCAGGAAGGCTTCTGAGAGGCAGTGAGTCTTAAAAGAAGATTTCTCCCAAAGGGCAGTGGGAAGGGTGTTCCAGGCAGAGGGAACAGCAGGGGCGAAAGCAAAAGAGAGTGAGACGCATTTAGGAAACTGCAAGAAGCTTCTCTTGGGGAACTGTGACTTGGGCTTACCATGTGCCAGGTACAGAGGAGGCCCCCAGGAAATGGCAGCTTCTGGGTGGCTGGGCCAGTGGAGGGATGCAGGAGATGCTAGGGGGACATGTGGTTTTACAGGGATGTGACTTTGGGGTCAGCAGGGGTGGGAGAAGGAGCACCCCGGGCAGAGGGGACAGCTTGTACAAAGGCCGGGAGCTGCCAGAGAACACAGTTCGGATGGCGTGTGCCAAGGTTCATCACCCTGCAGGGTGGGAAGGGCCAGGACGGGAGCAGCTCGCTCTGGCACCACGTCCAGGAAAGCCAGCGTGTCATCCTCTGAGCCCTGTCCCTTGCCTGTGCCCTGCGTGTGACAGCCCAGCAAGGCCTGTCCTCTGCTCTCTGCCCTTTGACCTTTCAGACCTGCCCCCATGAAAGAAGACAGGATGGCAAGCCTTCCCCTGAAGGAGCAGGCACTAAGCGCAAAATTTCTGGCCCAGGGAATCCCAGTGGCTTCTGTCATTCTTGGTAGGGGGAGCGGTGGTCATCCTTTATAGGCACCCATTTGGGAGCTCAGAGTCAGCCTCCAGGCTTGGTCCACACCCCCATCCTCCTCCACTTCTTGAGTATCTAGAGAAGTACCCTGCACCCACCAAACAATCCCCATAAAACATCAATTCCTTATTTACCTTCAGGGCAAAGGTCCCCACGTGACAGTAAATGTTACTATTACTGGAGCATTTAGGAGAGGCCAGGTCCCCTGAACACTGACACACACTCATTCATTCGTCCTCACCTCAGCCTTATGAGGCAACTTCAATTATTATTCCCATTTTCCCCCCGTTTTGCAGGTGCCATTGAGACTGCATCTTTGCATGTGGGCTCCGTGTTTCTAAGAACGAGGCCCCCCGGATATTACGGTTGAACCTCACCCCATTGCTGCCAAGAAGCCTGCCCCTCCCCCACCGCGGTCTGGAGCAGCAGCAGGGGAGCCTGGGCCCCGAGCAGGACACCCGGGCTCTTGTTCTTTATCTACCCCGGGCTGCAGAGTCGCTTGGCCTGTCCAAGCCTCGGTTTCCTCTTCTGTCACATGGGGGCTCCAGGGGTAGCTACAATGTGTGAGGCACTCGCTGGGCGCTAGGTGTGTCTCCCACCTGGTTTCCTTTGAGTCTCTGACCTTGCAGGTCACAGTTATTGGCCCCCAGTTGACAGGGGAGGAAACTGAGGCTCGGGGAGGGGGAGGGACACGCCGGGCCTGCAGCAGGGCTGCGGGTGGAAGGCGGGAGCCGGCGCCTCACTCTGTACAGCTCCCTGCTCAGCTTCCTGCCTCATTGGAGGTTCTGTGCACCCTCCCCTTCCCCTGGTGGGGTGCGGGTCCCCTGGGAGACCAATGCAGGCCTCATAGTGAGCTCAGAGCGAAGCCCTGGTTCCAGGCCACTGCCCTGGGCTCAAAATAAAAGCCTCACTTCCTGGGAGGCTCTGGACTAGGGTGGTGACCAAGAACCTCGGCCCACCCAGGCTCTGCCTTCCAGCCACGGGGCCGGGTCTGAGTGGGGCCCCAGCCCCTGCACCAGCCCCTGGACCCTCCCCCAGGTTGGTGCCTCTCCCAGCTATGGCCCTCTGACAGCAGTGGGTCCCTCTGACCAAGGTGATGCCCGATGTCTGGAACCACCATTCCCTACCCCCCATTCCCAGAAGCCCCTTCCCTTCCCTTCCCTTCCCTTGGGCCTGAGAACCAGGAAGTGGGGAGGGGATAAGGCCCAGCCTGGGGTCTGGCCTGTCCTGGCCCACCTCACACAGATGACTGGTCACCATCACTCAGCCCACCAGGCCTGGTGCAGGAAGAGACCAACTTTGCCCCCAGAAGGCCCTGCGTGTCACCCCGCTTTGGCCCAGGGGGTCCAGCGGTCCTCTCGATGGCTCCAACATTTTATAAGCTAGAAGGCAGAGTGCACACCCCAGAGATGGGGAGCACAACTGAGTTCCCACCAGGGCCCCTTGGTCAGGGCACTGGGGAGGGGCCACGGCTCCCACTCTACCCCACATGGGAGCATCAGGCGTGAAGGCAGAGGTTCTAACAGACGACCTAACAGTTGGGACCTATTTTTAGGCCCCAAACAGATGAGCTCTCGAAAGGGGAGTGGCCTCTGGTCACGTCCCACAGCCCACACTGGGCACTCGCCTGCCAGCCCTCCTCTCCAGTGGGGTCACATCAGCTCAATACCTCAAAACAGTCACCCTGAGACAGGGACCACTGGCCCCATTTAACAGAAGAGAAAATTGAGGCTCAGACAGCAAAGGCACCTGCCTGCTCAAAGTCACATCATGAGTGAGTAATAGAGACAGGTCTGTGATCTTTTCCATCCCAAAGTGGAGCAGAGAGAGAAGAGCCACTGGAATTCTGAGGAGGACAAGCAGGAGGGCTTCCTGGAGGAGGAGACTTCCCATGAGCTGGACCATAAAGAAGAAATGAAGACTGGGTGACGGAAGGGTCTCTCAGAGAGACAGACCACCCCTGGGCCGTGGGCCAGGTAAAGAATTCATTTGTTCACTTGCTGGCTCATCCCACACACCAGGGTGCTGGTAGCTGGGGCCTGGAGCAAGACCTTCCCCCACCTCCCTGTGTGACCTGGAGCAAGTCAGGGACCCTCCTGGGCCTCTGTTCACTCATCTGTTAAATGAGAGAACTGGGACAGAGATCCATCCTTCTACCATGAAACCTGAAAGAAGTCAGGCATTTGGTCCAGTCTTAACCCTGCTGGCCTCTGTAGCCTCCCCCACCACACCTCACGACCATCCTGCCCTTGACCCCAGCTCTATGAGCTTCTCCGTGCTTCCAGAGCATCACCTGACCTTTCCTACTTCCCCGCCTTTGCTCTCTGCTCCCTCCACAAGCATATGCCCTTTTCCCCCCAACATTCCCAAGCAAAGTCCCACTCATCCTTATCACTCCGGCCTCCTCCCAAAAGCCCTCGCTGCATCCCCAGCGTCCACCCCAGGGCTGGGCTAAGGCCTCTCGTCTGTGCCCCCATAAGAGCCAGCACTGTCATCCATCAACGCCATTATCACAGTTTTTCCGTGGCGGGTTGGAATCCCTAGAGGGCAGAGGCCAGGAGTGAGTCAGGCCCATGTGCTGGCCTGGGGCTGGGCACCAAAAAGAAAGACACGTTTGAGAACAAATCTGCCTTCACTGGAGGCTCCTTAAAATAATGGAGGTTAAGTGCTCTATTATTAGCGGTGCCTCAGACACGGAGCCTGTTGTCAGCACAACTGTAAGTCAAGTGGTCAGACCCCAGAGCACCGGTAGAGCAAGTCACTTCACAGTAGAGAAACCTGACAAACGCGACCTCAGCCAGGTGATCAAGGTCAACATCAAGTGATAAGACACGCGGAAGTACACCCCCTTGATATGAAGTGCGGAGAAGGGCACTTTACCTCTGTGGTCATCCTCCCCAAACACATTGCCCAAGTCTAACCATGAGAAAAGCAGGCAAGTCCCATTTGATGAATATTTGACAGAATACGTGACTAGTACTCTTCAAAGCTGTCAAGGTCTTCAAAAACAAGGAAAATCTGAAAACTCTCACAGCCAAGAGAAGTCTAAGGAGGTGTCATGACTATATATAACATGGGATCCTGGAAGAGAAAAAGGACGTTAGAGAAAAGCTGAAGAAATCGGAATGAAGTATGGACGGTAGTTAATAATAGTATATCAATATTGACTCATCAGTTGTGACAAACGTACCATATTAATATAAGATGCTAACAGTCATGGAGCCCAGACGTGGGGTATACAGGAACTCTGTGCTATACAATTTTTCTGTAAATCCAAAACTGTTCTAAAATAAAACGTTTATTTTAAAACGTAATACATGTTCATTGTACCAAATACAGAGAATACAGAAAAGTAGCAAAAAATGAGAGCTTTCACAATCTATAACCCAGAGACAAGCCATGGCCAGCATCAGTCTCATTTCCTCCCGGCCCTGTTTTGGTGTATCCTGTTGCTACAGGGTTGAAATCGCCACAGCTTTAAGCTTTTGATCAGACAACACATTTCTAATGGAATTCCAGGTGCCTTGGACAGGAGAGGTTAGGGAGGGAGATATTTCTAGGCAAAAAGGTCTTCTGGGTCCCTCTCTCCCGCCATTAACTTGGGACAGACATGCTTTGGCTCGCCAGGCAAACCAGAACGAAAGAGGCCAATTTACAAAAGTTCTCTGACTCCTCTGTGTGTGCAAGTTGGAGTCAGAAAATGTTCATGAACCAGGGAATCCTCTACACAAACCCAGTGAAATGCTGAGGAAGGTCCTCCAGCCATTGGACACGGAGGTCCTCCAGTAATAACGGCCCGATGACTCAGTAAAGTGGGGCATTGTCTCAGGATGCCAAGAGCCCGATTTAACCCTCCCCAGAGGGGTCCGGTCCACGAATAGCTCTCCGTGTGCAGGGCCGTCGCCCATGACTGGCTCCAGACGACGACCAATCTGGGTGATCAACACATCTGGATGGCAGCTTCTCTTTTTCCATCCAGATGTTCGAGGCCCTGACAGCACACCTGCCGCCCAACTGCCAGGCCACAGAGAAAGCCCCCAGGCCCTGCCCTTTCTGGGAAGGAGCAGAGGCCTCTTACAGAGGAAGCAGGAGGATGACCCTCCACTGGAATCACTCAAGGACCCCAGCCCAGAGAAGACCTCCCGGGGCCAGTTGTACAGCTTCCAGACTTTTCTTCTGTTCTCCTGCCTTCGGGTCTAGAACATCCCATGGCTCCCCATGACCCACATTAAAGACAGTGGTTCTCAACTGGGAGTGATTTCAGCCCCAGGAGACATTTGCAATATCTGTAGATATTTGGGGTTATCACAGCTGGCGGTGTGCTACTGGCATCTTGTAGATAAAGGCCAGGGATGCCGCTAAACATCTTACAATGTACTGTTCAGTCCCCACAACAAAGAATTCTCCAGTCCCAAATATCAATAGTGCCCTATAGTGAAGGCCCAGCCTCCAGCCTGTCCCTCCAAATCCCTCCCACCTCTCGCTGCCCAACCTAAAGCCCCCGGGTTAGTCTATGTAGGGTCCCCTGCACAAGCCACTGTCCTCAGCCTCCACACCTCTGCACACCTATCCCTTCCCCATCCATACTCCCCACAACCAAACTCTACACCTCTGCCAGTGACACCTCCTCCAAGAAGCCTTCCTTGATCACTTGCCCACACATTCTCCAGCTCTTTGGGCAGGAACTGATGTCACTTAACTGTGTACAGGTGAGGACCTCAGACGGCATGATCAAAAAGAAACCGCAAGGGTTACAAAACCCAGGGTTTGCAAGTCAGACCCAGCAGCCTGCAAATGGATTTGACTTGGTCTGCACAGGGATTTCTTTTTTACCTCAAATCAGTCATCAACATGGAAACAGCAGAAATTGTGACATAAAAGCCTCTGTTTCCTGTTTCTCCAAATGTCAAAAGAGCGGCTGCTGGGGCCCACATTCCTCCATGGCAACAATCAGCGGAAACAGAGAGTGGCCGCCAGAATAGACCCAGAACAGGCTCCCCAGGTCACTGCAAGGTCCATCTGCCCCACTACGCTCACTTACAGGAGCTGCCTGGCCCCTGGAGGCATTGGAGTTTGAGACCTCTGAGCTGGTCCATACCCTCTTGTCCATCATCTTATAAAGGAAAAACTGAGGCCCAAGGGAGCAGCTTGTCCAAGGTCACATAGCCAGTTAGTGGCAGAGCAGGGGTAGGGACCCAGGGGCCTGCTTCCCACGGCGACACCCCTGCTTACTACACTGTGTTTCCAAGAATGTTGCACAATCTGAGAGCTTGAAGAGGCCCTAAGGACTTGGTCTGGGGACAGTCAAGAGCCATTCACTCCTCTCAGGAGCACTCTTGCGTTGGAGAAGCTAGGCAGAGCAACCTCTGGGCCCCGCCCAAAATCAGTGTTCTGGGGTCTGACTGCTTGACTTACAGGTGTGCTGGCAGCAGGCTCCGTGTCTGAGGCACTGCTAATAATAAAGCAGTCAAACACCTGTCAAGCACTGCTCTGTGCCTTGTAGATATTTACTCCCTTGATCCTGAGAACAACCCTAACAGAGAAGTATTATTATTCTCATGCGCATTTTTTAGACGAGGAAACGGACATTCAGAGAGGTTAAGGAAGTGGCCTGAGGCTGCACAGCTAGGAAGTGATGAGGCCAGGATTTGCACACAGGAGTCTGGATCCAGAGGCTGTGCACCAAACACTGAAGAGCACCAGCCCTCCGAAGGCTGGGCTCTTGCCAGCAGCCCTGCCTGCTCTGCGTGCGGCAGGAAGCAGATGCAGCCAGGTCTGAGCAGTTTCCAGCGGCCCATCACAGTGTGCCAGATTTAGGCTAATTTTGAGGAAGACCTTCCAGGCTCATAAAAGAACTGTTAACCACAGGCCCTGAGTCACCCTGGGAGGAAGGCCCCCGGGTCTGGGGGAGCTGAGTGTGGCTTGGAGCTGTGGGCTGAGGGGATAGTTCTGGACGGGGCAGAACAGAGACCCCAACCTCCAGCCACCAAGACAGAGGGGGAGCCTCTGGCCCCAGGGGCTGTGACTCACGCAGAGTCACTCTGAGTTAATAAGAGACAAGACTCCGTACCCGGCTGTGCACACCAGCCTCCAAAGGGGAACCTCTGGGTCCGTTCCTCCTCGGCTGGGCCCACAGGCGCTCAGGCCAGGCCAGGCACCCTGCTCGTATGTAAGCTAAGAGGATACAGCCCCCTCCCTCGCCTCTGGAAGCACAAAGGGGAGGTTCGCACTTCTCATCCCCTCCAGTGGCCCAGGCCCCATGCCTGTGACCTGACCCCATTTCCTGACAATGATCCCAGCTCACATGTCTCTCAAGATTCCTGGCTTCCAAAGCACTTTCACATCTGCTGCTCCGTTTGTACCCGGATGAACTTGTGGCTGCTAAAGGTCCCATTTCACAGAGGCAGAAACTGAGCCTCAGAGAGAATGTGAGGTACGTTTGCTTAGAACAAGGACCCCGCCTCCCACTCCTGCCACTGCTGCAGGGTCCCCTCCCCCGCTTTGGACAGAGAAGGAGCCCAAGGCCCGGAGCAGGGCAGGGACTTGTCCAGGGTTCCAAGAGGAGGTGGTGAGCAACGGTCCTCCCGTTCGAGGGGTCTCCATAGATCGGGGCCGCCCTCACACACACACACGCACACAGTGTCCCGGGCCGCCTGCACACTCACCACATGGTAGACGGCCAGGGCAGTGGTGGCGATGCGAACGTTAAAGCAGCAGCAGGTTTGGCGGATGGCGGCCGCACGGGGGGCCATGGTGTTGCCTCCCCTCCTCCGAGGCACTGACAGGGAAGGAGCCAGGAGCCTGGAGCAGAGAAGGAGCCAGGAGCCTGAAACAGGGCAGAAAAGGGAAAGCTGCGGGCGCCCTCCTCACTTCCTTCCTGCCCCTCAGACAGGCAGGGGTAAGGGCGTCACAACTGGGGCGGGGCAGCTGGGAAGGGCCCCAGCTTTCCTCAGAGCACGGCAGCAGGCCCCTGCCACTCCCAGGAGGGGCTTCCCTTACACCGTCGGTACCTACCACTTGCCAGTCCTGGGGTTTAAGCAGTTTCACCCATGCCTTGCTTAGAGGATGCTCACCACCACCCTTGGAAGCAAGGACTGTTAGCAATCCCATTTCCAGATACAGACACAGAGGTCCGGAGAAGTCAAGGCATTCAGCCAAATCACACAGTAGTCAGTGCTGGTGGCAGGATTCAAACCCAGGTCTGTCCGGCTACAAAAATAGCTATTGTCTAGTATTTCCTACATGTTCTAAGCATGGTCCTGGATCCTCACCTTGAATCCTCTAACCACCCCTTTAATCCTCTCCTCAACCCTTTGAGAGAGATACTATTATTATCCCCACTTTGCAAATGAAGAAACTGGGGCACAGAGAGGGGAAGTGATTTGTCCGAGGTTACACAGTTAGCCCGTGGAGGAGTGGGAATTTGAACTAAGGCTTGACTGGTTCTAGAAGCTGTCCCCTCGGAGCTGGTGTTCTCTTCACTCTACCCCAAGCCTCAGAGAGAAGCATGTCTTCTTGAACTCTGTCCAAACCAGGACAAGAATAATTACTAAACAAGTCCATCAACGTGCGTCAGGCCCTGGGCTAGGCTCTTCCCACAGCTGGGTCATTAATGCGTCACAGCAATCTGGGAGACCTGCCGTCAAGCCCCCCTTTGTGAGCCTCAAGGCCCCCTGATGCTCCCAGGCAATCAGGGATCCCCCCCACCTCATTCCTGGGAAAAGTTGGAATTAATCTACCGTGACTATTAAGCAAGCTACACTGGGATCTATACTCCCTTCTCAGATGATAAATTATCCATCCATAGGGCAATAAAGGAAGGGAATATGAGGCATTTGCAGAATTCCTGTAAGAAGTCTGCTCTGCCCAGACACTGAGCTCACTATGTGAATCTTCCAATGGAGAACACAGCAGGACCTGCCGTGAAGTCCCACCCTCTTATGAGATCTCAGATTTAGGATTGGTCACTACAGCTGCCCATCATTTTTACACCAGGAGAGGTTATAAAAGGTCTCTTAGCTCCTCCCCCTTGGCAGGAGTTGCTCTATTGGACCTACAAAACTTGGCTGGAGGACTTGATCAAGCCTTTCTCTTTGCCAATGAGACCAAGGGGGGCTCTACAAGCTTGGGGCTCCTGGGTGACCCAGCCAATCCCTTCACTACTTCATTTTCAGGCCTGTCTTTCCTCTGTTATAGGCGTTGCTGAGACCAGGCATCATAGAAAGGTGGTACAGTGTAGTGATTATCAGCTTGGCTCCAAGGCTCGTGCCTGGGTTCAAACCCTGGCACCTCCTAGCTGGGTAGCCAATGAAGCAAGAAAAGCCCCGTTTTGCCCAAGAGCAGCAAGGCCAGACTGGCTAGAGATGAGGACAGCAGAGGCCAGTAGAGCCCTGAGGCCAGCCTAAGGAGTCTGGATTTAATGGTGCTGGGAAGACATTTGAAAATTTAATACTGTAATAAACGATAGCCATGAATAGTAGTATGATTTGGTGAAACCAGAGCAGGTGTGTGAAACCAGAGCCAGTTCCCAGAGGGCCAAATGTACTAATGGAGAAGAGATCATTTTACATGGTAAAAGGATGAATACTTTTCATTTTTATGATGATAAATTCATTTTAATGTGCATTATAAAAATATATATAACTAGCCCATGAAGTCTGTGATTTTCCATTTGGGGAGTAATATAAAGTCTCATTTTAAAACAGGTGCATTTGGGCTTCCCTGGTGGCGCAGTGGTTGAGAGTCCGCCTGCTGATGTAGGGAACGCGGGTTCGTGCCCCGGTCCGGGAGGATCCCACATGCCGCGGAGCGGCTGGGCCCGTGGGCCATGGCCTCTGGGCCTGCGCGTCCGGAGCCTGTGCTCCGCGACGGGAGAGGCCGCAGCGGTGAGAGGCCCGCGTACCGCAAAAAAAAAAAAAAAAAATGTAAAACAGGTGCATTTAACTAAAAAAGCAGTAAGTCGATTTAAAGAAAACTATCAAGGCAGCCACAGCCCAGGAGGCAGGCAGATGTGGCAGACAGCCATGGAGGCAGTGTGGGCGTCACCGGTTTGGGAATGCTGGCGCATGGGAAATCCCACCGTGGTGTGTGGCCTCAGGCTCGGCACTTGATCTCTCTGAGCTGTTCTTTCCACATCCGCAAAATGGAGGCAGAAGCTCCACCTCAGTGAAGATGAAATGAGGTCATGTGCACACGCATCTTGTTTGTTTCCTCCCTTTCCGGCCCACCCTGCTCCCCCATCTCAACCACATCCAGGCTTCTGGGAGGAGGCAGAGCTGGGATTTGAACTCTGATCTGTCTGATGCTGAGTCCTGGGGCACGCCTCTAGGAGGGGAGGGGCCCGTGACTGCAAGGGGCAGCCGCTTTGTGGGCAGGTGACATCCCCCAAGCACTGTCTCCCTCCCAGAAGCACCAGGGTTCTGAGGGATCTTCTGTTCCTCACTGGGTGGCCAGCCTCCAGCGCACGCTGGTCCCTGAGGGCTGGAGCCTGACCCTCTTTATTTTCACCCCCTCTAACTTCCTAGGGAAAGGATAGCTGTTATCCCAGATGCGAGGTCCCTTGGCCGAGATCGCCGTGGTAGGCAGAATAAAGGCCGTCCCGGGAACTCCCTGGCGGTCCAGTAGTTAGGACTCTGAGCTTCCACTGCAGGGGGCACGGGTTCGATCCCTGGTCAGGGAACTAAGATCCCGCATGCCACATGGCGCTGCAAAAAAAAAAAAAAGGCCCTCCAAGTGTCACATCCTAATCCCCAGAATCGGCAAATATATGTTACCCTACAGGGCAAAGGGAACTGGCAGATATGATTAAGTTAGGGATCTTGAGATTATCTTGGATTATCCACATGGGCCCAATGTAATCAAAAGAGACCCCATTAGTGAAAGAGGGAGGTAGAAATGTCAGAGTCAGACAGAGACTGCAAGATGCTACACTGCTGGCTCTGAAGATGGAAGAAGGGGCCACAAGCCAAGGAATGCAGGCAGTTTCTAGGAGCTGGAAGAGGCAAGGGAACAGATTGCCCCTATCCAGAAGGAATGCAACCCTTGATCTTAGCCCAGTGACATCCGTTTCGGACTTCTGACCTCCAGAACTGTAAGATAATAAATGTGTGTTGTTTTAAGCCACTGCATTTATGCTAATTTGTTATAGCAGCAACAGGTAGCTCATACAGCTACTCAGCAGAGTCCACAGTAGAACCTGGGAGACTCTGACCTTGGAGTCTCAGCACACTCCATGGAAGCCCCAGTCCCCATCTTCACAAGTGCAGCCCTTGACCTCCTGCTGTGTGATCTTGGACAAGTCACGGACTTCTCTGAGCCTCAGTTTCCTCCTGCACAGTGTAGGGATAATGATAACACCCATCTCGTCATCTGTGAGGACTAAATAAGAAAATGCACATGCAGGTGGCACTGCTGTATATGCCCCTGACTCCTATTCTGCCCTTTTCCGTTACAAATGACAAGTTTTGAGCTCCTCCAGACTAGTCTTTAAACTATCTTTGTTCACTGGTGGAAGCTTTGAAAACTTCAGACCTTCCAAACTACTCAAAATAAGGAGGATGAAATGTTCCACATCTCCGCAGAGATGAAACTGCTTAGGAAACTGTCCTCCTAAATTCGACTTCTTTCAAAAGAGTCTTCTAAGACTCCCTGACTTCAGGGATGATTCCCATATCCTAGAAAGTCTTAATCCAGAAAAAGTCTATAATTCTGGCTGGTTGTCTTGCTTAATAATTTGCTGCCATGGTATATTCATGTTTAACAGACACCTCTGTTTCCTCAAAGGCAGAATTACTTGTGAGTTTTCTTTGTGAAGCCAGAAGAACATCTTTGGAACTTCCCTCTTCACCCACGTGCCTGGACATAAAAATAAAACCCATGACTCTATCAGGTTTCATATTTAAACAGAGTTGGGGAGGGACTTCCCTGGTGGTGCAATGGTTATGAATCCACCTGCCAATGCAGGGGACACGGGTTCGAGCCCTGGTCCAGGAGGATCTCACGTGCCACGGAGCAACTAAGCCCACGAGCCACAACTACTGAGCCTGCACTCTAGAGCCCGCGAGCGACAACTACTGAGCCTGCACTCTAGAGCCCGCGAGCCACAACTGCTGAGGCCGTGTGCCACAATTACTGAAGCCCACAGGCCTAGAGCCCGTGCTACACAAGTCAAGCCACCGCAATGAGAAGCCCGTGCACCACAACGAAGACCCAACGCAGCCAAAAATAAATATAAATAAATATTAAAATAAATTAAAAAAAAAAAAAAAGAGTTGGGGAATCTTGTGTCCTTTCAATGAACAAGGCAAAGCACTTTGGAGGATCTGGCTCCCGGCAAAGACCCAGCACAGGGAGCTATTTTGATTATGATTGCTGTTATGATTATTTCTGTTATTAGCTAAGCGCTTTCCCAGCTCGTAGCTCAGCTGAGCTTCCCCCAGACCCAGCCTGGAGAGGAAGGCTGCGTAAAGGTGTTGATGTGGACCTGGCAGGCCCAAGGGGACAGTGGCCTGCCACAGGACACACAGCTGGGCCACAGCAGAACCGGAAATCGGGTCCTGCTCAGGGACAGCTGCTTGGGAAGCATGTGAGTGGTGTAGCCAAGGGTAACTCCAGGGCTCTCTTCCCCGGGGGGGTCTTGGGTACCCTCTGCGGCTCGCCCAGGCCGAGGCTCAAGCTTCCTGCCAGACCACTGGCCTGTAATTTCCTCCTGGTAGCCCTTACCACCTCACTTCTGCCCTTGAGATTTGGAGCTGGGACCTGCAGGGCCAAGGCCAGAGGCCTGGAAAATATGAGAAACCGCATAGGCCTCCTTCCCCTTCTCCTGCCCCCCAACTCAGCAGGCTCGCCAGGGGCTGGGGCCTGCATGTGCAACCTGAGGGCCCCTCCCTACTCGTGTGGAAGGGAGCTAGGCCTTGACCTCAGAGGGTCAGCCTGGGCAGGACAGCCAAGGCTCCGGAGTAGGAGGCTCTAGGGTGATGGAACTGCAGTTGGAAAGGGTGCTAGCTAGAAATAGCATGAAGAGCCATGCCAGCGCCCTCTGGCGGAACATCAGCTCTGGGCATTCACCAAAGATTCACCAGCATCTTGGACCATGGGTGCCACCGGTGCTGTCTATGGGGAAAAGAACGCTGATCCCGGAGCTGGGAACCCAACTCCCCTCCTGGCTCTAGTCCCCACCCAGCCTCTTTCTTGCTCTGAGGCTTTAGAGCGGGAACTGTCGTACTGTGTCCAGGGCTGCTATGAGGACTGGAGGGTAATCCCTGTGAAACATCTGTATCCGGCAGCACTTCCCTTCTCCCAGCTGTCAACCCCACCCTCGGAAAGAGCCTCAAAGCTCCAGGTCCCTGCAAAGCCGCACACCTGCCTTTAACCCCACATTAAGAATGACCTCATTAGGGCATTTCCCCCAGATAGGGGATTTTTACTTAATCAAATAAAAACAACAACAACCAAACAACAAAAGTGATAGGCCCTGCAAAAAGCCAAGTCCCTGGAAGAGATTTCTTTAAAAAGAAAGACTGAGAACTAATATTTATGGTTCTGACCAAAGCACTACTAAGGGACTTCTAGGAAAACTATGGTTATTCTGATTAAAAAGGGACAGACTCTATAAGTACATGCTGTCTACCCATTGTCCTAACTCTCCTATTCCTGCCAGGAATGTAGGCACAATGGCTGGAGGAGCAGCAGGCATTTTGGAAGCATGAGGACAAAAGACTAAGAATACTTGAGGAGAAAGATGGAAAGAGCCTGGGGCTCTGATGGCATCATGAAGCCTCCGTAACAGGCCTGAACCCCCTTTCTCTGGTCATCCTGTACTGTGAGAAAAAGAAACCCTACCCAGGAATTCTGACTTCATTCATCCTTTCAACAGCAGGCTTGTGTTAGGTGCCTGGGACACAACAGTGGACAAGACAGACAAGGTCCCTGCTCTCATGGGGTGAACAGTGTAGTAGGGGAGATAGTAAGTAAACAAGAACCCACATAAACAAGTTCAATAACTCAATCACTTTGTTCTGCTGCCTCTGCTACCCTGGCTTCTGGTCTCTGCTAGAGAACAGACTTGCTGTGGGACTTTGGGATAATCACTTGCCCACTCTAACCTCTGTGTCCCTGTCTGTAACATCAGGGAGTGGTCCAAAGCCACCCTCCTGAGGCCTGGCCCTCCTCGGCCAGGCCCCAGTGCCAGGCAGGTTACTTACCCTGAGAAGCTGCACGCAGAGCCTGGACACCCTCCAGGCTGTCTGGGCTGTTGCTGCCCTTGAACTTCTCGGCATTGGGTAAACAGCTGTGAGGCCCCCGGTCAGTCAGCCCAGGCCTCCTGACTGCAGCACTTTCAGAGTCTCCAGTAAATCTCAAGCAACTGCTGAAAGGTCGGCTCCCGGCCGGCTGCAACTGAAGAGCCCCATTGTGGTCAAGGCCTCTCCCTGCCAGCAGTGGGCAAGACCCTGGTCATGTCGGAAAGCCAGGCCAGAGGGGGCCAGGCTGTACTCTGCAGCCACCACTGCTGCTGTCCCAGGCCACCATCCCTGCTCTGGGGAACCCCTGCCCAGGTGAGCCTCTGAGCCTCAGCCCCACCCACCCGTACCCCTGCATCCACCTTGGACTCAGTACGTCCCAAACCAAGCTCTCTGCGTGTGGACCCTCCAGCCTCCCCATCGCCCAGCACCCCTCTCACCTTACCCTCACCTTCACTTCCTCCCAGTCACCAAGCCCTGTGGATTCAGCCTCCCTCTCACCTCCCAAATCCTCTGAGTTTCTCCATCCCCACCTCCAGGGCCCCAGTACCACCACCTCCCACTGGACTTAGCTGTGGAGAGAGGCTGGGGCAGAAGGAGAAGCGGCCCCCGGGCTGAGCAGGCTCCGGGGGCTGTTGCCCAGGCCCAGACCACACACTCTCCCAGGAGGGAAGGTGTTTCTTTGGCCCGAGGGCTTTTGGAGGGCTGGATCTGCTGTCAGACCTGGACCTCAGGGCCCTCTGCCCTCCTTCAAGTGTCTGAAGAGGATGTGGTCTGGGCCACCAATTCAGAATCAATGAATAGATGGATAGATGATATATATAGAGAGAGAGAGAGTGAGAGAGAGAGACGGCATCACAGGGATGGGTAACAATACCACCTCCTAGCAAAAGGCATAATTGACATGAATATATATATATATATATACTTTAACCATTAAAAGCACTGGACAAACTACAAGAAGCCCACCTAGGACACATGCCTGACTCGAAGGCCGCATCTCCTCGTACAGAATCTGCCCAGGCGCCTGAAGTCCAGCTCTGTGCTTGTGAGGATGCCCTGTTCAGACCCTGCAGCCCCATCCACGCTGGCCTTACGGTCCAGGGAACCTGGGTCTGTTCCGGCGCCTCCTCTGCGGGGACAGTGCAGAGACGCTAATCTGACAGGTGACAGCCTCATCCCTGTATTCATTTGACAAGCTTTTACTGCCTGCCTACTGTGTGCCAGGTACAGTGCTAGGCCTCGGGGATGGAGCAGTGGGCAAGACAGAGGCCCCGCCTGCAAGGGTCTGCCATTTGAAAGAGCTCCAGCTAGATCCCAGCCACCACTCTTAGAAGTCGAAGTGAGGGCCTCCTGCCAGTCGGGGCTGCCTCAAGCCTGGGGCCACAGGTGGCAGCCCCAGGGATTCCAGCCAAAACTCAACTGGGGAAGGCAGAGGGCAGTGATAGTCACAACATTATTAATAGCATCACAGGGACAGGTGACAATACCACCTCTTAGTAAAAGGCATAATCAAGATGACTTTGGTGGTCTAAAAATAGCTGGACCCTCAGTTCGAGAGGCATCAGGTTTAGGGGAAATCCGCAGACCTTGGAGGGGGACAAACTTGGGTTCATACCCCACCTTCGCCCCTGGTAAGCTGTGTGGCCTAGGGCTAGTCTCACTGCCTCTCTCAGTTTTCTCATCTGTAAAATTGGTATAACAATAGGCCGGCTTTTCTGGCAGAATCACTATGAAAATTAAGATAACGATAAGGACGTTGGACTAGACAGGTGGCATCTGAGGCATCTATCCCTGCCCCAGCCTATCACCTTTCCCCTTGCCAATCACACTTCTTAAAGGCTGATTCTGGGCAAGCCCTGTCTGGCTCAAGAATTTTCAGTGGCTCCCTAGGGCCTACAGGGTCTATTCTTTGGCAGCCACTAATCAGGGGCTCTGTTTGCAGCTCCCCAGGGAAGCCAAGACTTTCTCTGGGGCAGAGCTCTTCCGGATCCCAGAGAGCAGGGCAGCCATGAGGCTGGAGCCCCTGCAGATGCATGCTCCACCCCCGCACAAGGATACCTTGGCAAGAGGCCTTGGGTGTACAAGGCCTGAAGGTGTCACTGGTATCACCCACCTCAGCCCCACCCCAGCCCCACCCCATTCCCCCAAAACCCCCTTACACTGGAGGGAAATGTGGGGGTGTTTGTGGTTGGAGAAGCGTGCTATTTCCCATCAGGGCTAATCTGATGTTGACATTTTCCACCCCACCCCCCAGGTGCTTTGCTAAGCAACACAGCCCTGTGCTCCGGCCTGAGGAGGGCAGGGGGCTGAGCCCTGCCTCCTGGGGGGTTCCCAGGACGACAGAGGGTAGTGATAAGGTCCGGGGAAACTGAAAGGACAGCATCACAGGGCATCTCTGGAGGGCTGGCCTTTCACACGCATAGTCTCATTTTCACTCTGGGAAGGTGCTGTTCTTGTCCCCATTTTACAGACTAAGAAACTGAGGATTCCAGGGGAGAACGGGTTTGTTGGGAGTACATTCTCCCTATGGGTAAAGTCATACCCTTACCATTCACTTTTTAAAATTTATTTTTGAATAGATAACATGTACTTGGTATAAAATTTTATTTTTTATTTATTTATTTAGCTGCACCGGGTCTTAGTTGCTGTGTGCGGGATCTTCGTTGAGGCATACAGGATCTTTAGTTGTGGCATGAGGAATCTTTAGTTGCGACATGCAGAATCTTTTTTAGTTGCCGCATGCAAACTCTTAGTTGTGGTATGTGGGATCTAGTTCCTTGACCAGGGATCGAACCCAGGCCCCCTGCATTGGGAGGGTGGAGTCTTAGCCACTGGACCACCAGGGAAGTCCAAAAAGATATACAGTGAAAAATAAGTATCCATCCCACCCCTGTCCAAAAGCTGCCCCATTAACCTCCCCTGGGGCAACACTATGACCTGGTTTCTAGTGTTTCCTTCCAGAGATTTCTACGCATGTACAAGCAAATTCATATACATCTCATTATCAAAAATAGTAGCTTACCTTACGTTCTGCACCAGGTGTTCCCTGAAGGATAACTTTGGAGCCTGTGGCATTTAAGTGCATAAAGAGAGTTCCCATTCTTTATTACAGCTGCATAGTATTCCTTTGAGTGACTGTCTCATAACTAAATAACCTTTAACCAGTGGATATTAGATTGTTTCCAAACTTTTGCAATTACAAACACTACAGCAGTAGGTATCATTCTATATGCATCACTTTCACATGTTTGAGTAAGTACACATGTAAGATAAATTCTGAAAGGTGGAATTATTAGGTTCACGGGTACAAACATGCCAGTTTTGATCAATACTGACAAATCATTCTTCATAAAGTTTGTACCAGTATATACTCCCACCAGCAATGTAAAAGAGTGCCTGTTTCCCACATTCTCACCAACACAGTGAGTTATCAAACTTTTTGATCTTTATCAACATGATAGATGAAAAATGGCTTGCATTGCAGTTCAATTCATTTTATAAGTAAGGTTAACAATATTTTCATATGTTTAGGAGCCATTTGTATTTCCCCCTCTAATAAAACTGTCCAGATCCTTTACCCATTTTTTCTATTGGTTGGTGATTTATTTCTTATTGATTTGGAGGTGCTCTTTATATATTACATAAGTTAATCTTTTGTTAGTAATATAAGTTGTAAGTATTTTCACACAGTTTATCTTTTGATTTGCTTGTGGATTTTTTTTTTACCATTTTTAAAGGCTACTTGAATTCATTGCTATTTTAAGTTATAGTTATTTGTTTAAGTGTCTGATTATAAAAATATTCAATTTTTTTCTAGTATTTTTATGCTGTTGTTTCTACATCATTCCCTCTTCTGAATTACTTGTGTATCCTGATTTGTACCATTTTTCAGGCCCTAATTATACAGTCTGTTCATCCTGTTTTTGTGTTAGTCTAGAGTGGAGGCTCAACCAGGCAGGGGTGAGGATGGACACAGAATGGGTGTCATAAACGTTTGTCCACCGCTTCCCCCCCGCCGTGGGTGACTGGAAGGGAAGGGATGCAGAGCACAGGAGGCCAGCATTATGCTGGGAAGAGCACCATACTGGAAGCTGGTCTTACTTGCTTTGTGTCCAGACAGAGTCTTCTGTGCCTCGGTTTACCCATTCACCAAATAAGAGAGACATCCCTCGTGGATATTCGGTGGTTATATCACTTGGAAGGACATTAAACGGGAAGAGCAGGGAGATTACAGAAGGAGGAACAGTGGGGACTTCTAGATCCAGCTCTGTCCCTCGGTCACTGTGTAACCTTAGCTCAAGTCCCATCTCTTCCCTGAGATTCAGAACAAGGAGGTTGTCCTCAGTGCTCATGAAGAAGGTCCCTTCCTGCTTCCCATCTCTCTCCAACTGTTGATCTATTTATTCTTTGAGGCTGGAGTTTGGAATTCAGCCTGGGCTGTGGAAATCAGGGAAGGCTTCCAGGAGAAGGCAGGCCTCCAGCCAGGCCTGATGTGCTGAGACCTGAGTCTCAGATCCAGTCTTGGAGCCGAGGATGACAGAAGCGTCTGCTTTGTACCAAACTCTCTTACCTTATCTGCTTCAGTCCTCAAAACAACCCAGTGAGCCAGTGAGACCTCACTCTTTCCATTTCACAAATGAGAAAACCAAGGCTTTGAGAAGTTGAGTAACTTGCCCAGGATCCTACAGCCAGTCCATGGTAGAGCTGGAACTCAGATGCCGGCCTAGGATGAGCAGAAGCTGGTTCTCAGCTTCTCTGAGAGCCGGAGTTGGCGGTGGTGGGGGGAGGTTGTCTCAGGGTGTGGACGGTGGTTGGCGGTCAGTGATGCTCCTTCGTGGTAGGAGGCTGGATGGGGAAGCAGCTGGAGTTGGGCGATAGGAGGCCAAGAGCCCACAGATAAGGCAGGAGGTGGGCGGTCAATGTGCACATCCCGGCAGCTGGAGTTTAGATGAAATCTCGACTAGCCCAACGCAAAGGCTAGAATAGGGATCACATTGCTCCCAGGCCCCAGTAAGCCCACTCCCTGCTTCTCGCGGCCGCGTCTCACGGCTGAGCTTTGCAGCACCTCCTGGGATGTTCCCCTGCGCTTTGCATGCTGCAGCCCCAGCCAGGCCTCCCTCTCCACTGGGTCCTGGGAGACAACAGGACAAGGAGAGGAAGCATGTAGTCTGTCTGTCTGCCTCCCGGCAGCTACACATGAAAACAGTCAACAGGACCTGCAAACTCTCAGTGCCTCCTGTGACTGGCTGGTGTGTTCATCTCGTTGCACCGTGAGCGCCGTCATGCAGGGCCCGTGTTTTCCAGCTCGCCCTGCCACCTCACAACTGCTCACATCACACAGCTACCTTCTCTACCTGGCCCCCAGTGACTTTTCAGTTTGAGGACCTGAATTCGTGGAGCAGAAGCACAGAAGGGCAGAGATGACGGTTTGCAGGGAAAGGGGGTCTTTGAGATAAAGGGAGGGAGAGAGTAACATCCTGGAGTCCCACCGTGGACCAGGCAGCACCGGGAATAGAATCCAGGATCCCTGACCCCCAGTCCAGTGCTCGCCGACCTGCCTTCCGCTGCCTCTCAGAAGCCACAGAGGAGAAATCGGAAGCACCTAAAGGAAAAGAATGGAAAACACAAATGAATGTTCCACTGATGGCCAGTCCCACCACTCACACTGTGACGCAAGGCAAGTCCCTGCCACCTCCAGGCCTCAGTGTTCCCATCCACGCAGAAGGAGGCTGGACCTATGACATCTAGGGCTCCCATGAGCTCCTGAGCCTCCGCCCCCCCCCCCCCAGAAGCCACATGGAACGTACCGCGCGTTCCTCGGCCCCGTTCCGCACGAGCTAATATTGACCTAGGGCTCTTTCCTTTGGCCTGTGCAGGGGCTGTGTTTGCTCTGGCGGGACCCCCAGCCTCGCCTGTGCCCCTCTGAGCTCCAGCTATGCCGGCCAAGACAGGAGGGGCCCAGACGTGCACCTCATAGGCCAGGGGGCCAAGCAGAATCCACAAGAAGCCCAGAGCACCTTCCCATGACCTCCACCCCGCCGCCCAGCTTTTAAAGCTTCTAGTGTATTTTTTAAAAATAAGAACTTGGGGCTTCCCTAGTGGCGCAGTGATTGAGAGTCCGCCTGCCGATGCAGGGGACACGGGTTCGTGCCCTGGTCCAGGAAGATCCCACATGCCGCGGAGGGGCTGGGCCCGTGAGCCATGGCCGCTGAGCCTGCGCGTCCGGAGCCTGTGCTCCGCAACGGGAGAGGCCACAACAGTGAGAGGCCCGCGTACCGCAAAAAAAAAAAAAAAAAAAAAAAAAGAACTTGCCCAAACACAGTCAAATGTCTGGGTTTTTCTTTTTTTTAATGTGTCTTATAAATATACTCTCAACACACATCTAACACCCACCCACACACATGGTACAATAACTGTTGGTTCTCCCTCACTTGGGAATCACATGGAAAGCTTAAAATGAGGCCCTTCCTTGGAGAAATGGCTGATTCCAGGGTCAGGCCAGGGACAGAACGAGATAAGCCCGGGACAGCTTTCTGTGCCAGGAAGTAAGGAAGAACTCAAAGAGCAATGAGGCCGTCATTGGAGCCACAGAGCCAGCAAGAAGGGCCCCCTCCAGCTTCCCTTGAGCATCAGAAGAAAAAGGATAGTCACACATTATCACCCACTGAATAAAACAGGAATTATCACTTATCGCCTTGAATAAATGAACAAATGAATTAGAAGTGTGATGAGTAACGGCGATTTGCACTGTCTCAAAGTACCAGCCTGAAAATGCTTTTCCGATACAAAGAGGAAAGTGTAGCTTGACTCTGGAGAGGCCTGAAGGTCGAGCCCAGCCGAGGGTCCGGAGCGGCTTCATCAGTAACGGGGCAAATCCCAAGTGCGGGCCACCTGCAGGAAGTAGCGGGAATCCCAGCATCACTTCTGTGACAGCTCAGCTGAAGAGGCCCAGCTTGAACCTAACCACGAGGAAACAAACCCCAAGTGAGGCGCACTCTGCAAAGCAGCTGGCCCCCCATCTTCAGCAGCATCAAGGCCAAGAAAGTGAAGAATAGATGAGGAAATGAAGGACTAGCTGTTCCAGGCCCAAGGCGACTGGAGAGACGAGACAACTCAGCGTGAGGACAACTCCACGCGAGGTCATTCCTGGGACCACAGGCAACCTCGTATGGGGCTCAAGAATGTCCTTTGAGATGTGTCAGCATCAGTGTCCTGATTTCCAGGTCGAATCGTGTTTGTGGGGATAAGGTCCCTGTTGGTGGGAAACAGACACTAAAATATTCAGGGGGATGGGTCACCACGGCAGCAACTTACTCTCAAAGGGTCGGGGGGAAATGATTTTTCATACTTGACCTGCAACTTTTCTATAATGTTCAAGATCATTAGAAAATTAGAGAGGGGAGGAGGACTTCATGAATCTACAGCTTTGAGTCCCGAGCTAAGATGCCCAGGAGAGGCCAGGAGGAGAAAAGTGTTGCCTCGAAGGAGGCCAGCGCCTCTACCTCCTTCATAGCACTTCCAGCAAATGAAATGAGAAATGGACATCAGAGAGGGCACAGCCCTGCCTGAGGTCACACAGCGAGTGGGGCAGCAGGCACTAGCAGCTCCTTTCTTCTTGTGTTTCTCTCTCCCTCCCTCAGGCCTTCTGAGGCCTCCCAGGATTCTGGGCAGCACCTGGTCCCATGGGGCCAGCACCAGACAGAGACCAGAGCCCTGAGTTCCGTCCTCGCTCTGCCTCACTCACCCATGGCTTTCTGTGGGTCTGGGAGTTGTGGGGACTTGGGTTCAGCGGGTTCGGTCTCTGACCCGCTGGATGACCTGGGGCAGGTCACTGAACCTTTCTGCATTTGTTTCCTTATCAGCACGTGGTAGGATAACATGTGGAAATATCCACCAGTGCCTCCTTCCCTAGAATTTTCTGTGTCCTGTCCCACTCCTGCCCCCCTGCTCCCCGGTGCCCACCTTGGGGCAGCCTGGCACACTGCTGTCCTCAGGGATAACCCAGAAGAGTGCAGGTAACAAAGAGTCAAATTCACTGGCTTTTGAGTTTCAAAAGTCCAGACTCTGCCATAGTGTAGAAACTGTGGAAGCCCTGGTGATGAACCGGAGACGTCCGCTCTTGAGACCAGGTAGATTTGGGGGCTGCAGGGGAACAGATGCAAGAAGCAGTGGGGGGAGCTGAGGGGCTAGGGGTCCCTGAGCCCCCACTAGAGTGGGAGTTCTCCGGATGCCCTGGAGACCCAAGACAGTGGGAGAGAGCTAGGATGTGGTGAGATCGGAGTTCCCACCTGGCACAGGAGCTGGGGACATGGCCTTTCCTGGGGGCGGACAGGGCAGCCAGAGCCCCACCCCATGGCCGGTGAGCAGAGAGCTCTCCCCTCAGAGGGGCAGGTGCAATGAACATCCTCCCCTGCACCCACGGAGGCACAGGCATGGCATCCACGTGGCCCCAGGGAGCTGGTGGCTTCAAAGGGACGTGGTGATGAGGAATGAGGGAGGACTCAGCAGTGCCCTCGAGGACTAGACAAGAACAGGGACAAGCCAGCAGATAACAACACTAGGGTCTAATGTGCTCCTCCCAACAGCGTCCCAGTGCTACTTAGACCCTCAGACCTTCAACAACCCTGGGGCAGGGGCCAGGGGGACCAGGAATGAGCGATGTTTCCATAACTTGATGTGGTGAAGGCATCACATAGAAATTAAGGTCAGTTCAGAATTTATCAATAGAAAGAAAGCTGCTCTCCTCACACCCGAGTTTGCAAATTGCGCTTGCTAATTACAGTGTGTTAAACGAGAATAGACCAGGGGCACGCTTGGGGCAGGCTCCCACCGGCTTGTGTGGCTAACTGCGCACACGTGTTCCTAACTCTGCGGTCAGCGACCTTATCAGCGACAGTGGAAGCATTTACACCATGGAAATTGGCATGTACTACCAGGCGGCACGAACTGTAATTTGTTTTATATTTCAGAGGGCCTGTTTGCCAGCGTGTCTCTGAATAGACTCTCCTGCACAGGGTTGCCGTGGGCATTAAGTGAGATTGTTCAGAGTGCTTGGCACCGTGACTGCCACGCAGTAGATGCTCAGTAAGTGGTCGCTGCTGAAGCTGCTGTTGCCCTCACGGAAAGACAAGGAGGTCAGGCTCTGCCTTGGAGCTCGTCCCCTCCCTGTCTCACTGCTGGTGGTGGAGTCAAGGGATTTTTTTAGCCCTGCTAGTCACCAAAGCTGTCTGATACGATGGCCCACCCCTGAGAAAGCCTTGTCTTGAGGATGCTGTGCTAGAAGGTTTGCAAAGACCCAGGCCTGCTCAGTGGAGGACAGCAAGGCCTTCCCTGGCCCTCCCAGGTGAGATGGGAACACCAGTCTCTGGGCAGGACCGCATAGAAAGCTAGCAGCAGGGTACAAGCCCCTAGGTGGGGGGACAAGGTGGATGGGAAAGAGGAAGACAGACCCCTGGACACCTGCACAGTCAACCGTAGCCAACTCTGTAAGGGTTGAAAGCACCAGTGGAAAAATTACACAGTTGTTTTGCCCCATCCTGTGGGCTGCATATGTTTTCGTGATCAGCTGACAGGAAAATGGTTTTCTTCCTGGTGTCGGGCCGTATTGCACGTCCCGTCACACTCGGGAAGCCTCGCAGAGGCGTGACGCTGGGATTGTTTATGTTCGTTTTATTTTTCTTTTTCTTCATTTCTGGATGCCCTTGTTCGGCCCAGAGACCACATTGCCATTAAGAGGTCAGGATATTTTAGGATCCTGGGCCCACTCCACCCAGCCTGGGCCGAGAGAATCCAGGGTATACGCCGATTCCGGCCACTGACCAGCCACGAAGGCTGGCAGGGCCGTAAACAAGAGAGGGCGGGGCCTTCCAGGCCTCTCTGGTTGCGGCCAGTTTATTTGGACAAGAGCAGAGAGCACCAGCCGGGGTGTCCCAAAATAACTCACGTGGCCGGGGCTGGGATTTTCTCCCCATGGAAAACTTAAGGTAATTTTTCATGGCTGCAAGGTCCAGGCCCCCAGATAGACCTCCCAGAATCACCTGATCACTGTGGCCCTGATGGTTCTGGAAGCCCAAGGAAGCCATCTCCTTGTCTCTGGGCTCCCTCACATTGCCAGGGGTTGCGGTATAGCCAGAGAAGGATGACCCAACTGCCAAGCCCTCGGACGCTCAGGGTGTCACTCCTTCCAGCATTGGACAGATGGGGAAACTGAGGCCAGAGAAAGAAAACTAAAACTGTAAGAGCGGGAGTATGCTTTGTCCATTCCTTGTAGGTGTTGGGCACAGTGCTGAGAGCAAATTAACACCGAAGGGAGCAACTGAGCGAGCAGTGGAGGGGCAGGAGGATAGGTGAGGAGAATGGGGGCAGCAGCAGCAGATCAAGGGCGTGGAATCTCAGTCAGGGATCTTGATAAAGGAGATGGGCCTCGAGGGGGCCTTGCAGATGCAGTCTGTGCCCAGGAGAGAGGAGGGGAGGGAGAAAGGCACTTCTGGTGGTAGAAGCAGCACAAGCAAAGGTAAAGAGGCGGGATGACCATGCCCCGCACACTCAGAGCTCATCCACGGCCAGAGGCCACGATGCGACCACCCAGAGGGAAAGAGGCAGACCTGGGCTCGAGGCCACACCCCTGATCCTGAATCCCGTGCCCTTCCCATGACCCAGGGCTGCCCACCAAGGGCCTGGAGGAGCCAAGGGCGAGCTCCAGGGACCCCCTGCCCTTGGGCATACAGCACGAGGTAGGAGCCTTGGATGGAAAGGGTCTGGGCCTTGGGAATGTCCTTGTCCTCAGAATCCTCATCGAGGAAGGAGCCTGAGGCCTCTGGGAGAGGCCAGGTTCCAGAGTCGGACACTGGAGCCGCCCCCAGCTCCACTGCAGGGTTTGCTGATGGTCGTGGACGAAGCAGCTGAGTGCCTACCCACCTGTGCAGCCTCTCATCTGATCCCTCCACACCCCTGAAGGAAGAACTGGTATCATCCCCATTTTGCAGATGAGGGGACTGAGGCGCAAAAGTTACGCAGCTTGCTCAAGGTCGTACAGTGTTAAGTGGCCAATCCAGGAGCTCAGCCCCCGGTTGCCTGACACCAGAGTTGTCACCAACTGCTCCCATTTCCAGGCAAGTCTCTAAACCCCTCTCGGCCTCTGTATCCTCAAGGCCACTGTGACTCATATGGGGGCATCGGGAGAGGAGTCAATGAGATAATGCCTGTCAGGGACCTGGCCTTTCCCCAGGCACACAGCCTATGTGTCTGGAAGCCCCATCCCCCTGACCTTCCCCAGGGACCCTGCCTCCCCTCCCAGGACAAGACGGGGCCCCTCTGGCTCAGCAGGGCAGGGGTTAAGGAGAACCGGGGCCGCTCTGGGGGCCCAGGTAAGGGACCAGGCAGCCAGGGAAACACAGGTCCACTTCATCCCCTGCTCAGCCAGTTGGATCCTCCCTGTCACCCTGGACCCACTGGGGACTTGGGGTTTTCATGCATCTGATTAGCATAAATTAGCAGCCGCCAGCAGGAGGGAGGAACACATTCCAGGAGGCCCAGTCTTGTTTTTGGAAACCTTATCGAGTTCTGCTGAGGGCTCCCCTTGTTCATTGGTCACTGGATGGCCGACCGTTGTTTGTGTACCCAGCGGAGGCCCACCCCAGCCCCCGGTGAGCCCATGACCCACGGCTCCAAGGATAACACAGAGGGAAGGATCGTGACACCCAGGAGGAGACACGATGCCCCAGCAGCAAGACGCCCTCAGACTCCAGACCTGACCCCAACCCCAGACCCTCGCCCGGGCTCTGTCTGCACTGAGAGAAGGACCTCTGTGGGGGGCAGTGGGGGCTGCAGGAGGAGGGCCGGAATGGTTTCCTCCAGTGCTCCCATCAGGGGAGGGAGCAGTGGTCCTCCTGAGCTGCTCAGGCTGGATTACAACCATAGAGCCCTTTCAACTGTGCACACCAACCCAGTTCCCTGGGGAAGAAGCTGGTGCCCTGACTTCCCAAGGAAAGGGGAGGGAACTTCCATCCCCAAAAGCCCACTGTGTGCCAAGCCCAGGTTTGAGTGCCTTCCATGTCATCAAAAGATCCCATGGGTGGTAGAAGGGAAATGGGCAGCTTTTGTCTGCCAACCAGCCCTCCCCTCTGCTTCTGGTAACTCTGCAACCATTAGAGTTGATCTTTAGGGGAAGCACGAGCAGGAACTCTGGAACCAGATGAAGTTCAGATCTCAGCCGCACTACTCACCAACTGTGTGCCTCTCTGCCTCAGTTCCTTTCCTGAAAAATGGGATCATTGTTCCGAGAGTGAAATGAATGAGTGCATTTAAGGTGCTTCTTAGAACAGTGCTGGCACATGGTAAGCGTGATGAGTTAGTTGTGGCTAATCACCTTAGTCCCAATCCAAGTGATTCTAGTGAGACTGCTAATCACAGCACCTCTCTCTCCAGCCAGAAGGGTGGACATGTGACCTAGATCTGGCCAATAGGAGCATCTCATCTCCAACTGGCCACAGCGATTGGCCCAGGAATAGACAAGCTCAGCCAATCAGACTCTTGCCCTGGTATTTTATATTTGGATGTTGGTAGAGACACTCTCTGTTTCCCTGGTGTGGCTGAGCTGGAAAGACATAGCCCCATGCTGCCCATGGCCCTGTCCTCCTGTCCTCACTCACCACATCAAGGAAGCCCGTGTGCAGTAGGAGAAAGTGAGGCCATCGGACAAGAGACAAGCAGAGCCAAGAGAGATGTAGAGGCAGACTGAGAAACCAAGAGACACATGGAGATTGACAGAGTGACTGGCTTACAGAGAAGGCCACGCCAATATTTCCATCCCTACACTTCCCATCCTGTGAGCCAGTTAAAATCTTGAATAATTCAAGGTTTATTATTTCTACTGTACAAACAAGCAAACTGAGGCTCAGGACGAAGAGTGTCTTAGTCTGTTCAGACTGCTCCAACAAAAGACCATAGACTACAAACAATGGTGGTTTACAAACAATGGTGGTTTACAAACAGTGGAAAATTATTTCTTACAGTTCTGGAGGCTGGGAAGTCCAAGATTAAGACAGCAGCAGATTCAGTGTCTGGTGAGGGACCATTTCTTGGTTCACAGACAGCAGTCTTCCACATGTCCTCACACGTGTAAGGGGTGAGGGGACTCTTGGGGGTCCCTTTAACAAGGTCACTAATCTCACTTAGGAGGGCTCCATCCTCATGGCCTAGTCACCTCCCAAAGTCCCCACCTTCTAACACCATCACCTTAGGGGTTAGGTTTCAACATATGAGTTTGCGGGAGACACAAACATTTAGCCCAGAGCAGGAGTGATCTGCCTATGGGGAGCGCAGCTATAGGTGATGGAGACAAAGGCAGGTGGCCTAGTCCCAGAGTCCAAGAAAGGGGGAGGGATGGAGACAACTTGGCCTCCTTGTCTCCCCATCCCTCCTTGGAGTAGACATTAGCCCTCTGTTTGGACGGCTGCCTGGAAGAAGAGAGAACCTGAGTTGGAACTCCAGCTCTACCGTTTTCTGGCCATGGGAACCTTAGGCAACTCACGTCTCTTCTCTGAGCCCAGTTTCCTCATCTGTAAAATGGGTATAATATTCCTTATTTCATTATGTTGGCATAAACTCATGTCACATTGAGAGTGCCCAGCACATACTCAGCACCCAGTAAATGTTCTTTTTTCCATTCCCCCCAGAGAACATCAGTCATCTCAACCCTCCAGGAAGCCAAAACGCCTCAGACCTGAAGGGCCCTTCATGTTCTCAATGGATCACCAAGGCAGGATGGTAACCTCCACTTTAGAGATGGGGAAACTGAGGCTCAGGATGGTTCAGCCGCATACCCAAGGTCACAGAGCTTGTTAATGGGACCTCTCAAACTTCAACCAAGTTGCCCTGAGTCCCTGCCCCAGCGTTCTTTGCAGTCAGAGGCTGAGAGTCCAAGTGGGAGAGATGAGGGTAGGGTAAGTGGTGAGGACTGAAGCGGGTAGGGGTGAGCCCTGAGGGTCCTGCCCAGCTTCCAAGGGCTCAGCCCTCCCCACTCTCCCCAAGCCTAGACTCTGGGCCCTGGGTAAAGGACTCCCCCTGCTGGCCAGCTAGGGAGCCCCAGCCCAGGCTCTTGGTAAATCCCGTGGAACGCACCTCACAGAGAGCTTTGGAGTTTGGAGCGTGTACTCTGTGTGACTTTAGGCAAGGGACTTCACCTCTCTGAGCTTTGGTTTTCTCATATGCCAAATGGGAATAATAACAGTGTAATAAATGAAGTAACACTGCAAAGTGCCTGGCACAGTGCCCAGACCAGTGGTTTTCACACTTGAGTGTGCATCAGAATTACCTAGTATTGAATAAAACCCAGATTCCTGGGGCCCAGGTGCAGTTTCCAATTCAGTCTATCCTTCATGGGGTCTGAGAATTTGCATTTCTAGCTAGTTCTCAGATGATGGTCAAGCTTTCTGATCTGCGGAAAATAGTTTTAAAAAGTAAAAGAGTAATAAGTACATGAAAAGAGGCTTAACATCACCAATCATTAGGAAAATGCAAATCAAAACCACAATGAGATACCACTTCACACCCATTAGGATAACTAGTATTAAAAAAAAATTTTTTAAAGAACAAGTGTTGGCAAGGATATGGAGAAATTAGAACTTTTGTGCATTGCTGATAGAAATGTAAAATGGTGCAGCCATTGTAGAAAATGATATGGAAATTCCTCAAAAAATCAAACTTGGAATTACCATGTGACCCAGCAATTCCACTTCTGAGTATATACCCAAAAGAATTGAAAGTAGGGACTCAAATAAATACTTGTATACCTATGTTCATAGCTGCATTATTCACAATAGCCAAAAGGTAGAAGCAGCCCAATTGTCCCAACGGATGAAAGGATGAACAAAGCATAGTGTATACATACAGTGGAATATTATTCAGCTCTAAAAAGGAAGGAAATTCTGACATACGCTACAACACGGATTAACCTTGAAGACATTATGCTAAGTGAAATAAGACAAATATTGTATGATTCTGCTTATATAAGTTACCTCAAATAGTCAAATTCACAGAGACAGAAAGTAAAATAGTGGTGGCCAAGGGCTGGGGAGAGGAGGGAATGGGGAGTTATTGTTTTATAGGTACAGAGTTTGAGTTTGGGAAGATGGAAAGTTCCAGAGCTGGATGGTGGTGACGGTTGCATAACAGTGTGAATGTATTTAATGCCACTGAACCATACACTTAAACACGGTTAAAACGGTGAATTGTATGATAGGCATGTTTTACCCCCCAAAATAATAAACATAAATAAAATAGCACTTGATATGACATCTGAAGGATGAGCATTCCTCCGAGGAAGGGGACAGTGTCCAAGCAGAGGGAACCACGTGAGTCCAGCCTGGGAGCACAGAGTCCCCAGGGTGTCCCGGAGCAGGGGGCAGGGTTTCAACATATGAATTTGGAGACACAAACATTCAGCAGGGTGAGGCTGAGACTATGAACCTAATCTCTGAGGTCCGTGAGACTCAGTGTCCTCGTCGGCAACATGGGGATGATCCACTCATTTCACAAAGGACCCACAACAGCTCCCCAGAAACAAGAGGGAAAACTCCCAGCCAGGAGGCTGGTTTCTCTGAGACGGGGATGCTGGTGGCGGGATTACATTTTGGGGTCAAAAAGCTTCCCAGGAACTATAGCAACCCCATCTCTACCCATGTCCCTTAAAAGGAGAGAAAACTGCTTCTCCTACACCTGGGCCCTGCCCAACCCTCACCCAGCACAGAGGCCTTGGGGACTGGGGCCTGGACGAGCAGTGTTCCAGAGAAACCACCAGGGGGCGCACTGCACCCACAAACCCAGCTTGTGTCCCGCTCTGGACTGAGGGAGGAAAGACTGTCCTGGGGCCCCTTCTTAGGCAGGAGGCTCCAAGCTCTGCTGCAAGCTGCCCCTGGACAGGGGACACCCTGAGTCATGGATTCACAATCACGGAGATGTCCAAGTTGGAAGAGGCTTAGAAAGAGAATCTTTTTACAGAGGTGAGGAACCCAGAGAGTAGAAGGCACCCGCCATGGTCACAGGACAGGGCAGGGCAGAACAGGACTGGAACCCCACGACTGTCAGCCCCCAGCACATGCACCTACTCCTTCTCTCCAAGCCCCCTGAGAGTCTGGCCCAGACAGAGGCCAGGAACCAAGACAAAATGGAACTGTGGGGAAGGGGCTACCACATCCCCACCATCCCCTGTTTTCCCAGGATGCAGAGGCACAGAGAGGTAAAGCTTGTCTGCATCCCTCCTAAGCAGGTCAGGAACCTATGCGGGGAGGAGGGTCCCAGTGAGCCGCCTCTGCTCCTCCAAGGGGCTTATTTTGGGACAGGGCTGTGACTGGCCAGGCAGACCAGGCCACTGCAGTAGATAGCTCAAAGCCCAGCAGAGAGCCATTGATTGGGGCTGTGGTGGGGAGGACACTGGGGTCAGCCCATTACAGGCCCGCAGAGGACAGACCACCTGATGGGTCCCCTGGGCCCTCTTTGGAGGCGGCAGGACTGGGGAGGTGTCGGGGAGTCCCCCCAGTCTCTGCAGGGCCTCCAACCCCTCCACCAGCTCTTGACCTCATTTCCCTCCTCAAATTCCTGCTGGAAACAGCACCTCCTCCCTGTGGAACGAGAACTTCCAAAAAGGTCTCACCCCTCTAGGAACCTGTCCCAAAGAAACGGTCAGAAACAGTCACTGAAGCACTTTGGTGCTTAAGTTCATGTAACCCTCAGAACAACCCTACAGCATAGATAAAATGAGTTCATTCCCATTCTCCAGCTGGGGGAGCTGCAGCCTGTACGAGGATGGTGAGTGGCTCAGCCGGGCTCTACGAATGCCATACCCTGCCTTCCGTGGCTCTGCCACTACGGCCGGACTCCTGGTGCCCGCCGTCTCCTGTAGTCCTGTGGCCAACCCGCCAGGCAGGTCACATTTTACAGATGAGGAAATGAGGCCCAGAAAACAAACTGTCCTGATAGTCAAGCTCTCCAGGCTTCCCATCACTGCCCAGACCTTAGACAGCAGAAGCACCTAAAAGGTCCCTCAACTCCCCAGGCTGGAATCCAGCATCTATGGGGGGACATTGAACAGGTGAAGAGACCTACTTGGAGAGACCACAATAGAAGGCCAGGCAAGAACACGAGTTGGCCCCACATCACCCTTCCCAGCCACCTCCTTCATTGCTTTCTGCAACTCTAGAGGCTGGAAGGCTAATGTCTCATTTTTTCAAACTACCTTCCAGCCAAGCGTAGCCACGGACACATTCTGGCCAAGGAGATCTAGGTGGGAGTATGCTAGGAAGGGCTTCACTTCCGAAATAAAAAGACAAAGCCTTCCAAATTAGAGACCTTTGGCCTTTCCGCTGCCTTTCTGCCTGGAATGCAAATGTGAGTGCTGGAAGTGTGGCAGCCACTTTGGAACTATGAGGGCAAAAAACCCACAAGTTAGGGACAACAGAGTAGAGCCTGTTCTCTGACACTGTCACTGAGCTGCTGCTGTACCAGCCCTAGATTTCTCATCATGTGAGAATGCTAAACCCCTAGTTCTTTCAGCACTGGTAACTAAGTTTTCTGTTGGCTGCAGCCTACCTGGGTTTTCATTTCCATCAGATACAGAGCAGCAATGAGTAAGGGTTAAGACCAAAGTCTTAAAATATTAGCCTATAGACACATTCACAGAAAGATAGACAAGACGAAAAGGCAGAGGGCTATGTACCAGATGAAGGAACAAGATAAAACCCCAGAAAAACAACTCAATGAAGTGGAGATAGGCAACCTTTCAGAAAAAGAATTCAGAATAATGATAGTGAAGATGATCCAGGACCTCGGAAAAAGAATGGAGGCAAAGATTGAGAAGATGCAAGAAATGTTTAACAAAGACCTAGAAGAATTAAAGAACAAACAAACAGAGATGAACAATACAATAACTGAAATGAAAACAACACTAGAAGGAATCAATAGCAGAATAACTGTGGCAGAAGAACGGATAAGTGACCTGGAAGATAGAATGGTGGAATTCACTGCTGCGGAACAGAATAAAGAAAAAAGAATGAAAAGAAATGAAGACAGCCTAAGAGACCTCTGGGACAACATTAAACGCAACAAAATTCACATTATACAGGTCCCAGAAGGAGAAGAGAGAGAGAAAGGACCAGAGAAAATATTTGAAGAGATTATAGTCGTAAACTTCCCTAACATAGGAAAGGAAATAGCCACCCAAGTCCAGGAAACGCAGAAAGTCCCATACAGGATGAACCCAAGCAGAAACACGCCGAGACACATAGTAATCAAATTGGCAAAACTTAAAGACAAAGAAAAATTATTAAAAGCAGCAAGTGAGGGGCTTCCTTGGTGGCGCAGTGGTTTGGAATCCACTTGCCAATGAGGGGGACACGGGTTCGAGCCCTGGTCTGGTGGGATCCCGCATGCCGCGGAGCAACTGGGCCCGCGAGCCACAGCTACTGAGGCCCGCGCACCTAGAGCCCGTGCTCCGCAGCAAGAGAGGCCACCGCAGTGAGAGGCCCACACTCCGCAACGAAGAGTGACCTCTGCTCACAGCAGCTGGAGGAAGCCCGCGCGCAGCAACGAAGACCCAGCGCAGCCGAACATAAATAAATAAAATAAATTAATTTAAAAAAAAAAAAAGAAAAGCAGCAAGTGAAAAACGATAAATAATACACAAGGGAACTCCCATAAGGTTAACAGCTGATTTCTTAGCAGAAACTCTTCAAGCCAGAAGGGAGTGGCATGATATACTTAAAGTGATGAAAGGGAAGAACCTACAACCAAGATTACTCTATCCGGCAAGGATCTCATTCAGATTCAATGGAGAAATCAAAAGTTTTACAGACAAGCAAAAGCTAAGAGAATTCAGCACCACCAAGCCAGCTCTACAACAAATGCTAAAGGAACTTCTCTAAGTGGGGAACACAAGAGAAGAAAAAGACCTACAAAAACAAACCCAAAACAATTAAGAAAATGGTCATAGGAACATACATATCGATAATTACCCTAAACATGAATGGATTAAATGCTCCAACCGAAAAACACAGGCTTGCTGAATGGATACAAAAACAAGATCCATCTATATGCTGTCTACAAGAGACCCACTTCAGACCTAGGGACACATACAGACTGAAAGTGAGGGGATGGAAAAAGACATTCCATGCAAATGGCAATCAAAAGAAAGCTGGAGTAGCAATACTCATATCAGATAAAATAGACTTTAAAATAAAGACTATTACAAGAGACAAGGAAGGACACTACATAATGATCAGGGGATCAATCCAAGAAGAAGATAAAACAATTATAAATCTATATGCACCCAACATAGGAGCACCTCAATACAAAAGGCAACTGCTAACAGCTATAAAAGAGGAAATCGACAGTAACACAATAATAGTGGGGGACTTTAACACCTCACTTACACCAATGGACAGATCATCCAAAATGAAAATAAATAAGGAAACAGAAGCTTTAAATGACAAAATAGGCCAGATAGGTTTAATTGATATTTATAGGACATTCCATCCCAAAACAGCAGATTACACTTTCTTCTCAAGTGCTCACGGAACATTCTCCAGGATAGGTCACACCTTGGGTCACAAATCAAGCCTCAGTAAATTTAAGAAAATTGAAATCATATCAAGCATGTTTTCTGACCACAGCTCTATGAGATTAGAAATGAATTACAGGGGAAAAAATGTAGAAAACACAAACACATGGAGGCTAAACAATACGTGACTAAATAACCAAGAGATCACTGAAGAAATCAAAGAGGAAATCAAAAAATACCTAGAGACCAATGACAATGAAAACACGACGATCCAAAACCTATGGGATGCAGCAAAAGCAGTTCTAAGAGGGAAGTTTATAGCTACACAAGCCTATCTCAAGAAACAAGAAAAATCTCAAATAAACCATCTAACCTTACACCTAAAGGAACAAGAGAAAAAAGAATAAACAAAACCCAAAGTTAGCAGAAAGAAAGAAATCATAAAGATCAGAGCAGAAATAAATGAAATAGAAAACAATAGCAAAGATCAATAAAACTAAAAGCTGGTTCTTTGAGAAGATTAAAAAAAAATTAGCCTATAGATTAGCAGCTGTATATCCTTGAGCAAGTGGTTTTGTGGTCTAAGAGCCTCCATTTGCTCATCTATTAAGTGGGCATAAGTGTACCTACTGCATAGGGTTGTTGGAAGGGTTAAATAGGACACTGAGTGCCCTCAGCCCAGGACAGAGCACACACACACAAAGGCCAGCTGTTATTAGGGAAGGAGCAA
Source organism: Globicephala melas (assembly GCF_963455315.2). Lineage (NCBI taxonomy): Eukaryota > Metazoa > Chordata > Mammalia > Artiodactyla > Delphinidae > Globicephala > Globicephala melas. The sequence goes on along the minus strand of NC_083314.1, from coordinate 163,800,648 downwards.
AGGGCAGTGAGGAGAAACAGATCCTCTCCCCTCAAGAAAGGACATTTGGAAATGAGGTTTGATCGGGGAAATTGAACATCAGCTCCTGACAGATCAGTAGCTCCATGAACCCCCAGACTATTGACTTCCCTCCGCTTTAATTAAAGGCAAAGCTTAGCAGACTCAATTAGCTGGCCCACTAGGCAAGGAGGTTGCTTCTCAGTCAGGGCTGGCTGAATACACTGGGGATATGGGAAGGAAACGCCCCCCACACACACACACCCTCCCAACTCCAGCCTTCCAAGTCTCTCCTATATCACTCTTCAGAGTCGGACATTCCACTATTAGGGGTTCACTCCTTTGGATCTAAAGGCTTGAAGGAGCTTGGTTCAGAATCTCCAGGGTGGGACTCAGGGCATGGATCTTTGTACAGTTCCCTGGTGATTCGGGCCAGCACCTTGCTGAAAAGCCATGGCTTTAGAGGTGTGAATGCCATGGAACATGTCACCCCCTAAGCTGTGGTCAGCGCTGGCACCTGGGAGTGGGGAAGGGGAAGGAAAAGAACTCACCACCGGGAGGCCACGCCCCACACCAGACACTGCTGAGCACACGCGGTCCTCACCTCATTTAGTCAGCACAGCAATCCCGTGAAAGGGGGTTATTGTCTCCAAGGGTTGAGGGGAAAAGCCTCAGAAAAAGTAAGGGACTTGTCCAAGGTCACACAAGTAATATTGAGGAGATGGGATGCAAATCCAGGCCTCGGCCCTCCGTGGGCTCTGGTCCCAGCCTTCCCATAACTGGCTCTGTGCCCTGGACACACCCTCCCCCTCTCAGGCCTTCTATAAAATTCAGCTGTTGAGAGTCGTGATCTTGCACGACCCCAGCAAGTCAGACGCTGCCTGGGACCAAACCCCAGCCCCGCCCCTTACAGGTGACCTTGAGCCAGTTTCTTAACCCCGCCGTGCCTCCGTTTGTTCATCTGTAAAATGGGGGTAATACCGGTCTCCCCTTCATAGAGTCATGGTGAGAATTAACTGAGCTGATACCTGGAAAGTGCTTGGAGGGGGTGTGTCCCACACAGAGTGAGAGCCGTCCTGCTTTGACTCGCACCTCAGCCACTCTCTTGGGTGGTGAGACCCCAGACAGGTCCCTTGGAGAGGGTGAGGTAGGCAGCAGGGTTGGGGGTGGCTCAGAGGGGAGGGAGAAGTCACCTTCAAAACAATAATAACAGTAAAAGGTCTGCCTGAGCCTCAGGCTCCCAGCTCTTTGGCCCCCAGCTGGTCCCTCGAATCCCTGGGCGGATAAATCCCAGCTCCTCACTTCCTGGCCTCTCAAAGAGGCCCTTTGTCTGGTGGGTATCAGAGGCCAGTTCTGGCCCCACTAAGGTCCGATCAAACTGTACTGCAGACCCGGGACAAAGGGCCCTCACATGGCCAGAGAGACCCGGCTCTGCTCAGGACACGCCTGCTGTCCCCCAACTTCCGCGACCCGGGTGGCCCAGGGGGGCCCACGCAAGCAGCCTGCCTCAGATCAGAGGCAGCGGGGACAGAGGCCAAGCCCCGCGGGCGGGCAGGGGAGGGCCCTAGATGAGGGGACAGGAGCAAGCGACCCCTCAGCGGGGCTTCTCCTAATCAAAGCCTCCTAAAGTTCCCCATTTGGGAGCCAGAGGGCAGTTTTTTAAAATAAACAAATAAAACGTTCAAAGTCCTCTTGCAGCTTCTCCTCACCCCCCAGACTAAATGCCCGCTGCTCCCCAGCCCCATGAAGTCGCGCTGCTGCTGCTTCCCCCTCTGCGTCCTCCTCTTCTCCAAACCCACTGGGGCCCTCCTCCCCGGGGACTTGGCCCCGGCAGTTCCCTCTGCCTGTGGACCTTTCCTCCACCATGTCCCCAACCGCTTATCAGTCAGGCTTTGCTCAAAGATACATTCCCTGACCCCTGACCCCTGGCCCCCAGCCCTTCTCTGGCACTGTGTCCAGTCCTCCGTCCTTTCCCTCTGGAGCTGCTGGTTCCCACCTCTCTTATCAAGGTCACCAACGACTGCTGGTTACTGGGCCCAACGGCCAAGCCCCAGCCCCGTTGTAAGTGACCGGCCAGCAGCCTGGACACAGTCTGGACAACACGCTGCCTGCTCTTACTTCTGGGCACCTCGGTCAGTCTTCCTCCTGCTTCGGGGGGCTCGTCCAAAGATGGGAGGTGGTCTCCTTCACCCTCACTCCCTCACGCAGCCCCTGCTTTTAAGCATCTTTCTGCGGATGACACCCAAACTCATACCTCCGGCCCCAACCCGTCCCCAGACCTCCAGGTTCCCACATCCACCCTCGCTGCCAGGAGCCCTCGAGGCTGAGCAATGGGCATTTCACAGTCAGCAGGCCGGACGCTCGCCCCAGGCCGCGCTGCCCCCAGCTTGCCAGCTCCTGCACGAGCACCCCCTTGCTCACCCTCACCCCCTCACATGGGATGATCCTGCCCCCCCCACCCTCAAAACAGATGCAGAATCAGACCACTTCTGCCGCTCCCAAGGCCATCACCCTGGATTTTTGCCAGAGCCTCCAAACCGGTCTGTCTGCTCTGCCCCGTCCCCTTCAAAACCCTGCCGTGGCTCCCTTCTCGCTCAGGATAAAAGGCCAGTGAGGGCCTACGTGGCCCTGCACAGCTGCCGTCCCTGTCTTCCGCTGTTACCCTCTGACCCCCGCCCCTGCCCGCCCCCACTCTGCACTCCAGCACAGGGGTCTCCTCCCCACTCGGGGTCTTTGCATCTGCTGTTCCCTCCTCCTGGACCACCCTTCTCGCAGGTCAGTCCCTCCCTCCTATGGGTCTCAGCTTGCATGTCACTGGATCCAAGAAATCTTCCCTGGCCAGCCCCTATTAACAACAAAGCAACCGTGCCGCCCATCAGCACCGCACCTCCACCCTTGCTCCATAGCATTTATCACCCGCTGGCCTCCTCTGTGTTTGCTGCGCCCCTCACCATAATTAGGCTCCATGTTAACAGGGACTTCACTGTTTGGGTCAATGCCAGCACCCAGAAGAGTGCCCAGAACATCTTAGGGGCTCCAGAAACTCTCGCTGGGTCAGTGAATGAGCTGTGTATGGAAGGAAAAGTGCAATTTGCCTGTAGCGGGGGGATGGCGGGGCGGGGCGGGGCGGGGGGGGGGCGGGGCAGGAAGAGATGCTGGCAGAGGAACTGCACAGATGAGACTGAGGCATGAGAGAACACAGCATGTTCAAGCCGGTGGGGAGTGGAGTGTGCAGGGTAGAAGGTGGAGGGTCTGAGTCTAGGGCTGGGGAGTTGGGCAAGAGCCTGATCATGAAGGGCATTTGTTCATTTATCCATTCATTTAATATTTATTAAGCCCTATGTGGAGGCTGGCCTTCCGCCCATCTAAGGGGAGTGGACTTAACCCTGAAGGTACTTGGGAGCCATTGAGAGACAGAAGGCTCAGCGCATCTCACTGCTGGTCACAATGCTCCACGCTAGGGAGCGCAGTGAGCCACTGGGTCTTCCCCCAGGGGGCCTGCTCTGCCAGTGTCTTTGCTCCGGGGCAGCCTTTTGGAGGTCTGGGGAGAGGACGTCCACTGAGGTTTCCCCTGGAGAAGCTGCACAGCGACAGTCTCCACATGAGCCGGCCCATCCATCTGTGACCCTTCCAGTGTGTGGGTTCCCACAACCCAGAGGGGGGACTTGGACCTCCCAGTCTGAGGGAACCTCTTCCAGCGAAGCCAGCTCTTTCATTCCCTGGTGGGGCAACTGAGGCTACCAAAAAGAAAGGATTTATTCAAGGTCATACTGCGTGTCAGTCACAACTCTTTTGTTTACAAGTAACAAGCACCCAATTCAGATGGACTTCTTAAAAAAAGAAGAGGAGGCCTTCCCTGGTGGCGCAGCGGTTGAGAGTCCGCCTGCCGATGCAGGGGACACGGGTTCGTGCCCCGGTCCAGGAAGATCCCACATGCCGCGGAGCGGCTGGGACCGTGAGCCGTGGCCGCTGAGCCTGTGCGTCCAGAGCCTGTGCTCCGCAACGGGAGAGGCCACAACAGTGAAAGGCCCGCATACAGCAAAAAAAAAAAAAAAAAAAGGAGAAGAGGAAAAAGATGAAGCAGAGAAGGAGGAGGAGGAGGAAGAGGAAGAAGGAGGAGGAGACTTGACTCACATAACCAGGATGTTGAAAGGTGAATTTCAGGTACAGTTGGATCCAGGCCTCAAACAATGGCTGGCTCAGCTTGGGACACATGCCACCTCCCCTGTGAACCAATCATTGGGCCAGAGGTCTGCAGAACCCTCAATGGCCAAGCCTAGGTATAATATGCCTCCCATTAGAGTGGAGGTGAGGTGGGGGGGAGCAGTGTCAGCCCCATGTGACACCCCAAAGAAAAATCAGAGTGCTGATCCAAGAAAGGGGGGAACAGAAGCAGGTGTCCACCACACCCAGGAACTCAGGGACCGAACCCAGGCCTGAACCCTGGCCACCTGACTCCAAGCCTCCCACCATCCCACTCCCCTGAATCCTATCGGCAAGATTATCCAGACATCAGCAAGGGGGGCAGAGGGGGCCAGGGTGGGAGGTGCAGGAGCTGGAGGAAGGGGGCCAGTCGGGAGATCATCTGGCCGAGAGGTAATGAGCCCCTTGACAGAAACGAATCAATCTCCTAACTCCCTAACCCACTTTCTCACTTTGGCATTTTGCTGAGGGAAACATCTGTCACTTGTTTAAGATGAATGATACACCAACACCATTATTAATGTATTTTTAAGTGGTGTTTAGAATTCATTTCATTTTAAATAAAAGAAGACGACATATATCTTTCCCTACTTGTTTAGACCCTCAAGATGCCAGCACGACGTGGCTGCTGCCTAAACGGTGTGACATCTGGGCATGGCCCCCAGCACAGTGCACAGAGCCCAGCCCACCTCGGTCCGCTACGTGGCAGGAGAATGCAACCTTCAGTGAGAGAAACCTAAGGCTGGTGAGGGCGGGTGAGGTGAGTGATTTCCTCTACAGCTGGCGGGAGTATCAGTGTCATTTTTCTGGAAAGTCATTTAATAGGACGTTTCAGCTCACTCATCTCACTTCTGGGAAGCCCTCTTGAAGATATCACTGGAGATGCGAAACAAAGCTTTGACTGCTGAGGATGTTCATTGTGGCATTGTTTACAACAGAGAGAAATTGGAAATAACCTAAATGTCCAACCAGAGGAGAACGGTTGTGCAAACTTAAACAGGTCCACTCAATGGAATGGTTTATGTCTATTCAAAAAAAAAAAAAATGTTGCCTGCAAAGATGATTGACTTCAGATGATTTGATTGGAAAAAGCAGAAACTTAAGGAAACTCAGGTAAAAGGAGGATTATTTTAAGCATCAGAGGAGTTTCCCAGAATACAACTGCCAGCAGCAAAACTGGACACACCAAACCTGCCAGGTCCACAAGCAGCATATATCTCCCCAACTAGGTCTCTCATCCCTGTTTCTCTCTCACTTCAATCTTCTCTCTCTGCAGACCAGCTTGGTGGTTCCACCCCCAGACTTTACCAGCTCAGTCACATAGCTATTTGATTCAATCTTCCCCTCTTCCTATTGAAAGAAAAATAGACAAGAAGGGAGGGAGGAGAAAGGGTAAAAAGAGAAAAGAGAAAGAAAAAAGAATTCCTAAGAAGTCGCAGCCTGGTCCAATCAGCTGTGCTGGACCAGGAGGACTACCCACATGACACCAGTCTTCTATCTTTGTTGTTTGGATAGGGTAAGGCAGGGGAAATGATTGCTATCTCAAATAGGAGTACATAATCCAGGGTGTATTCGTTATCCATTGCTGCATAACAAATTATCCTCTTTAAACATTTAGTGATTTAAAGCAACGTTTATCTCACACACTTTCTGAGCATCAGGAGTTGAGGGGCATCTTAGGTGGGTACCTCTGACTCAGGGTCTCCCATGAGGTTGACGTCAAGTCTTCCAAAGGCTTGATGGGACTGGAGGACCCACTTTCAAGCCCACCCTTGTGGCCATTGACAGGAGGCTTCAGTTTCTTGTTGGCTATTGGCTAGAGGCCACAGTTCCACCCCCACACAACCGTCTCCATCAGGCTGTTTACAACGGGACAGCTGGCCTTCCCCAGAGCAAATGATCTGCGAGAGAGAGAGAATTACCAGGACTGAAGCTGCAGGGTCTTTTCTAACCTAATCTCAGAAATGACCCCATCAATTCTTCCATAACTTATTGGTCACACAGAGCAACCCTGGCACAGTGTTGTGGGGGGGGGGGGAACTACACAAGAGTGTGAGCCCCAGGAGGACAGATCAGTGGGGACCACCTAGGAGTCTGGCTAATACACACAGAAAAACTCATTCTATAGCAATGGTTTCAGAAGTGGATGTATGATTTTTAATATACGAATCAAGTTGGGTGAACGTAGTCCAAAAGAAAACCTTCTTTGTAAAATAACTTGCCTTTGGTTATTCCTACTGGGTAAAGAGGACCTGACCAGGCCAGAGCTGAGACTGGACCAGCTCATAGGGCTGAGCCATCCAGTTACCCACCTGAGAACTGGGTCACAGGATGGCGGCAGGACCAAGAGTGGTGCTTGGGTCCTGCCCTAGCTGGGGTTCAGGCACATATAAGATGGGTCTGGCGGACTAGAGGCAGGCACCTAAGGGAAGCCAGGAAGCACCGTCAGGTGCCAAAGGAGAAACTCATCCTAAACTCTTCATAAGAGGAAGCAGAGGGTGGGTAGCAAGCCAGACCCAGCAGCAGGGGTCTCAGGATGGAGGGAGGCGGTTCTGAATTCCTCCTGCCAACTGGTTTCTGGAGCTGCTGCAGCCCAGTCACCAAGCCCAGGGGGAGAAGGCTGAGGGTGAGCAGACAGAGCTGTTGTGGAAGATGGGGGACCCCCCCCCGCCTTAAGAAGCACCCTTCCCCTCATTTACCAGCAAACAGTGAGCTCCTGCAGTGATGGTGGAACTGAGAACCTGTGGGCCAGGGAAGCAGGACCTGGCAGGCCGGGGCCCTGATGGAGCCCTGATGGAGGAGTTGACGGTAGCCGTGGCCATGGTGACTGGTGGGGACAGAGGACAACGCGGGTGGCTGCCTACTCCCATTCATAAGCACAGAGGATTCACCCACACACTTCAGAGGGGACAGGAACTCCCCTAAGATGTGGGGTTCCTGCAGGAGAAGGTGGGGGTTGGAGCCAGCAAGATGCAGATGTTCACGCTAACGCTGCTAGTGAAGTTTTCACCATTTACCATCCTTAGAACCCCAGGGCTGGGGAAAGTGCGGTGGAAATCTAGGCCAAACCCCACCCGAGGCTGGAATCCCTGTCCACACATCTCCACCAGGCTTGACCACTCCCAGCAGCGGTGGGTTCACGACTCCAACAGGACATTCATTCCGTAATCAGACAGCTGTGACACATCGAAAGTTCATTCTGAAATTTGAGACAACATCTCTCTCCCTGTGGGTCCCTCTGATCGTCCCTAGTTCTGCCTTCTGGTGCCTCAGAAAACCAATCAGCACCCACTCCCCCTGATGGTCCCACAGTCGGTCATCCCCTTCATTGTTCAGGTCTGCCCTCCCAAGCACATCGTAGGCCATCAAGACTGCAGCAGGAGGGGGGCTTCCCTGGTGGTCCAGTGGTTAAGACTTCGCCTTCCAATGCAGGGGGTGCGGGTTCGAGCCCTGGTCAGGGAGCTAAGATCCCACGTGCCTCGTGGCCAAAAAACCAAAACATAAAACAGCAGCACTATTGTAACAAATTCAATAAAGACTTTAAAAAATGGTCCACATCAAAAAAAATCAAGAAGACTGCAGCAGAAGCCAAACTGAATCCCACCACACACCCATTAGAATGGCTACTATTAAAAAGACCGACCATGCCAAGTGTCGGTGAGGATGTGAAGCAACGGGAACTCTCGTACACTGCTGGTGCGAATGTAAAACAGTACAACCACTTTGGAAAACAGTCCACCCTTCCAAGTCCCCCAGACCTTCCACTGCTAGGTATTTACCCAGGAGAAATAAAATATATGTCCACACAAAGACTGGTGCATAAGTATCCCTAGCAGCTTTATTTGTAATAGTCTAAAACTAGAAACAACCCCTATGTCCGTCCAAAGGTGAATGGGAACACAAACTGCGGTGTAGCCAATACGATAGAATACGACTCAGCAGTAAAAGGAACGCAGGATCCTCTGGGTGAATCTCGAAAGGTTACACTGACTGAAGGAAGCTAGACACAAAAGTCCGCATACTGTATGATTTCATTGATGCAAACTTCTAGAAAAGGCAAAGTGATCTATAGTCAGAAAACAGATCAGGGCTTGCCTGAGAATGGGAGTGGAGGGAGGGAAGGGTGGCTAAGGGGAAGGAGGAAACCTTCCGAGGTGATGGGGATGTCAGGGGTGATTGTGGTGGTGCCCTCGCCAGTGTATGCACCTGTCAGAACTCTCCGAAGTGTAGGCTTTCAATACAGCAAGTTGTACACATGAAATAGGCACCGTGTGTTTTAAGTTGTTTCTTAAAAACTCGAGCACACGATCCCTTAATTGAGTGATTTACCAAACTGAGGCCAAGCCGAAGGCCTCCTGGGTCTGCTTTGACGAGCCCTTTGTAAGTAGCTCATGGCTGCGCCTGAGCAATGCTGACTGGGCACCATCTCCTTGGCAGGTTTAGACTTTGTTAATCCATGACTCTGGAAACTGGCTTCCCATACCCACCAATGGTCATTCGGCAAGTTCATGGCAGAGCCAGGAGTTAAGCGCAGCTCTCCTGATTCCCAGGCCCTTCTCTTCCCCACGGCGTAAAGAGAAATAGAAGCACGTGGACTGCTTCGTGGTTCTCCAAGCTGCTTGACATCTGTAATCTCATTTCCTGGATTAATCCCATTTAACACAGTCGAGTGTGTAATGGATAAGATGGTGCTGGGAGGACAGACAGCTTGTTTATTTATGGCAGGCGTCTATTCTGATGGCTCAGGGCCCAGGCCAGGCCAATTGTTAGATATCTTGAATAACCCTCCTGGGTTAAGCATCCTGGCCTTTGGAGTCAGACAGAACTGGGCTGGAATCCAGGCACTACCACTTACTAGTGGAAGACCTCGAGCAAACCATTTAAGCCCTCTGAGCCTCAGTTTCCTCCTCTGTAAAATGGGAATAATAGCAATAAGGGCCTCATAATGCTGCAGGGAGGATTAAATGGGGCAGCAGCCACCAGCTCATAGTAAACACTCAAAGTCTGGCAGCTGTCATTACAGCTATTACTACTATTAATCCTCACCATACTCTTATGAAGTAGGTCCCATTATTATCCCCATCTTACAGATAAAGAAACTGAGGCTCAGAGATGTAAAGCTATTCACCCAAATGTCCCAGCAAATAAGTGGCAGAGCCAGGATTTGACCTCAAGTCCCCCGTAGGGCTCCAAAGCCAACTCTGGACCCTCAGCATCCACACGGCCACCTCTCAGGTAGATAGGTGAGGTGATAGGTAAGATAGGAAGGTGTAATCAGAGTCCCCTCAAAGCCCACTGGTTACAGCTAGAGCTGAAGGAAGCCGAGGCCCGGCCAAACTGGTGTGACCGAGGTCAGGCCAAGAGTCCCCTCTCTGGACTCTGGGCTCTGCACTTAGAAAAGCAGGATGGGGGACTTCCCTGGTGGTCCAATGGCTAAGACTCCGTGCTCCCAATACAGGGGGCCCGGGTTCGATCCCTGGTCAGGGAACTAGATCCCGCATGCATGCCACAACTAAGTGTTTGCATATCGCAACTGAAGGTCCCGCACGTGGCAGCGAAGATCCTGCATGCCACAACTAAGACCCGGTGCGGCCAAAATAAATAAATAAATAAATAAATAGAAAAGGAGGACGGCACAGAGAACGCACACCATGAGGAAGGGCGCGCCCCCAACTCCAACACGTCCCTGAGAGCGACCAGGCCTGCTTTGTTCGTCAACGTCCAGAGTCATCAGAGTCTGAACCCCAAACTGTAATAGGGTCAGTGTGTGACCCTGTGCAGGTCCCCAAGCAACTGAGAGCCCTATACCCAGCCATAAGCCAAGAACACTGGACAAGATGACAGCTCAGACCATCTTAGTTTCCAAAGTGCCGGGAATGCCTGGGATGCAGAGGATACCCACCCAATTCCAGGTGGGCTGGGGACTTTGAAGGTACAAAAGCGGTGTCCCAAGGAGAGCCCACTGGAGCAAGGTTTTGGCCCCAGCATGGGGTCACCGCTGATGCAAACAGGCAGCCTGGGGAAGGGGGCAGAACAATGGCTTTGGAGACAGCAGACCTGGATCCAAATTCCATTCTGCTATTCACCCACAGCCTGGCCATTTCACTGCCTGTCTCTGAGCCTCAGTATCTTCATCCACAAAATGGAGACAATCACACCAGCTTTATAGGGTTGTGTGGCATTTAAAGAAAATCATTTATCTGAAGCACCGGTAAATAATAAATGGTGGCTGCCTTAATCACTGTTTCCCACCTTCACCAGCAGAAGTGACATTCACGCAGCTCCCAAAGGTTGCAGGGAGCAACCCTGCATGCTCAGCCAGTGCCCGCCCAGATGACAGTGACCCCGGACAGGCACCCCCGAAACGGACACCGCTGCCCACCACGCTCAGTCACAGAGCTGAGTACAAACTCACCCTTGTACACAGCGACCCAACCTGAGCACGTGCGCACAGTCTCTACCAGGATTTCCCAATGGGAGGAGACATTTCCTCACGTCTGTGACTGCGCTGATGGAGGAGGCCGTGACCTTGGTGCTGCTTCTGTAGGTTTCTCAGCAAGCCAGCGGGTCCCTAGCACAGCCTGCAGCACCAGGGGATCTACAGAGAGGAGAACCCAGGGTCCCGGGGAAGAGGAAAAAGCTTCCTGCCCGGCTCACCCTCCTTCTGGGCTGAGATTGTGTCTGACCAGCCCTGGAGTTGACCAGTGAGTGTGTGAGTCCCCAGGAGGCCAGGATGGGGGTGCCCTAGCAGGAAGAAGCCTAGATAGATAGTCTCGGGGTGGGGGTGGGGGGTTGGTCATTGTGGCAGGATGGTACAGGGAGTTTTGGAGCAGGAGGGCCCTGCTTTGTCCCCCAGCTGTGCCATGTATTAGCTGTGTGACCCTGGACAAGTTACGTAACCTCTCTGGACCTTAGCTGTCCACCTATCAAATGGACATGATAATATTAGTGGGATAATATTACATGGTAGAAATACTGGGAGTGGGGATGTGGGGAAGAGTTAAATGACATCACACACGCCCCTAGACATAGTAAGCACTCAGAGGTGTGAGTCATTTTTATCAAGGGTCCAGGAGCAGGAAACTGCCCCTAGATATTGGGTATCCCGTGGATTGCAAAGTGACAGCTCACGAGCCCAGATGCAGCTCACAAATGGCCTTTGTTTGGCCCACATGGTGACTTTCTTTTTTTCTTTCTTTTTAAATTTTTGCCAACACTTAATAATCAGATTTCATATCAAAATCTGAATTTCCTGCTTCTCTTGAAAAGTTCAAACATTGGCAATCCTAGGCCCGCTTTCTCGCCTGGCAAGTACCAGCCAGAGCCGAGCAGACACTGCCCAGCTCACTCCAGCGCTTCCCAGGTCCAGCCGCCTCCCCTGCTCCCTGCCCTGCCCTGTGGGCCCTGGAGGTTGTACCCCTTGACCTGGCCCTGCGCCTTCACGATGCCACACAGGGAAACAGGACTCTAGAGGGGGCAGAAACCCAGCCGGGGTCACACAGCAAGTCAGTGGCAGAGGTGGAATTAGGACTCAGGGGGTCCGATTCCCAAACCCCCCGAGCACTGGTGAGATGCTAACAAGAGAAACTGGCCGTGCCCCCAAAGCTCCTGCCTCTACAGCCCTTACTGGAGAGATAGGATCATCACTGGGCATGGTTACTTTGCTAAGCCTTAATTTCTTCATCTGTAAAATGGGATAATCGTCCCTTCCTCAGGGGGATTGTGAGGACAAAATGAATTTTTAAAAGTAGGGATCTTAGAGCAGCACCCAGCACACAGTGACTGGTGGATAAATAGCAGCTATCAGCACTGTTATCAGTAAATCCTGGCCTGCGTGATGCAGGCACACCATCTCATTGCTTCCTCTAACCAGCTGTGACGTCACTCTGCTTAGCCCCATCTGACAGATGAGAAAACTGAGGCCCAGAGGAGGGGCGTGAGACTCACACAGCCCGTGAATGATGGAGCCAGCATCTGGAATTCCAACCCAAGTTCAAGCCAGGACAGTCTGGCTCCGAACTACCAGCCCTCCCCATGCGTCAGAAGCCTCTACAGAGTCCACATATAATGGTTGAGGGCCTACTATGTGCCAGGCCCTACTGCAGACACCAGGGATAAAGCGGGGAATACAACAGATGAGCAGGGGTGGGGCCGTAAACAATAAACGTATCACTCAGGCTCTGGCAGTGGTAGATGCCAGGAAGAAAAAATAGGAGAATATTAGAGAGTGCCTGGATGGGCACAGTGGGTGCCTTAGCCAGAGCAGTCAGGGCAGGCTGCCCAGGGAGGTGACATTAAATAGGGACCTGAAGGCTGAGCAGGAGCCAACCAGGCAACAACCGGGCAGAAGCCTCCAGATTGGGCCAAGGCTTGCGTTCTCCAGACACGGGAGGAAGGCCAGTATGGCTGGAGCAGGAGGAAGAAGGCTTAGAGTCAGACAAGCAGGTGGTGGCCAGAGTACTGAGCAATAGAGCATCTGGTTTAAACATAACAACCTCCTCCACCGTTCATCCGGGGCACGCCATGTGCCAGGCACTCTGCTGAGACCTCTGCCTGCGATACGTCATTCCATCCTCCCCAGTCACCTGTGAGCTACAACTCATTGTCCTATTTGCCAGGTGATGACACTGAGGTTCAGAGAGAGGCAGGGACTTGCCTGGGGCCACCCCGTTGAGGAGATGGGTGCAGGCCTGGAATTCCCATCTGAACTCTAAGCCAGGCTGTCTCCACGTACCACCTGCTGGGAGCAGGCTCAGACGCCTGGCCTTGATGTGATCAGAACAGGGATCAAAGGATCACCTCCCAGGGACTTCCCTGGTGGTGCAGTGGTTGAGAATCCGCCTGCCAATGCAGGGCACACGGGTTCGAACCCTGGTCTGGGAAGATCCCACATGCCATGGAGCAGCTAGGTCCGTGAGCCACAACTCCTGAGCCTGCACGTCTGGAGCTTGTGCTCCGCAACAAGAGAGGCCACAACGGTGAGAGGCCCGCGCACCGCGATGAAGAGTGGCCCCTGCTCGCCACAACTAGAGAAAGCTCTCGCACAGAAATGAAGACCCAACACAGCCAAAAATAAATAAATTAATTAATTAATTTTAGAAAAAAAGGTCACCTCCCAGCCTAGCAGGGCTCCTCCTGGAGCAAGAAGGCTTTTATGGTTCCCATCCCTGGTAACACCAAGCTTCCAGCCCACGGGCAGGGACACACATAGCACACACACTCACGTGCCTATGCGTGTGCACACACACACAGCAGCCCAGCCAGGAAGAAGGTCTGGGGAGAGGCAAGAGATGGTCAGGAGGAAACAGTGCGCTCCACACGTAATGAGCTTCCAAGCACCCGGTGGCTGTGGGCAGGTCCCCCCAAGCTCCTCATCTCATTGAGGGGTACAAGTCATCACTCAGGCCGGAAGCCTGGGCAGCATCCCAAATTCTCATCTTTCCTACACTCCCCGCTTCTAGCCTGCTACAAAGCCCATCCTAGTTCCCGCATCCATCCTTGTCTCCTACCTGGGCTCGAACGGCAAGCATCTCTCCTGTTTTCACATCCTCTCATTCCACTGCCACCCCCCCTTAAGCTGGAGAACCAAGGGCAAGACAGCGGTGGCCGCTCCTGAGGACCTGTGGCTGGGCAAACCTGTTTAAAGGAAGACCAGAGCATTAGTGCAGTGATGTCACCAGCCCTGGCCTGCTGAGGGACACCAGCGTCAGCCTTTGAGACACACATACACACACACACACACAGACCTTGAGTTCTCATCTCATGGCTATCAGGTTGCAGTGACACTGTTCCAAGACAAAACAGGAAATCCCACGACGGAGCCAGCCAGATGGGGCGAGGGCCGAGAACCTGAAACCCCCTCTGCTCTCCACGATCACCCCCTCCCCACCCACCCCCACTCCTTGGGGAGGAGCTCACCCCCACCCCCGACACCCCAGGCAGGGACGGAGCCCAGTCTTGAACGTAGGGCCCCAAATTCCTGCGCTCTGCAAGCTCCCTGCCCCGCATGGGGCCTCCTGTCTCCATCGGTAAGGCCCAGGTGGATGACCCCAAGGGCCCTCCCGGTTGAGGAAGTCCACCTTTTATGGGCATTTGGTTCCCAGACCCAGTGGCTGGGAGTCTCCCAAAGCCCAGTGTGCAGTCAGCAGGCGAGCCAGCAGGGAGCGCACACACCTCGTTAACGGGAGATGGGGGAGCCCGGCCCTGGAAGGACCCTGGAAACAGTGAGTCCCGACTTGTATCCCCTCCCATTCTGGTTTTCAAAGGGCTCCCCACAGTCTTGGGACCAGGCCTCTGCGCTTCTGCACATGTAGTCCCCGCTGCCGGCCTGTTCTGACCTCCTTGCCTACGAAACTGAGGGAAGCACCTCACCTCTCAGAGGGGGAAGCCTATCCCTGCTCCTCTGAGCGACCACCTCTCCCTGAGTTGATTTAACCGGATCCTCAGGGCCTGTTGCAGGTCTGGCCCTAAACAGGGGTTGATGCATTAGTGGATGGAGGGATGGATGGAAGAAAACCAGCTACAAGCAGCCCACGTAGTTCTCCAAAATCAAATAGCATGACATGGGAAAGCCCTGGGGAGGAAATCATTTTAGGAAATAAAACACTTACTGAGGTCTAAGGAACTGACACTTGGATGGACACGTGTGCCTGGTGTAATGATCTTATTAAATCCTTACAAAACTCCTTTGGAGCAGGTAATAATACCCCCATTTTACAGAGCGGGAACTGAAGCTTAAAGGGAACAAGTACATTGTCCAAGATAACCCAGAACATACGCGGAAGAAGCAGGATTTGAACTCAAACCTGTTTCACTCTTCATCCTGCTATTACCCTAATGTCAGCTTTGGGCTCACGCCCTCCTGACTCCCCAGCAGGGTCCTCTGGGTGATTCCAAGAAGCAGACAAACATAGACAGGCCTCGAATGGACTGGCAGCCCTTGTCCTAGTTGTCACTAATTCTATCCTGACTCTCAACCTACCCCAAGTTCTAGAGAGCCTAATTCTGACCCCACCAGTAAAAGCTAACATCTACAAACAGATTGCTATGTGCCAAGCACTTTGGATGCAACATTTGTGATCCTCACCAAAACCTGACATGAGGCATATTATCCCCATTTTATAGATGAGGAAACTGAGATTCCAAGAGGTGAAATGATTATCCAAGGTCACACAGCTAATAGGTGGCAGAGGCAGGATTCAAACCCAGGGTGTCTATTTCCATGGTCCAAGCTCTTAACCATTACTTAAACTTACTCGTTCTCCCATCCTCCAGTAGATACTCCAAAAGTCCTCTCTTGGCCAGGCCTCCACTGGACTCATCCTGAAAAGGTATGACCTTCCTCAGCCCCCCCCCCAACAATCAGAATCCAGTCCACAGCCCCAAACCCTGGCTTCAGTTTGGCTTTCTGGGATTATCATCCAAAGAGGAGGAGTTTTGATGAAACTAAAATGAACACCTCTTCCCCCTCCAGATGCATTGGGGCCCCCAGACACTTGTCCTAAACTGGGCCCTGAATCACACGTGTCCTGGCTCTGCCACTGAATCTCTCTGGGCTTGGGAGGGTCCTCTAATAGCTCTAAGCCTCCGTTTTCTCATCGGTAAAATGAGATAGTAGGATCAGGATCTCAGGGCTACAGCGGGGGCTCCTGGCACATTCAGGGGCTCACCCTAGGCTAGTTCCCTTCCCTTGAAGCTCCTAAGGCTGATCTAAAGGCCCAGCCATGCGAGACCTCCCATCTATTCACGCATTCATTCAGCCAACCTCTGGGCACGGCTGATTTGAGCTGGGCTCTATGCTCTGTGACCTTGGGCGAGTCACTTCACCTGTCTGTGCTTCCACTGATCATCTGTAAAGTGGGGATGAATGTGGCACCTGCCTCCAGGGCTGTCGGGAGAACTAGAAATCATGCAGGTAGAGTCTTAGCACAGTACCTGGCACATAGGAAGAGCTCAGTGGTGGCAGCTATTTGGATATCATTGAGGAGTTTTCAAAGTCTGATTGAGGGGAGGAACAGCTAATCAAATAACTGTCATACAACTGGATCACTGCTAATACCAGGCCAAGCTGGGTGCTGTGGGGACACAGGGGATGAGGCAACCAGCCCTGACTGGGGAAATCAGGGAAGGCTGCGCAGAGGAGGTGCTATTTGGAGGATAAGGAGAATTTCACCACGAGAATGGGGGAGGCATTTCTGGCAGGGGAACAGCAGTTGCAGAAGCTCAGAGGCTCTTGGAGGGATAAGCAGATGTCCAATGAAGAGGCGGTTGTGTCTGGGGAAGTTTGAGGACACGGAGCTGGGAGGTGATGGTGAACCACATCATTGACCTGTCTAGGGGATTGGGACCCTCTTCTGGGGCAAGGAGCCAGAGAGAGACAAGATCCAGTCATCCTTGAGAAAGATGTTCCAGGTGGTGGCACGGTCCAGGAGGATGGTCCAGGGCAGGGCAGAAGGCAGAGACTGGTAAGGATGCTCCTGAGGAGGGAGGGGGAGGATGAAGGAGAGGAGGAGGGGCTAGAGGCTGGAGAAACTATTCAGACTCCAAGCTCCCAAGACCGCTGCCAGGAAGGAGGGGCTGAAGCAAGGTGAGGGCCGGGGGCGACCACCTCCCCAGTCAGCCAGGACCAGAGCTGAGGCCGGGGTCGGGAGGGGGGCTGCGGGCACACTGAGTCACTCACTCCACTTATTGGATTTCTGAGAAATTGTTCCCTCCCCCAGGCCCCAGCAGCCAAGGCCGCTCCATTAAAGTGGCTTTGTCAGTCAGCCCAGGAGCAAGAACCAGGTACTGACCAGGAATGGGCCGGGCACCAAGGGGAGAGATACATGACCCTGGGAATTCTCAGAATGGCCATGGAAGGTCTGGTGCTCGGGGCTGATCATACAGGAGGCAGGAGGGGACATGGCAGCCTTCTTCAAATCCCTGCTCAGCCTTTAAAGGCTGTGTGACCTGGGACCACTTCCTTAGCCTCTCTGTGCCTCAAATGGGATCCCCAAGCGTCTACTCAAGACAGAGGGTTGTTCTGAGGATTACTAAATAAAATCTGACAGCGACCGGCCATGCTGCGGTCTCTGGGTGAGGGTTGGGTGCTACTGTTACTGTGGAGAGTGGGCTTATCTCATGCCCCCCAACTGTCTCAACCCTCAGCTTTCAAAGATTCCCCAAGGTAAAATCCAAGCTCCTTGGATGTACCCTGTTCCCTCACCAGCCCATCCCCGCTCCTTCCGTGCTAAACCTCCACACCCTTGTCTATAGCGGTGCTCGTTCCAGGATGCCCTCACTTCGTCCCCTTGTCTCTCTGATAGGCTCCTCTTGTTTCCACAGCAGGTCTCCACTGAGAGATGCTGTCCTCTGGTTTGGGACGCCTCTCCCGGCGCTCTCCATCCCCCACCATCAGAGTGGCTCTCTCCTCTGGACTCGCACTCAGGGCACTGGCTAATATCTGCTATTTATGGATTACAGGTCTGCTCCCTTCAAGGAGAGGGGAGATTGCGTCCGCATGCCAGGGCCCAGCACACCTGGGCCTCAGCTAATCGTGGGTGACTGAATGAGCGTATGAGCACCAGCCAGCGCCGACGTCAGCTACCGTGTATGAAGCAGCTCCTCTGAGACTCCATCCTCACAAGTGTCTTGTGAAGTGGGAGCGTTACGATGCCCACCTCACAGGTGAGGAAACCGAGGCTCAAGGCTGAGGGACTGTCCAAGGCCGCCCAGGAAAGAAGGGACAAAGCAAAGATGAGAATTTGGGCCTGTCCCGCCCCGCCTCAATCCACAGGTTGACCTCAGGCTCTCTCTCCTCCGTCTCCCTTAAACCCTCCTCTCTGTAGCTGACAAAACACACTGACAGGCATTACCTCCTTTTTGGGAGAAGCCGCATAGAACCAAAGACTGCACTTCCAACTCTGACTGCCGGGTTTCCTGGCTGTGGACCCTGAGCACGTTCTAAGTGAGGAAGTGAGAGGAAAGGTCTGCTTGCCCAGGGTCATGGTGAGAATCAAGTCCGGCACACAGAGCAGGTGGCACCATGCTAGGCTCCCCGGGTGGGAGCTCGTGTTTTATTACTGATCTGCATAATAGTCAGCTCAGATGGACATTCCTCCCATTTTACAGATAAAGAAACTGAGTTTCCAAATGCTGAAATGACCAGCCCAACTCACAGATATAGTAAATGACTCAACAGAGTCAGAGGCTCAAAGCACTGCTTTCAGCACCAGACCTAGCACCTTCCCCTAGACCACTCGCAAAGCAGTTCTCACCCCTCGGTAACCTAAAGGTGTCCAGGGCCCAGTCCAACTGGCAAGAGCCAACATTTACTGGGCACTTAGCCTGTCCCCGTTCTAAGCCCTTTACTTGTATTAAGTCACGTAATCTCACAACAACCCTAACGTGGACGTTATAATTATCCACAGTTTACAGACGTGAAA
Organism: Globicephala melas; assembly: GCF_963455315.2. Lineage (NCBI taxonomy): Eukaryota > Metazoa > Chordata > Mammalia > Artiodactyla > Delphinidae > Globicephala > Globicephala melas. Next base: position 163,782,025 of record NC_083314.1, on the reverse strand, counting down.
CTGAGGCACGGGTGGCTTGAGCGACCTCCCCAAGGTCACAATGCCACTAAGAGGCTGGAACAGGAATTAGAAGGCAGGCAGCCTGACCCCAGGTCCAGCTGCAGGTTGGGTGTGAGGTCAGGTAAATGCGAGGTTATAGGTAAGTCATCCAGAGACCAGACCCAAAGTCAGTGCTGGAGGGTGCAGACCCGGAATCCAAACCTGAGGGCCTCCCCTGCACCACCGCCCTCCGCTTACCTGTGGATCCGGGGACTCTGTAGTGGGCGGGGTAGGGCGGCGTACCTCCCATCCCCGTTTGCAACCTGGGGGCTGCCCCCATCCCCACCCCGGCTAAGGTTAAGCTGCACCCGACGGGTCCCAAGTGCTCCCCCCCGGCAGCGCCCCGGAAGCGACGGCAGCCGTTTCATTAGCTACTTGGTCGCCGGCCCGCAGCGCCCGGGGAGCGAGGAGGGGGCCAGAGCCTGGGGCCCTTCCCGGCCTGGCTGCTCCTCCCGGCTCCAGTATCCCCTCCCCGGAGACACGTCCCAATCCATCCCCTCAGCGCAGCCGGGCTCCGCGCCAGGCCCTGCGTTGGTCCTGAAGACTCAGCCCTGACCCAGCGGCTCAGCGCACACAGTTACCACCGCGCGGAGGATGCCCTTCAACCAGGAGATTAATGAAAAGAATAGCTCACGTTGGGGCCACGCTTCCAGTACTCAGTGTTGAGAATGCTTCACACACGTTAACTCCTGCGATCTTCTCCCACAACTCTCAGAGGAAATGCTACAATTTCTCCATTTGACCGTCGAGGAAATTGAGGCCCAAGGACATGCACTATTAAAAGGTGGACACCCATTTTCTGGAAGTTGCCACGCTGAAGAAGGAGAGCAGCCTTCTCATTTACTGAGCACCGACTTCGTTTTAAACCTCACCACTCTCACTGTATATCAAAGAAAGTCCATGAGCTATCCTGTTTTTTTGCCTGTTAAATTAGGGAGGTGGATACAACCAGGGTGTTACCATACTATCTTCTCAGGAGAGGGTGGGCGTGGGGTAAATCTGGGTTTTGAATTTGGAGCCAGAGTTGATACCAAAGCGGCATTTTTGCATCCAGACCACATGCCCCGCTGTGCTGAGGCCTGTGCAGGAGGCCATGTGAGCACTGGCAGAGAGATATTAGGAGAGGGTCCCTAGAAGAGATGATAATTGGACTGGGTCTTGACGAATGAGTAGGAGTTCCCAAGGGAGCAGCATGCTGCAAAGGTCAGAATCCCTAAGGACAAGCCCTGACTTTCCCTCTTAATTGCCAGGTGACTTTCACAAAATCTGTTCACCTCTCTGAGCCTCAGTTTCTTCATCGGCAAAATGGGAATAATAGTCCTGAGGTTGTCAGGATTGAGTGAGATCATGGAAGTATAAGTGCTTGGTCAGCTGTCACTAGGGGAGTAGGAGGGTATGCTGGACAGCTGACCACCCGCTGGGTCTTGTATGCTGCCCAGAGGGCTTATCAGTTCCTCGTGGAAATGATTCTCTGCTCATGCAAAAAAAAGGAGCTAAATGATATCGCTGTTCCACCAATGAGTAAACTGAGGCTCAGTGAGGTTAAAGAACTGACCCAAGAAAACACAGCTGTGACTGGAAGAGTCGGGATTTGAACCCAGATTCACCTGACCACAAAGACCATCACCATTTCACTGGATCAGCACGAGTGGCTGCCCTGCATCCCATGGGTCCATCTGTCACAATTAAGCTTTTTCTCACGGTTTCACACTAAGGCAGTTTTCAGTTTTGCATTCTTATAAATAACGTTCAGCTGAACGTGTTTGTGCACAAACATTTGCCGTAGTTTACATTATTTCCCAAGACTGATCCTCAAATAAGATTATTGGAGGTAGGAACATTACAATAGCTTCTGATAAATATTTTCAAGTTACTTTCAAAAGGGTCACCATTTTGCAATCCCACCTGCAACCGAAGAGACAGGCTGTCACTGGATTCTCACCAGTTTGTTTTTTAATCTCCCAAATGTCCAAGATGAAATAGGGTATCACATAGATGTGTTGCCTTTATTATTATTATTATTATTACCAATAAAGTGGAGTATTTTTAAGGGCTGTGAATTTAACAGGATGTGTATCAGAAGTCATGGGCCCTGGGGAGGGACTGGAGTCAGGTGTGAAGGCACCCAAAGCAGAGAGTGCTAGTTTCTGGTTGAAGGATTGCGAAAAGGAATGCATGGCCAGGGCGATCAGGGGTTTCTGGAGCCTGGGAACAGGCTTTAGCACTTGCTCTTTCCTCTTTCTGGAGCACTCCTTCCTGGCTCCTCACGAGCTGGGCTCTCAGCTCCACGAGCAGCTCCTCAGAGAGCTCCCCTCGACCCCCTCCATCACAAGGTGCTGTCCTCCCAGTGTCTCTCTGGTTTGTTCTCTTCACAGCCCTCAGCATACCTGAAATGCTTATTCATTTATTTCCCAGGCTGTTTTCTGCCTCTGCCTCTAGAATGTGAGCCCCTTGAGAAGAAGGTTTGTGCTTCACCCAGTGCTTGTATCCCGTGCCTGAAGCGATGTTTTTAATGAATTACTTAAATGTTTCTATTTCTGGGTCATCTTACCATCCAGCAGTGCTATTCCTGTCGGCATCACTTTGCCCAGAAGTGAACCGACCCATTTTCTTGCATCCTGCACCCCCCATCTGCCTCGAACACCACTCGCACCCAACCCCACCCCATCTGCCCCCAACACCACTACACCCCAACCCCACCTGCCCCAACACCACCACACCCCCACCTCATCCCATCTGCCCCCAACACTACTACACCCCCACCCCACCCCACCTGCCCCCAACACCACTACACCCCCACCCCATCCCATCTTCCCCCCAAACCACTACATCCCCACCCCACCCCATCTGCCCCCAATACCACTACACCCCCACCCCACCTGCCCCAACATCACCACACCCCCACCCCATCCCACCTGCCCCCAACACCACTACACACCCACCCCACCCCACCTGCCCCCAACACCACTACACCCCCACCTCATCCCATCTGCCCCCAACACTACTACACCCCCACCCCACCCCACCTGCCCCCAACACCACCACACCCCCACCTCATCCCATCTGCCCCCAACACCACTACACACCCACCCCATCTGCCCCCAACACCACTACACCCCCACCCCATCCCATCTGCCCCCAACACCACTACACACCCACCCCATCTGCCCCCAACACCACTACACCCCCACCCCACCCCATCTGCCCCCAACACCACTACACCCCCACCCCACCCCACCTGCCCCCAACACCACTACACCCCCACCCCGCCGCCATCTGTCGCCTCACCACTTACATGAGGCATTGTGTCCATAGCAGCCTTTCCTGAAGTCCTTACACCACCGTGTTCTCACACTCTTCCCTCTCTAGGACTCTTCTTCCTGGGTGTCAGGGGTCCCGTTCCTCAGGACTGCACCTCAGAATTCCATTCCCCTCACTGTGTCAGACAGGACAAGTTCACTCTCTCCTGTGGCCAGCCTCTGATGACCCACTAACATCCCTGCTCCCAGAAGGGCCACCCACTCCAGGTCCCCTGTGGAGCAGCAGGCTAGGAAGGCTGACAGAGGTGTTCCAGAGTCCACTGTCCCCTTCTCCCTCCCCCCACTGGGCTCTGTACAGTGACGGAAGTTATCTAGAATGTTAACTCCCCATGAGATGAAGTATGCCATGACCACCCCACTCCCATCCTCAGAACCAGAGCCAGAACTGGTACAGACTGCATGGGTTTTAATATTATTTTTTTCTCTGTGTTCTCAAACCATATCAGTCTACCATAACCTTCACATAATAGTATTTCTCCTTTGGAGTCTCTAAGGAACCCCCTGTGTGTGCAGGATTCTAAGTGGCCGGTGCCATCTTCCCTCTTGCCAGTTCCCCTGTGGGCAAGGCCCCAGTGACCCGCTTGTATGCCAGAAGCCACCGTGGCCACTCTGCTGCCAACTCCACAGAGATCGCCAGCCAGTGCTTTTTGGCTGAGCCCGAGTTAAGATGACGGCCTCAGGGGCCCAGGGTGAGGGGATCTGTGGGGTTCAAATGAGTTTCCATATTCAGAGGGAGGAAAAGACTGTCACCTTTAAGAAACAAGTTGACCTGAATGAGTGGTTTTAACTGTAAGGCAAAGCATAGGAGTGATTTGGTGCTAATGAGTATTGATTACAGAGACGAAGCAGGTTAATTGAGTGAGTTGGGAAGTTGGTTGCTAAGGTAACATCTCACTTGGAATAAAATCATCACAGTGAGTGCAAACTGTATCTGGATAAGGACCAGAGGTGCAGCTGAATCCTTCCTGGTTTTGGACCAAGAATATGAGCATCGAAACATTGGAAAGTACTGGAGGAGGGAATTTTAACCAAGGCTAATTCCTTTCTACCAAGAAGATATATGCAAATGAGCTGGAGAACAGAAGCCCTTGTCTTCTCTGGATCTCTTTGTCCACAAGATGCAGGAGAGAAACCGGGGGCACCTCTCTATGTCGAGTGGGCAGGACGTCAACTTTCCACTGGAAACAGTGGAAGTGAGAAAAAGGACCTATTTTCCTGAGATTTAAAAGTCAAAGTTTATTTGCATAGAAGTTGATCACAGTTGAGCTTAAGAGAAAGGTGACAGTTTATGCCTAAGGTTTATATTTCTTTACATTTTGCTCTATATTCGATCCTTTTAAATGCTGAAAACCAGCCACTGGAAAGATCAGAGCAAACCTGACGTCCCAATCTAGCAAATATTCAATAACTGGAGGCATGTGTTTTGTTTATTAACTTTACTCTTTATGTCTTATTTTCATATCATTAGCTTTCCTTCACCCTGATCTCCTCAATTGTTTTTACCCTATTATCTGCATATATAATTTGGTAAGCCACTTCAAATTCTTTTTGAAATGAGTCTAAAGAAATAAAATCTGTCATTTCTGTAAGGTGTTGTAACAATAACATGTACATTTTGAATAGAAAAACCAAAGAAACCTAATCTCAAGCTTTATATCCCACTTCTTAGTTACCCCACCTGGAGAAGTCCTTCCTGACACGCCTGTTATGGTGCTCACGTGATGGCAATGAACAGAACCCCCGAGTTAATATCTAAAAAGAGATGATAGACCTCCATTTGCAACTAGCAAGGGAATGAAACTGTCACAGCCTGTAAAAATGAAGAAAATGATTATTTTTTTGAATGGGCCATGGCTCGCTCTAGCCTCTGCAGAAAAGTTAACAAAAAAACAACTGGTATAAATCTGTGTGAATTGATATGGATGAGGCGCAATTCAATTATGACCATCAAAGTCCTGCTGGATTATCACACTCTAGACTGTGAGCACCTGTTCTCCTTTCCTCTGAGGATAGAGCAAAAGGCAGGAGGGTGACCTCCTTGTGTAAGAATTCTTAATGCATAGACAAGATTTGAAATAACTTTGTTTTTATTGTCACACACCACACTTATTACCTTGGTGATAAAAATTCCAACTATTTCTCCATGCACACATGCAAACATATCTTTTTCTAACAAATTGGAGGTATATATTGTACCTTTTTGAAACTTGCTTTTTATTTACATAATAATATCTCGTGAATATCCACACCAGTGAGTTACAAGCTACAACATCATTTTAAAGGCTACATAGAAATCCATTCTGTGAATGGAACATCTTTTATTTATGTATTCACCTGTTTTGTGCATTTAAGGTTAGAAGTGTTTTTTGTTTGTTTGGGGGGTTTTGTTTTGGGTTTTCTTGTTTGCTGTTAAAAACAGCACTTGAAAATCATCCTTGTAATTAAATCACCAGTGCTTCCATGAGTTTCTCCTTTGAAAACGTTTTAAGAAGTGAAAATTCTGGGTCAGTTTGTCTTCAAATTATAAAGCTTCTCATAGGTAGTTCCAAATTGTAGAAAGTTTGAAAAATCCAGTTTACATCTGGAAACCGTCTTTATTTTTTTTATTTATTTTATTTATTGTTTGTGGCTACATTGGGTCTTCATTGCTGCACGCGAGCTTTCTCTAGTTGTGGCGAGTGGGGGCTACTCTTTGTTGTGGTACACGGGCTTCTCATTGCAGTGGCTTCTCTTGTTGAGGAGCACGGGCTCTAGGCGCATGGGCTTCAGTAGTTGTGGCACACGGGCTTAGTTGCTCCGCGGCATGTGGGATCTTCCCGGACCAGGGTTGAACCCATGTCCCCCCTGCATTTGCAGGCGGATTCTTAACCACTGTGCCACAAGAGAAGCCCCTGGAAACCATGTCTTTAAAAAGATAATTATTTAAGTAATCATAGAGAAAAATCCGAAAATAATATGACCAAAATATGGAAGTCAAAATCATTCATAGTTTTGCTGTCCCTACATAATGTGTGTTATTGCCTTGGAATCCTCCACCTCTCTGTCTCTGTCTCTTTTTGTCTCTGACTCTTTCTCTGTCTCCCCGGTATCTCTGCCTCTGTCTCTTTCCCTCTCTTGCCCCCAAATCTATCTGTCTACCTACCTACCTATCTCTTGCCCTCTCTCTCCTCCCCCTGTCTCTCTCTCTTTCTTGCCCTCTGTCTCACTGTCTCTGTCTCCTGTGTCTCTCTATCTCTCTGTCTTACTCTTTTCTGTGTCTCTCTGTCTCATTCTGTCTCTGTTTCTCTCTCCCCCATTCTCAACAAAGCCAGGGTCACATCTCACACAGGGCTTTGTGGTCTGGGCGGCATTAATAGTTCCCCACACGCAGGCAGAACCTGCGAGCTGGCACAGCACTTTCTCATGTTGTTGTCACCTTTTTCCAGGCAAGACCCCGAGGCTCAGGGCACTCGCTCCTTGCCCGAGGCCCACAGCTCCTAAATGTCTCCAAGTCAGGATTTTCAAGACTCCATGACGTCCCAGCCATTTGCTGAGCCCACACATGTGTCAGGCAGCTAAACCCAAACCTCACCCAGCCCCAGGCTGTCCCCAGGGAGCCAGGGGTCCCACCAGGACAGGGACTGGGGGCAGCGGAGGAAGCTGCGGACACTAGCCGTCTGCTTCTCCCCTCCACCCTCCGCCCTCCTCTCCTCCCTGGACACCAGGCTAACTCATGCATCAGGTCCCAGCCTCTGTGCTGCCTCTCCAGGAGCCCTCCCCTCCCCACACCCGAGTCCAGTTTGGCCGCCCTCCTCGGGCCTCTCACAGGAGCCGCTTCTCACCCCTGGCCTCACATGCTCACACACATGCTCTCATAGCCGGTTTCCCTGCTGTCCAAGGCTGAGCGTCCCTGGACTCAGGGCAGGAGCTGGACCCACCATCTCCTCTCCAGTGCCTGACACACAACACACACCAGGGAAGGTTTGGCAAAGGAATGCACAGGGTCATTCTGGGCCCCAGCAGCCCTCCCCTCCCTTCCCCCTTCCCATCTCTTCTCTTCTCCTTTCTCTCATCTCCGCTTGTCTCCTCTGCCCATCTCTGTCTACACTTTCTTCTTCTTTGATCGCATCAAATCCCATGACTTTAAATACCACGTCTACACTCAGCTCCCAAATGTCTCTTCCCTGAATTCCAAACCCAGTATCTGTACTCACATGGCCCCCACGCATCTCAAACACAACACATCGAAAAACAAGCTCTGGGTGTTCTCCTCGAAAAGCCAGTTGTCCAGCATCCCACCCCCAGCACCATCCCGGGTCTGTGCCCTCTCAGTAAACAACATCAGCCATCCACCCAGTCGCTCAAGACAGAAATCAGGAGTCATCCTTTATTCTTTCCTGTTTCTCATCCCCTACGCACAGTCCGCCAGCTAGTTCTGTCTACTCTACGCGCAAACTATGTCACACTCAGTACCGCCCTCCCTCTCCATTGCCAGCACTGCAGCCCAGGCACCACCATCTCCATCCTGGATGACAACGATGACCTTCCTCCTGGCCTCCTTTCCTGCCCCTCTCCTACCACTCCCCACGCAGCAGCCAGAGGGAGCTGCTTCTTACCGAAATCAGGTCAACGCACTCTCCTGCTTAGAACCTTCCAGTGGATTTCACTGCCCTTAGAATAAACCACATTTCACATCCCAGCCTAAGAGGCTCTGCAGGGTCTGGCCCCTGTCTGCCTCGCCAGCTCATCCTGGGCCTCCCTCCCCCTGGCTCACCACCTCCAAGCTCCTCTGACCCCTTCCAGCCTCGAGGACACAGCAAACCCATTCCCACCTCCAGGCCTTTGCCCATGCTGTGCCACCTGCCGGGGTCTCTGGTCCCTCTCCTGGCTAACTCTTCCCACCATTCAGGTCTCTCATCCTTATATGTCACCTGTGCAGAGAAATCTTCCCTGACCACGCACCCTCTCTAAAGAATGTTCCCTCGTTATCCTCTATCTCAATGTACGACTTACCACAATGTGTATTATACTGATTTCCCTTTTTCTCCATCTCTCCAGCAGATGCTCCATAGGGCAGAAACTAGGTCATCACATAGCAGGTGCTCAATAAAAATTAACTGACCAAATAATGAAATGGTTAAGTGCGCAAATCTGCCACGTGACAGCTGCGGGACCTTGGACAGGGTCCTGCACCCTCTTCGCCTCAGTGTCTTCTGTTATAAATTGGAAAGAAGAATCTGCCTCATAGGGTTATCATAAGGAGTAAATGAGATGAGGTTACGTGCAGCTTTTCACACAATAAATGCGTTAAAAGCACAATAAGTAAATAAGCGCTCAATAGATACAAGTATTTTTCAACACATTTGTTGGTTGAATAGCAGTCCTATAAAGCACGTATTCAGAGATGGGATCCAAGGCTCACAAAGAGGGAGTGACTTTTTCAGGGTCACGTGACTAATGAGTGTGGCGTTAGGGTCCCCTCCCAGGTCTGTCCAATGGCAAATGTGTCGATGATGTATCGATTCTCCGAAACAGGGTGTACGTGGGGGCCATGGTGTATAGACGGTGGTTGAATAGACCTGGAGTTCAGAGACCAGCAGGGCCAGGGGAGAAACAGAATGAAGAGAATGCAGCCCTGGTAGAGGAATAGCCCAGGGTGCGGGGACAGAACGGGAGGGACATCAAGTGATGGCCACATAAAGACTTACTTACACCCAATTTGCCTAAGTAGAAGGGAATTTGGATCTCCATGTCCTGAGTTTAATGTGGGGTCCTGGAGCAACCGGCGGACTCTACATGCTGGAATTACCTCCTCTCTGACCCTGGGGACTCTCCTATCCCTGCCAAGGTGGAAGGGCGGGGGGGTGGGGGGACTCAGGCAGCAGAGTGTCTCCCTTGGGCATCTCCTCAGGATGCTGAGGCCAAGGGAGACAACGCATCAGCAGGTGGGCTAGGGTCCAGGCCCATCCTGGAAAAGGCTGACTGTGAGTTTCCATGGAGCCCGTTGCCATGGTAACCAAACCTCAGCGGCAGGACTCCAGCAGAGCCAGGAAAGACAAGCTCCTTTCTTGTCCATATCCCAGGAGCCTAACAGGAGCGGGGTGCGGAGGGAGGTGGGCACAATCAGGCTTTCTGAGCCACGATGGAGGTGGGGGCAGGGAGAAGTGGAGGTTGTCTTCCTGCTCAACGGGTCAGCCATAAAGCACAGGAATGTGGCACCCTATTTCACGCCTCGGTGCCTTTGCTCACCATTCCTTCCCACGGGCTGCCCTCCCCCAACCTCTGGCTCCCCGAGTACTCCCCTCAGTCACCCGTGCCTCACTTTCTACCTGCTGACCCTGCAGGCAGAATCAGCCCCTCCCACATCTGGCCACCCAGAGTCCTTCTTTCTCATACATTCCCAGTATGTCTGGCTCCCCCAAGAGCTTGGGGAGGGGTGGTGGTGGTTAAGAGCACAGGCTCTGGAGTCAGAGAGACCTGAGTTCAAATCCCAGCCCTGCCAATAACATGTGGGGTGAGTCACAGTGAGCCAGGTACCCCTCTGAGCCTCAGCTTCCTCCCCTGCCACTGTCCAGCTGTGTGAGCTTGGGCAAGTTTCTTTTCCTTTTTTAATAAATTTATTTATTTGTGGCTGTGTTGGGTCTTCATTGCCGTGCGCGGGCTTCTCACTGTGGTGGCCTCTCTCGTTGCAGAGCACGGGCTCTAGGCGCGCAGGCTCTAGAGCGCAGGCTCAGCAGTTGTGGTGCACGAGCTTGGTTGCTCCACGGCATGTGGGATCTTCCCGGAAGACCAGGGCTCAAGCCCGTGTCCCCTGCATCGGCAGGCGGATTCCTAACCACTGTGCCACCAGGGAAGTCCCATCTTGGACAAGTTTCTGAACCTCTCTGAGGCTCAGTGTCTTCTGAGAAATGAAGTGATGCCCGTGTCTGAGGCACAGTCAGTATGTAATAAATGTCAGTGATTATTCTCGGCTCTGCCTCTCTGTCCCATTGGGAGTGGAGTTCCAGCCCCCACCAGGCCCAGTTTTTCCCCGGGCTCACACCCAGATCCCCAGCCCTGTACTGAGCCCCTCTTCTGCCAGGACTCAGGCCTGGCATTGCCCATGATTTTCAGGGCAGTGTCTTTGAGGCACGAAGTCTCCCTGGCACTCAGAACAGAGCTGACATTTCCAGTCCAACGCCTGTGAGGAAGCCTTGTTATGGAGGATAGATCCCCTTGGGCATGCTGACAGCAGGGCCAGCCTTTGGGCTGTGTGTGTGTGAGTGTGTGTGAACGGCTGGTGGCAGATGTTCTGATACACACTCAGACACACACACAGTCTCGTCGTGTACCCACATTCTCACAAATTCTCTCACACATGCACCCCACACAAACCTGACAAAGGAAGGTGCAAGGGCATCCCTGGTCACTTTGGTCAGTATCCCAGAGGCCACCCTGTGACCCTATTTCTCCCCAAACTTCCCCCTCTGGAGCCCAATCCCAAGGCTTTCTGTTTTTATGGAGCAGGTGAGGGGCAAAACAGCGACCCTTCTCAGTCTCCTGAACCTATGACTCAGGCTACGGAAGTGAAAAGGCCAGGTCAGCGGCCAGACAACGGGTCTATCTGGACACTGTTCTCTACCTTTGGAAGCACCTAGATACCTGGGATCAGGCAGATAGCACTCCTGCTCCCAGCCCTGCTGAAGTGGGCCCAGCTAGGGACTGTCACACTGTCCCCCATCCTGCTGCCACCTCCCTTTGAGTTCCCTAGCTGAGGCTTGGGTCTCCAATCCCCAGCCCTTCTGTTCCATCCTGGGCATCCGAGTCCACAAGGAGGAGGCAAAGCCACACCCCCTGCCTTCCTGGTGTCCCTCCATAGCCATCCTGAGCAGGAGGCAGGGAGGTGGTCACCTCCCCCAAGCCACAAGCTGATAAACACTGAATGACACTGATGGAGCCCTTACTCTGTGCCTAGGTACTTTACTGGTACTGTCCCTTGATCCTCATGATAACTCCATAAGGGAGGACAGCTTATAGTCCCCATTTTATAGATGGGGGCACTGAGGCTCGGAGAGGTAAAGAAATACGGCTAAGAGGGTATTCCCCAATGCAGGGTTCGATCCCTGGTCCGGGAAGCTCCCACATGTCGCGGAGCAGCTGAGCCCGTGCACCCCAACTACTGAGCCTGCGCTCTAGGACCCATGTGCTGCAACTACTGGGCCTGTGTCCTGCATCTACTGAAGCCAGTCTGCCTAGAGCCTGTGCTCCGCAACAAGAGAAGCCACTGCAATGAGAAGCCAGTGCACCTCAACGAAGAGTAGCCCCCGCTCACCACAATTAGAGAAAGCCAGCACGTAGCAACGAAGACCCAACACAGCCAAAAATAAATTAAAAAAAAAAAAAAGAGGGTATCTCCATTGGAATTTAAATTCAGTCTGGGTGCAGAGCTCAGGCTCTTGAGTATTCGATACATTACGTCTCCTCAGCCACACTGCACTGAGCGCTGGGGGCCCAGTTCCCCTCCCAAAGGACTGTGAGATCCATGCAAGTAAGGGACAGAGGCGAGCAGAATGCCGGATCCATTCATTCATTCAACGAATGTTTACTGAGCCCCTGCCACGTGCGAGGCCTGCACAAGGCTCTGAGAAGCTGCAGTGAAAAGAGCAAACAAAAATCCTTGGTCACATGGGGCAGTCATTTTAGTAGGGGAGACACAATAAACAAGGTAAATAAATAAAATAATAGTTTGTTAGGAGTAAGTGCTAAAAAGAAAAGTAAAGCAGGGAAAGGGGATTATGAAGTGCTGAGGGGTGTGGGAGACATTCTGATTCTAAAAAGCCAAGAAGGTGATACTTGTGTTAAGACCTGACGTGAGCAAGGCCATGCACTATGTACACGCATCTGGGGGAAGAGGACTGCAGCTTGCGGGAATAGCAGGTGCAAGGGCCCTGAGGCAGGAGCGCGGCTGGGTAGCCCAGAGTCAGCCTGGCCAGTGTAACTGGAGTGAAGTGAGAGGAAGGGGGAAAGTCGGAGTAAGGTTGGACGAGGCTGGGGGGCACCCAGACCTGGACGGTGAGACTCGTGTGGTTGATCATGGGGAATCTGGCCTGTACTCAGGTGAGATGGGAGGCCATGCAGCGAGGTGACATGACAGAGCTGCCTGGAGGAGGGGGCTTCAGACCTACAGCCAAGTGGGCTTTCAAACACCCAACCTCTGCATTAGACAGATATCACCTCGGGTAGCACCTTGGCAGCACTGGGCAACCAAAGGCCTCCCAGAGAGGCAAGGCCAGCCCGCCGAGACCACCTGGTATCAGAGAACCAACCAGAACACAGCTCTTGCGCAGGCCCAGAGGGAGCAGGGCTGAGTTCACTCAGTGCCTTCCCCCAGACTAGCTCTTGAGCAACAACAGGGGTCAGGGACAGGCAGAGAGAGGCCTGGTAGATGCCCCTCTGCACCCCCCCTCCCTATCACAAGCAGTTTGGTTATAAAAAGGCAGGGAATGAATCCGGCTCAGGTGTCCAGTGGTGGGGAGCCTGGCCCAGGCTGGAAAGGCTCTGATTATTCGTGTCTACAGGGCCACCAGCTCCCTTTGACAGGAAGAATAACCCCTCAGGTCTGTAGAGAAGTGTACATTCTGTAATGTGCTTCCCATTCAAAGGAGGGGAAAACTGAGGTCCAGAGAGAGGAAGGGTTTGCCCGCAGCCCCACAGATAAGTGACAGAGCTGAGACTTGAGCCCACGCCAGCCTCACTCCACACCTACTGGCTCTTCCGCATGCCCTAGCTGGTGACTGGGTTAGCATTTCAGCCGAGGCAGCAGCACCGTCTATACTTGGAAGTTGTATGGGAAAAGTTCCAAGAGGGAGCACATTTAGTATTAAAAAGAATAAGGCATGTGTAGTTTACCACAATAAAAATATAAATAAAACAATCACAACAAATAGTAGGTATAAAATGGCGCACTACTATCTATACTTACCAACATGCGTGAGACTCATAGTGATGGTGCCTGGCGGTTGTGAGCACTGCCTGTGTGCTAGGACCACGCCAAGCACCTTCCAGCCTCCACCTCTCAGGGGACCACCACCCTCGCATTCCAGCCTTTGCACGTGCAACTCTCAGCTATTTCTTCGGATAATTTTGAGGGCCAGGGACCTCAAAGAGCTTTGCCTTCTCTGTGCCTTACGACAGGCTCTTGAACAGTCCCTTTCCTTGTGAAGCCAACACTCGGAAAAATCCTGCCCTGGGGGTCCTCACGCCGTCCCTTAACTAGCTGTGAGGCCCTGGACACGATTTCCTCAAGGTGAGATGAGCCTCAGGTTCCTCATCTAGACGATGGAGGAGAGGTTATTGGTGTTGCGTTGCTCTGAGGTCTAGATATGAGAACCCATATAAAGCAGCTGGGAGTCCATGACATAGGGCATGGTGGTTGCCAGTGGGTGGGAATTGGTCCCTATTCCTGCCAGACTGGGAATAACAGAACGCTGCTTACAGCAGTGGCTTTGAAAATCATATATTGCACCTTTCAGCCTCTAGATCTGTGGTTGCCATTCTTTAGCTGCCTCTGAATCTTCTGGAGGGTTTGTTAAAACAGACTGCTGGGCTTCTCTACCAAGAGGTTTTAATTCTCCAGGAGAGCTGGGGTGGGGTCTGAGAATCTGCATTCTAATGAGTTCCCAAGTGTTGCTGGCCCTGCCGGTCCAGTGTCGACTGTGAGGACCACTGTTCCGGCTCTCAACGTTGGCTGCACACTCGCCATTGACCTGGGAGGGCACTAAAAAGCTAATGTTTCTGGGCACTCACACATGCCAGTCACTGTCCTAAATACTTTACATCTAATAATTCATTTAATCCCCATAACAAGCCCATGAGTGGGGTAATAGCAATATTCCCAATTTACACTTGTGTCTAACTGATACACAAGGAAGTTGGGTCATTTGTCGAGGGTCAAACAGCCAGAAAGTGATGGGGTGGGATTTGAAACACTGGTGGGTCCTCACTTTGACCACTGGGCCACAGAGAATTAACTTTTGTGAAATAAAGATGTCTTCAGTTGGGGCAGGAAATCCCACTTTGCATCTACTTTTTGCTCTGGAAGCCTTTCAGGGACTTTGGGCCAAACGCGATGCGATGCAGACTCGTAAGTATGTCTTTGGCTTACGTTTTCCAAAGCACATTTGCAGGCTTCCTCGTATTTTGATGGCAACTCTCACTACCACCCTTCCCCCAATCCATACTCCAGCCAAATAAATTACTTTGTAATTTAATCCAATTAAACCAACATTTATTAAATGCATACCTTGTGCCAGTCACCAGGCTACAGCCCGAGGACACAGAGATGCTGAGACTCTGAGACGCTGGAAGGAAGCAACGTGCCCAACGGTGATTTCAAGGCAGAGCCCAGCAACTCCATCCAGTGCCCTGGCCCCGAGGAGCAAGGAGCAGGGAGAGGAAGGTAGCGGTGTGGGCCCTGCAATGCTGGGCTTTCCTCCCACGGAAACCCACAGGCCTGGGATCAACACAGCCTCTGAGGGCTCTGGGAGAAGGGACTCCATGTTGGCGGCTAGCAGGAACCAGGGGAGGGGCATGAACATCCAGGCTTAGAACAAGAAGCAGCTGCGGCTCAGACCTGCACCCTGGCTCTGTCCCTCCCCGCCCCCAGCCAGGCGCCTTTCCTACCAAAAGGGGCAATTACTCCGGGCAACCTGGAAGGCCCTACCGGGGATCTAATTTCCCAACATGACTGATCTGGGCTTTTATCTCCAGATGAGGTCATACATGAAATCCCCGTATCTTTGTTCATAATGTTAATTTGTAAATGTGACTAAGGTAAATAACCATCATTTTTGTCACCCCATTTTGGGCACATCTTCATTTTTCTTTTTTCTTTTTTTTTTTTTTGCGGTACGCGGGCCTCTCACTGTTGTGGCCTCTTCCGTTGCGGAGCACAGGCTCCGGACGCGCAGGCCCAGCGGCCATGGCTCACGGGCCCAGCCGCTCCGCCGCACGCGGGAGGGATCCTCCTGGACCGGGGCGTGAACCTGCGTTCCCCGCATCGGCAGGCGGACCCTCAACCACTGCGCCACCGGGGAAGCCCCTCTTCATACTTGTTTTAAACCATATCCAGAAGCCTTAAAAAGAGAAGTAGTCCAAGCCTCTCTCCATCTCTGAGAGGCTCTGCTGACAGACAGGGGGACAGCAGACCGGAGAGGACCTTGCCTAAGGTCACACAGCGAGCCAGCGTAAGAGTCCAGACCAGAACCCAGGACTCCCGAACCCTAGCCAGGTCTCCCTGATGTTCTAAAGGACACCCTTACCTGACAAACCTGCTCTTAGGTGTCCCAGTCCTTAAGTGGTTTCCGTAGCCACCATTATGCTGGTCACCCTAGCCCAGACCTCCCCACAGACAGCCCCACCTGGACATCTCACAAGCACCTCAGGCTCTGTGGGTCCAACTCTAAATTAACCACCTTTCCCTTGAAATCATTCCCCCCTCCCCATGTTCCCTCTCCTCCCATCCTCAGAGGCTCAAGCCAGAACCATGGGTGTTACCCTGGGCACCTGTCTCTCCATCACCCCCACAGCCTCTAATGAACCAGCAAGCCCCGTCCCTTCTACCCGTCTTTTCCATCTCTTGAACCCATCCACTCTTCCCATCCCCTCCAGCACCACACAAATGCCGGCCTCTTCATTTCACCCCTTATCTATCAGAACAACCTCTCCCCTCCAGTTCATGCTTTCCTTCAACAAAAGCTGGAGCCCCTACTGTGGACTGGCACTGTGCTCTGTGCTGGGACTCAGGGTAGAGCAAGACACATGAGATCCCAGCTGCCAGCAAGATTGCAGGATACCCACATCTGACCGTGCCTCTCCCCTGCTCAGATCCCTTGGGTGGCTTCCCATCAGCCCTGGGATCACATGCAAACTCCCAGGTATTCACATTCCTGGACCCTCTACCCACAAGGATCCATCCACACTGCTATCCTGCTATCCTGCCCCACCCAAGCTGATCCGAACAAGCTATCATCCATTCGCCCAAACACATCAGCTCAAAGGATACCTTCTCCAGGAAGCTGCCCTGGCTGAGCCCTCACACCTGACAGGTGAGTTTTGCCCTCCTCTGGAATCCCAAAAAAATGAGCTTTGCCCTCCTCTGGAATCCCAAAAAAGCCCAAGGTTTGTATGTCTCCCTCCCTGACTGAGCTGTAACTCCTGGAGCCCAGGAGACTGAGCCAATGCCAGCACAGAGCAGCCTCGCCCCGAGAGGCACCCATATGTTGTGTTGATGGATGGACGGGTGGAAGGGTAGAGAAGTGCAACTACCTTTTTCGGTCACTCGTTCCAGTGCCTACGCACTTGTCGTTTTCTGGAAGTTCCCCCAGTTGTGTTACCTAATCCTCTCTGCTCTAATTACTGAAGTTTATGCCTGTTCCTTCTCTAAGTCTGTCCTCTCCTCCCTTCCTTGCTCCAAAGCACAGAACATCCGGCCTTCCCCTTGACTGGGTGACAAGTCAACAAGAACAAATACCTGTGAGGCACATCAGAGAAAGGCCTAGCCCGGGCCCTCACCAGGGTCTCAAGAGCTGGGCCCGGGGCCCAGATCTTTCCAACAGACTCGGGAAGAAGGTGCCTCGGAGGCTGAGGAGGCAGGCTTGCGGTTTGAAGCAGTGAGTCACCTTCTGGCTGCAAGTCAAGGAGCTCTCACTGCGCCCTTGTTTGGAGAAGGCACCCGCCAGCAAGACAGGAGAGAGAGACGGCCGGAGAGGCAGAGCTGCCAGAAGAGACAGGGAGATGCACCCAGAGTCAGAGGGACCCTAGGGCAGAGACAGAGGGTGGGGAAGAAGGGGCCACCCAGCCCTAAGGGAGACAGATACAGACAGAAGGACCCAGACAACCCGAGACAGGAACGACGCGCAGAGAAAGAGAGAGGAGAAATTCAGGCGCAGGGCAGAGGGAGCGGGAGAGGAAGAGGGAGCGAAGGCAGAGCGAAGCATGCAGCAGAGGGCCTAATCACACGACTGAATCGGAGATGGTCCCAGGGCTCCCAGCGCTCTTTCCTCCCCACCGCATCTCCCACCCACAGCCCCGCCCCGACATGGACAAAAGCGGAGCCAATGAGCTGCAAGATCTGGGCATTACGTCACCAGAGCCAGCTGCCATTGGTTGACCCAACCGCCCGGGCGGGCTGTTGCTATGACAGCGCAGGCTGGCGCTGGGCAGGAATGAGAGGAGGCGGCTCCGGGTGGGAGAGCCCAGTTTCCAGGTCTTTCGAACCTATGGCGGGGACCGGGGACTCCCCCGCCCCCCACTCAGCCCAGGGACCTAAACTCCTCCAGAGGCGGACACACACACACACACACACACGCACGCACGCACGCACGCACACACACACACACACACACACACACACACACCCATTACTGCCTAGACCCCAGTCCCGGAACCGAGCACCCATCCATTCACCCTGCAAACAGCAGTGAGCACCATCCACCGTCCAGGTGCCGCCTGGGTTCTGCAGATACAGACGCGAGCACACCTCATCCCCCGCCCCCCACGGAGCCCCCAGTCTGAGCAAGCCAACAGTCCAGCAGAAAATCACAAGGCAGTGTGTTGAGGACTCAAAGGATGGCGAGCACCCGGCCTGTGGGAACACAGAGGAGGGGGTCCCTACTCAACCTGGCAGGCCAGGATGTCTTCCAGGAGAAAGGGATGCCGAGCTGGGACCTGAAGGAGTTAGCCAGATGAAGAAGGGTGGCGAAGGGAATTCCGGGCAGAGAGAATGGCCTGTGCAAAGACTGGGAGGCAAGAGAAAACAAGGAGCACTTGGGGCCCTTTGGCAGGAAAGTAGATGGTGGGGGAGGGGAGGATTGAAAAGGGAGAGGAGTTAGGGTAAAGCTGAAAGGGGAAGCAGGAACAACATCCCAAAGGGCTTGAGAGGCATGCCGGGGGATCTTGGACCATATTCCCAGAGGGGTTTGAGGGCAAAGGTTAGGTTAAGTTAGGTTTGCATCATAGAAAGGTCTTCACTCTTGCTGCTATGCGGAGGATGGGCTTGAGGGAGCTATTGCAAGGACTGGTGGGATGACTAGGACCCCTACAGTGGAGATGGGAAGAACCAAATTCAGGAGGTGGCGCCACAGGTTCAGTGACTGAGTGGATGTCACCACCACACCTGGGAAGCTGGGAGGGCTTTCCAGGCATCCAGACAAGACCATCACTCCCCCTTCCAAACAACATTGATGTCCTGTGTACGCAACTTTTTGAGTCATGCTGCGTTGAAAAGATGTCTATCTGTCTCCACGTCTGTCCCACCACACACACACACAGACTGTCATTCACCTCTGTGTTCCCAGCATTGGGCACAGAGCCTCGTCCCAAGTACAAGTTCACAAAACTGATCTGAACCGCCATCATCCTCCACCCCATGACCTTCCCCTGGCCCCAGCCCCCATCCGTCCTTCCCATCCTCTGTGTACTTCTTTCCCCTCTCAGAGTCAAGCTGTAGCCACCACCTATGCGTGGGGCTAGTGCCCTCCTCTATCATGTCTCTCACCCCCCAGCACAAAGGAAGAGTTTCTTCTCTGTTAGGTCAGATTTCAAAGACAGATGGGGCCTGTTTTCTGGTTAGCCGGGTCATTATAGTAGCATCATAAGGTTGTTACTGGGAATTAAATAAGGTTTGTTGCCTGGCACTTAGTAACTATCCAATCCATCAGCTAGCGATGACATTATTATTACTGAGTGTTAGAGGAGGATGGAAAGGCTGGGAGTCTCATACAGTACAGCTCTGCACTGGAATATGGGGCGTTTGCTTAGCTCATCACGAAGTGGTGTTTTGACTCCCCATTGGTCACATGTACTTGTTATACACTCTCTTGGGGAAAACACAAGACAAAGTGTGATGGTGAGACAAGAATCATGGATTTTTGTCATAATGCCACGTTAATACCATCACACCTCTCCTACAACCTTAATACGATGGTTGCAGATATCCTCTCCAAAGGAACAAAGGTAAGACAACCCGGAAGCTTCTTAAATGTCAAGAGAATCAATCCAGATCTTATAATCAAGGACTCTTCATGATGTCAGAGCTCGTAGTGCCCTTAGTTGGAATTCTCTTGTTCAACTTTTGGGGTTTTTTGTTAGTTTTTTTGTTTTGTTTTGTTTTGTTTTGGGCCGCGCCGCACGGCTTGCAGGATCTTAGTTCCCCGACCAGGGATTGAACCCAGACCCACGGCAGTGAAAGCGTGGAGTCCTAACCACTAGACCAGTAGGGAATTCCCAACCTTTGGTTTTAGAGATGAGGAATTGAGGGCCAGAGAAGGGAAGTGACTGCCCAGAGTGACACAGTTGAGCTGTGTGGCAGAACCAGGAGGTGCTGTAGGTTCTCCAACTTCTAATTCACTGCACTTTTCCAATTCTGGTCTATCTTGCAATTGAACAGTAGCTAGAACTTTCTCCAGCCCAGGGCACATTTGGGGTCTTCACATACATTACTACTTTAGACATTAATGAAAACCCTGAAAGGTGGGTATTATTTGAAAGTTTCAGAGAGATAAAGTGACTCACCCAAGACTACACAGCCTGCTGGATCGAACCCAGGTCTGTCAGATTCCAAAGCCCACATTCTTGGCATGACAGTATGTTGACTCTAGGACCACTCGATATGGTTTGTTTGGGGCCTGTGGGCATCAGAGAGTGTGGCCGGTACAATCACTGGAAGGAGAAGAGGTGAACCCCTCTATGTGACAAAAACAAAAGAGGTCCTAGAACCTCCTGCATGTTTGTGTTTTATACACCCACCCTGTTTTGCAGAAGCACTTCTTAAAGTAATCATAGGACTCATAGAGTTACATCCCAGCCTGAGGATTTAGCAGGGGACCACCTGGGAAGCTGATTTAAAGACTTGGGCACGTTTACATCTGTGAATGAGAGAAGGTTGCCATGCAGGGCCACACAGAGGTTTGCACCTGGGGAAATGGCACCAGCAAGCTGGAAGGTAGGCGGCAAGCAGGGCGGAGTTAGTAGGTTCTGGGCTTCCATGGATTGAGTATTTTGAGTTTTTCTTACAGCCCAAGGAAAAGGGGGTCCTCCCTCAATGCCCGGCTTCAGGGTCTCTGTTAGTTGGGAGTGTTGTTGTAACCCAAGAGCATCAGAATCTGGTAACAGAAGAGGCTGGGATGTTGGCTTAGCAAAGTGCCCACAAAGAGGATTGAGAGGTTTTAGTCAGGATCTCAAAACCGAGTCAAGACAGCAATTATGAAATATTCTATTGCAGGATGATAGCTAGGGGTTGCGGGTGGGGCTGGGGTCTGTTTTAGGAGCAGAGCTGATGGGACTTATTGGTGGACAGTCTGCATGTTGGACCTGAGGAAAAGAGAGGAACCTTGAATGATCATGAACTTCCAGAAACAGAGGGGCTGGTTTTCAAGACTAGCTCTCCCATCAAAAACAAATAAAGATGCTTGACAAACATGTAAAAGCTGCTTCAGAGCAATGAAGAATGGACAAGATCACAAGAAATGAGCAGGGCAAGTTGGATGGAAATACAAAAACCCAGAGAGGAAGATGATCAGGGAAGCCACTTTTGCCCTGAGGACATTGACCAAGAATAGTACAGAGCGGGCTTCCCTGGTGGCGCAGTGGTTGAGAGTCTGCCTGCCGATGCAGGGGACACGGGTTCGTGCCCCGGTCTGGGAAGATGCCACATGCCGCGGAGCGGCTGGGCCCGTGAGCCATGGCCGCTGAGCCTGCACGTCCGGAGCCTGTGCTCCGCAACGGGCGAGGCCACAACAGTGAGAGGCCCGTGTACCGCAAAACAAAAAAAAAAAGAAGAAGAAGAAGAATACAGAGCAGACACAAATAAACAATGTCAAAAATAAAAGGGGGAGGGGCATCAGTGCGGATGCTACAGACATCAAAAAGAAGAGGACATGATTAAAATGTTCATGCCCAATAAATTTGAAGTTCTAGGTGAAATGGACAAATCCCTAGAGAAGTAGAGCTTCCTCATGCTGACTCAAGAAAAAAAAATGTTACAACCACTTTGGAAAAGAGTTTGGCTTTTTCTGGGAAAGTTGAAAATAGATACACCCTGTGACCAGCAATTATAGTTCTAGGTACATACCTTAACCAAATTTATGCATTTATGTATCATAAAAATGTATAAGAATATTTTTAGAGTCGCAGAAGCACATTCATACTAGCTAAAAATTGAAAACAACCCAAATATCCATCAAGAGTAAACTGTGGGGGCTTCCCTTGTGGCGCAGTGATTGAGAGTCCGCCTGCCGATGCAGGGCACACGGGTTCGTGCCCCGGTCGGGGGGATCCCACATGCCGCGGAGCGGCTGGGCCCGTGAGCCATGGCCGCTGAGCCTGCGCGTCCGGAGCCTGTGCTCCGCAACGGGAGAGGCCACAACAGTGAGAGGCCCGCGTACCGCAAAAAAGAAAAAAAAAAAAAAAGAGTAAACTGTGGCATATACATTATAGTGGAATAATATGCAACAATAAAAATGCATGAACTAGAGTTACACACAACGACAGGATGGGTATTAGCAACGTAAGTTTGAAAGGAAGAAAGAAGACATGAAAAAGATGTATTCAGGGTGACTCCATCAATATAAAGTTCAAATACAGGAAAAACTAAAATATAATATAAATACTTTTTTTTCGAGATTTACAAGAAACTTTTGGCCTAGATGGTAGTTACATGGGTGTTTATTTGTTAAGTTAGCATTTATTTTTTTACATACTTTCTGTTGAAAAGAATGCAACTAGGCAACTGGATGAATAATGGTGCCAACTTCTGACCTGGAAATAGATTCAGGAGAGGGGATGAAGTGGGAAGATGGAAAATCCAGAAACAAAAGTTCCATTTTTACCATATAAAGGTTGACTTGTCCATTGGACATTCAAGAGGTGATCTTGAGTATGCAATTGATTATAGAATTTCAGAAAAGAGACCCAGACTCTCCATTTCAGCTGAGTGGAAGAAGATATTTACAACAGATGTATCTGGCAGAGAACTCACATCCAGAACACATATAGAACTCCATCAGGGACTTCCCTGGTGGTCCAGTGGTTAAGAACCCGTCTTGCAATGCAGGGGGCACCAGTTCTATCCCTGGTCGGCAAACTAAGATCCCACATGCCAGGGCAACTAAGCCAGTGTGCCGCAACTACAGAGCCCACGTGCTCTGGAGCCCGCACGCCACGACATGACTAGAGAGAAACCCACGCACTGCAATGAAAGACCCTGCCTGCCGCAACTAAGACCCGACGCAGCCAATAAATAAATAAATATTTTTTTAAAAAAAAGAACTCCAACAAATGAAGAAAAAGATAGACAACCTTCTAGAAAAATAGGCAAGAGACTTGAGCACACTAGGTATTAATGTAAGAAATTATACAGTGGGTAGTTTTATGGGAAGGTAGTGAAATGCAGTGGCATGGAATCCCCCTTGTTTATTTAAGAGATTGGCCATTTCCAAGAGAGGACCTGAGATGTAAGAAATTGAAACCTATATTATTGGTTACGTTCCAGCCAAAAGGCAAGGGTTCAGAAAGTGCTGAACACGTGGCCAACAGAATCTTACCTTGAGATGGAGGCCAGCCCATCTGATGCCTGGAAAGTCTACCTATGCTTGGACCTCTGCTGGTCTTGAGCATTTTTGACTGGTGTCCCATGGCCCAATCTTCAAGATTCAACCAAATAAAGTCACCCCACCTATGTCATGGACCTGAGTCTTCTACTTAGTAACCTTAGCTTTAATGCAAGATAAGTAATGTAGTTCATCTTAATTGGGGTGAGAAATTTATAAATTAACTCACATGTTTCTTTTAACAAAGTAAGACAATAAAGAAATGAATCATAATATTGCTACTTTTATACAAGCTATGTTTACAGTTGTAGTAAATTTTATAATCATTGTTTTGTTTTATGGATGTTCTACTTGGGTTTTTTTAATGATGTATGAAACGAAATCTAAGCAACTAATTTTATGTCTGATTAGATGTATAGAAGTTGTTTAAGTGCTTAGGAATAATTCGTTCATCATATTTGTAAGTCTCCCTTGTCAGGTGTTTGAATCAAATTGAATTTGTAACTGTAGTTTGAAATATCTAAAGGAATTTGCTTAATTAAATGTGTAAATGGCGTTAAAAGTCTATGGGAATTTAATCTATGAGATGTATGAGTTAATTGAATATGAATCAATGAACAAGTAAATGTGATCTTGCTTTTATATAAAAAGTACTAAGTTCATAAGTAAAATATCAAGATATATAAGTTGAAAGTGAAAGCTGAAGAAAGAGCTAGGGTCTGTCTATAACTTTAATAAATTGAATAGTGATGGAAATGTAATTGTAATTATTTCACACTAGCTGAATCCTAATATCTGAATGGCTTACAAAAAGAATAGAAAATATGTGGTAATTAACAGACACGTGTTCCTCACTGCCAGAGCATTTACACTGTACACAGGTCCAGGTGGGAGAATGCACTGTGCACTGCAGGGGAATCTCCACTGTACTCCCATAGGGATCAGGCTTTTGCTTGATTCTTTTCCATACACTTTCCTTGCTTCTGCCAGACACCTGGGGGCACTCCCAGCCCAGGTCCAATTCAGATGGACTCTAGCATCTTAACCTATTCCTGCACTTGTTATTTACCCTGTAGCACGTGTTCACTGTGGTACGGAAGGAAAACCTCCTTCACACCCTACACTGTATACGTCAATATACACAAACCTACTCCCCGATTATTCATGCAGGGTTAAATAATTGGGTAATATTTTAATGATAAAATGTAGGAAATAATAAGTTCTTATTGATTTCAATTTTTCAATGCTTTATTTGAGGCAGAAATCCTTGAAAGGTTGTCATTTAGGTGTTTAACAGTGTTTTTGAGATATTTGGGTTAATTGGTTGGGAGTTTGGGAAACCAGCTGGGAAACCAGCTCCAAAGTGTCACTTTCCTACACACCTTCAGGAACAGATTCCGTTCGTGTGAGGAGAAATGCCATACTTCCCTTCTGGGCAGATAGCCCTTCTCGAAGAGAGGATTCAGCCTTCACTTCTCTGTTGTCACTGGAACACTTTAATTTCCATTTTTGTTTTCCATCTTTACACGTAGAGACACCTGGGGAATCTCGAGGGAGGAGGATTGATGAGCCAGGAGGTGTCTTCCATTCCTGGGTCCTTGGCCGAGTCACCATGTTTATACCATGAGAACCTCACCTACTGCTCCGACGAGATGTCAATGGATGTCATTACAGACACTGAGAAATGATTCAGCTCTCCCTGCACAAAGGATAGGCTTTGGGGCAGCTTTCTAAAGGCCAAGGTTCAGTTCCTAGAATGTAAATATGTGTCAGAGCCCGGTGTGGGCATGTGTTGTCATCATCTCTTTTAACCCTTGAGTGTTACAGTGTTACAGTTTACAGTTTTACCCCTTGAGGGTCGGAGGAGGAAGTGAGGTCTCCCAGGGCACCCCATTAAAGAGTGTCGGCCCCCAGACAGGCCAGTGCTTGTTTTTCCTCACTGCCTGCATTGTTTCTTACATTGATTAGAAGGCTTCTGCTCCCGTAGGCACCATTCTGGGGAGCTTCACACACAGAATGGGCTGTACGGTTGCCATTTGTCAAATGAGAAAACTGAACACAGACTTGGTAAGTAACTCGCCCAAGGATCCTCACCTGGTTCTGATGATGCCAAAGCCCCTATTTTTTCCAATGTCCAGGTCTACTCACAACTATTTATTTAGGGCACGTGGTTAAATTACCAAGAAGTGACCAACATAATAATGAATGGAGAAGGGCTCAACACTCCAGTTGACAAAAGAGGCTCTGTGGTCCTTCATATCCAGAGGGTTAATGCAGGCAACGTGCTTTTAGACTTTTCTCCACTGTAGTAAAATGACTCAGTGAGTTTTCACTCAGACCCTGGGTGAACTGTGCCGAGAACTTGTTCTTCTGGGGAGTATGAACCATTTTCAAGTTTACTTACGAGGCTGAGATGCTGACAAGATTTGCCACCCTCTATCTGGCAGCCGTAACCAAGGACAGTGGGTTTGATAGGGTCTCCGTGTGAATGTGGAGACCCTGAACATTGAGCAGCCCAGACGCCGGCCTCCTTTGCCTCTGAGGAGATGCCGTTCTCTACCCTGAACTGAGACACAGTGGTCCATTTTGAACATTTTCCTTGCCTACCTCTGGAAAAGTCTACAACTATGAACTGGGGGAAATTGTTTCTGGCTCAAGAAAACTCTCAAACCCCAGCTCTGGAAAATTCAATTCCTAGGCCTGAGAAAAGTTCCATCCATGGCTCTGGAAAACCCTCCATCCTTGGATCTGGAAAACACTGGTCCTGACCCTAGAAATCACTCCACTGCTGGCTCTGGAAAGCACTCCATCCTAAGCTGTACGGAACACTCCCTTCATGACTGAAAACTACTCTGCCCAGAGCTCTGGAAAACATAACATCCAAAAATCTAGAAAATCTTTTCATCCCAAGATCTGGAGAACCAACTGCCCTTGGCAGTGGAGAATCCTCCACCCCTAAATCTGGAGGGCTTTCAGCTCTAAGTCTGGAGGTCTCTGAGTGGGGTGCTGGTGAATTTAACAGTGGGCTCTTGCTGGGGGAGGGGAACTACTGATCGGTAGCGTTTGCCGATTTCCGTGGCACTTGGAATACTCCCATCATGGCTGACTTTGAGCTATCAATTTGACATCGCTGAAAGGGGATTTGGGAAGGGATGCTACAGTCACCTCTTACAGTCACCGGTAAGAACCGGCTGCCTCATCCTATACCATTCTAGCCCCCGTGGGTGGGGGACCGTAACCGTGGGGTGTGGACTCTAAGTCCCAAAGTGATGACTCAGTCTGGAGTAATCAGAGCTCAGGGGTCTGAAGGACTCCCAGGCACTGGGTATGGAGGATTCCAAGGCATGAATGTAGCTAGCCCCTTGTCACTTATTTATGGCGTCCCTCTGTTAGGGAACCATTGATCTAAACAGCCCGCCTTGGCCAGGCAGGAAGATAACCACTTGCCTGAGTTGTCTCACAACAGGGGGTCCCGATAAAGAACGCAGTGCCACCGCTGACAACCAACTGGGAGAATTCGGGAGGGGCCGAAAGGAGGAGGGAGGAGACATACGTCCTGCCCTAACCTCCCAGAAGCCCTCTCGCTGGAATCCCCATCTTGGCTGAGAGATGCATGCACCCAGGAAGGACCCTGAGTCAGACCAAATATGGGCCAAGCAAGATGACTGGCCAGGGCCAACCCGGAAACTAACCCCATTACCATAAAACCTGAGACAGTGGGCCACGTGGCAGAGCAGTTCTCCTGGGTTCCCTCGCCCTACTGCTCTCCGCCCAGGCGCCCCTTTCCAATAAAGCCTTTTATTTTGTCAGTACCTGCGTCTCCTCGGACAGTTCATTTCCGAGTGTTAGACAAGAGCCCACTCTCAGACCCTGGAAGTGGTTCCCCTTCCAGCAACACCTCTCTAAACCAATAATTTCAACCCAAAGATTTAAGGGGACATGACAAGCAAGAATGTTCTGAAAAGCTGACATTCCTAATGTCCTGATATGTCCTGCCGGCCATTGATGTACGTATTGGAGGCATTTCCTCCCATCTGCGAGGCCTGGAAGGTGAGACCCATTTCAGGCTGCCGCATGGATGGAAATGGTGTTTAGTACAGGCGCACGGCCCCATCTGTGTGAGCAAAGAGGCCCAGGGGGAAGAACATGGGATGGGGAGCTTGGGTGGCCTACCAGGGTGAATTTGGAGGTCCTGAGACGTTGCACAGACCGGTAGCAGGCTCAGTGTATATCGGGCTTGAAAGGTGGGGGAGTGGTGGACCTGACTAAAATGGAGGCGTCTGTATCAAAGACAAATTCATATCTACCAATCGCACAGCGCCTGGAGGGCTGGCCGGAGACATTGCCCAGTTCAGCGGAGCAAAGACCTGCCCTTGGGTCTAGTGGAGATGCCCACTTCGTGCTGAGCACAGTGCAATCCCATCATACCTGGCCCAGAAGACACCCTGCCTGGGGACTGTGAAACCCCACCCTAGCTCTGAACGGCACCCATCATGAGCTCTAGAAAATGCTCAGTCTGTGGTTCTAGAAAGGCCCTGCCCTGTCTCCAGAAAACACTACCTTACTTCAGAAGGAGCTCTTCACCAGCCCTGACCCCAGAGGACTCCCCACCCCTGGCTCTGAGGAAGGCCCGAGGGGTGCTTCATCCCTGCCTCCAGAGAACATTTGGTTTCTGACTCTGGAGGGCTCATTCTGACAAATGCAGGAAAAAGCGCTTTGTAAAACTGAAAAGTTCTGCCTGACATGCGGCAGATGCTGAATAAACGTGTGTGGAATGAAGGAGTGGTCCTTGCAGATCTTTGCAAACTGCAGTGCACAGCACGATCTTCAGATATTATTCTTAATGTGACTAAATAAAGCAGTTATCGGAGGTATTATGGGAAACTCCATATTTCTCCCTAGAGAGCTCTTTTTCTTGTGAGTTCCCACCAGACGGGGAGCGTAGGGCCCGGCTCACAGTGGGCATCAATAAACATTTGAGAGATGAATGGATACATGGATGGGTAAATGAGGGATGTATGGGTGGGTGAATCGCTGTGTGGATAATGAGTGAATGGAAAGATGGATGGAGTGGCTGACACATTTGCTTACTCAACAGCCACCTTCCTCTCCCCCTTCCTTCTTCCTTGCTTAATGAATCCCAACTTTATTCCAGTCTCTAGCAGCTTAGGAGGACACTGGGGCCCCAGGCAGCACATCTTGTTTAGTTCAAGGCCATCATGATGATACTTGTTCCCTTGCCAGAGAGTTGTTTAGAAACAGCCATGTGATGCAATTCTGACCCAGGAGATGCAAGGGGAAGTCTACTGGGGATCCCACAGGAGAGCTTTCCTCATTAAAGGGACACGATGAGGAGATCTTCTCTCTCTGGCCTTTGAACACTGATGTGTGAGAACAAGATGCTGAGAGATGATGCAGCCATGAGATCTGGCAGCCTGAGGTGATAAGATGGAGGACAAAAGCCTGACCTTCTGAATACCACAGAGCAAAATATAGACAGAGCCTGGGTCCTTGAAGCTTCTCGCTGGAGCACTGAATTAACCCATGAGTGTGTGGTGGTAGACGGATGGATGGGTGGGTGGATGGATGAACTGAGAGTGGATGGACATGTAGATGGATGGATGGATAGGTGTATTGGTTGATGAATCAGCAAGTGGATGCAAAATGTTCATGGGAATGGGGATACACGAGCGGATGGATAGATGGATGGTTGGATAGACGGATGGATTGATGGATAGATGGATGGATGGATGGATGGATGGATGGACATTTATGTATATTAAAATATAAAGGACCATCAGTAGTATCCTTGTCTCCCTCTAAAGAGCACTCATTCCAAGGCGTCAAGGTCAGAACTGGCTGAAAAGAACCAAGCTTTTCCAACCTCTCCTCCAGGCCCTCGTGACTTCTCCTTACTTCATGCGCCCTGGGCCCACCTGTCAGGGCCAACACTCACCTTCAGTATCAGTCACTTGGCTGGACGGGCTTTTCCCCACCTGGCCCTTTTGTGCAAGGCCTTACCCTGCTGGAGAAATGTTTGGTCTGTTAAGAACTTCAGGTGAGTTTGGAAGGCAGCCTGGCACAGTGGACTCAGACACTCCTGGGTCCAAATGCTGGCCCCATGGTTTATGAGCTATATGTCCACAGACCAGCCTCCTAATCCCCCACCCCTCAAGCGTCAGCCTTCTCATCCATGAAATGGGAATAACGGTGCCACCTCAAGGCTGCAAGGCGGAGCTGAGATAATGTATGAAAGCGCCCAGCACCAGGCATAGCCCCCAACAAATCCTCAACAAATGCTGAGCCTTCCTGGTTCTTCTAGCCAGCTCAGCCTCAGCTGGACGCACACGGATCGTGCATGCAAAGGAGCCCCAGACAGGAAGAGCAGCCTCTGCCCCTCCATCCGTCCTGCTGTGCAAAGCTATTTTGAGGCATTGCTCCTTAGAGCCAGCACAGGGATTACGGAAGGACCAGAGGAAACTGAACAAACCAAGATTGCTTCCTCCTTTCTCGTGCCACAGGATCTGGCCGGGTGTGTCAGTGGCCGGGAGCCACTGGAGCTTGCAGGTTCAGAGATGCAGAGTGATCGGCTGGCTCAGCAGACTGGGACGAGGCCAGTGCTGGGCCGCAACCTCCCATCTTGCCGCTTCTGGTGCCCTCCTGGACAGACAGGTCAACCCAGCAGAGCCCATGTTCCCTCACCCCTGTACCTTTGCACAGGCTGTTCTCTCTGGTTAATGTCAAGTACTCCAGGAAACCTTTCCTGGTTCCGCCCCGGGTCAAAACACATGCAGGACCCTGAAGTTCTGCATTTACTGAAGGTGTCGCACTGTCTTTCCCCATCTGTCTCCCCCACTAGACTAGGGGTTCCTTGAAT
This sequence comes from Globicephala melas, assembly GCF_963455315.2. Lineage (NCBI taxonomy): Eukaryota > Metazoa > Chordata > Mammalia > Artiodactyla > Delphinidae > Globicephala > Globicephala melas. The sequence goes on along the minus strand of NC_083314.1, from coordinate 163,752,224 downwards.
TTAGAGATGATAGCTCATGGATAGCTGCATCACACCAGTGTGTGAAACAGTGCCTGACATGTCATCAGCTCGTCCATTCTTCCATTTCTTTCTCTTTTTTTTTTTAATAATTAATTAATTTATTTTTGGCTGCATTGGGTCTTTGTTGCTGCGCACGGGTTTTCTCTAGTTGCGGCGAGCGGGAGCTACTCTTCGTTGCGGTGCGCGAGCTTCTCATTGCGGTGGCTTCTCTTGTTGCGGAGCACAGGCTCTAGGCACACGGGCTTCAGTAGTTGCAGCACGCAGGCTCAGTAGTTGTGGCGCACGGGTTTAGTTGCTTCGCGGCATGTGGGATCTTCCCAGACCAGGGCTCAAACCCGTGTCCCCTGCATTGGCAGGCGGATTCTTAACCATTGCGCCACCAGGGAAGCCCTGTTCTTCCATTTCTGAATGTTTATTCTCAGGCATCCAAGTGGTCCTCTTGCAGGCATGTGACCAGGCAGTGATAATGCCAGTACCTCAGCTTATCCTTGGTCCTGTACACTTTTCAAAGCACTTGAACTCTCTCCTCTCACTAGTACAAAGTACTCAGTCAAACAGGTTGATTCCTGGTTCTGAGAATTATTAACTCTGTATCCTCGGGCAAGTTACTGAACCCCCATGAGCCTTAGTTTCCTTATCTGTCATTCATTGATTCAACAAACATTTATGGGGAATCTACTAGAGGCCTGTCCTAGCTGCTGGGAATGCCAACATGAGTCCAAAATTATCTTAGCCTTTGCAGAGCTCACAGTCCAGTCAAAGAGATGACAGTTCAACCCCCAGGACTGTAAAGACCCCACCAATGTCCGGGAATGGAGATATAGAGTCATCTGGCCCAAACTGAGGGCTCCGGGAAGGCTTCCTGGAGGACGTGGCATCTTGGTCAAGTCCTGTTTGGAGGATTAAATGATATCTCATCAGTGATATATGAAAGGGGTTTCACTGCATGTGTGAAAGGCTGAGCACAGCGCCAATCACTTGCTGAGTCTCGGCTTCCCTTCCTTCCCTGTGAAATGAGCAGGACCGAGAGCTTGCCTCATCTTCCACAGAAAGAGGCTGGAAGGGGAAGAGAAAGACTCAAAGCCCCCTGCAAACCAGCAGCTGGGCAGGAGCCAGACCTTACCCTGCTCATCCACGAGGCCTGGGAGGCCCTCCCCAGATGCCCATGCAGGTTGGCCTTCCCTTCTGTGGTGACTGGGATGCCAGTTAGATCCTGGACCATCCCCAACTCCATGCAGCTCTCCTGAGACACTTCACAATCACACTTCATTCTGAGTTTGATAAATAAAGGTAATTGTGGGACAATTACACTCTCTTCTCTTCCAACATCTTAATTGGGAGAAGATGCATGATTCTTTCTTGCCCATGATTTTTCCAGCATGTTTGAGGCTTTCATCTGGGCCTCCTCCTGCACTATAGGAAGAGTGATGGCCCAGAAGCTAGGAGGCAGTTCCCCGTGGCCCCTGACTAATCATCATGGGTGTCTCCTGTCACATGCTGGTAGGATCCCCAAGCAGATCATGGTCTTGTAACCACCACCATCTGTCACATGGTCGTGGTGCTCCCTACAGGGCCCGTGCAAGTCAGAAGCACATGTCTTTAAGAAACTAAAGATACA